>NC_071391.1:53266914-53580122 GCF_022682495.2 Desmodus rotundus
ATACATTATGAATCCAGTTTTGATGGAAAATATACGCCTATAAAAAAGACCTAAAAAATCCCCCAGTAATTCCAGGGTGCCAGGATTTTGAAAAGCAATTTGCCAAAAGGTGCAAAATTCTTTAAAGATTTATGGACCCTGTAATTTCATTTCATCAAGGTCTTATACATAATTCTGAAAATAAAAAAATATGACTACAACTGGGTAATGGGTAAAAATGTATGGATATATTCAAAACAACTAATGAATAATTTCAGTCATATGAGGAAGATGAATAGCATTACAGTAAGTAAAATCATCAGGATGTTTTTGACCATGTAAATAAATACAGGCATGTCACCTTGAAGCTAAATGAAGATTCAAAGATAGCCTCGATGTCTGCAGAATCAAAATAGGTATTATTTTAGTGTCTAGCTGGACAAGAGACTCCAGACAACTGTCAATTTGAAAATTCTCTGGAGGAAGGAGAGAGACAGTTCAGTACCTTAGCCAAAGAAATACAAAAACCAAACAAGACTCTTGGCAAACTGAGGAGGTTTAAAACTTCCCATGTGGACCATGGTCTTGAACCAAGGAAGTTTTGAGGACTGTAAGACAAACCCCTTTTTATCATGAAGTCCTTGACAAGAAGTGTACAAGGGCTCAATGCATCTTAGCAAAGGCTCCAGCAGGAATTCAGAGTTACAGACGAAATTTCTGCTCATCACGCATGCAGCTTCTGCCTACTGAGGAGGTTGTCTATCCGTTAGAATATTTTATGTGCTTTATTAGTGAGTAAGCAAAATTAAAAATGATAAACTTACACTTTAAACATTGGGAGCTTAAGAAAGAACGGATGGATATTTTACACTATAAAGATTTCCAAGTTCTAAGAGAATTTGGCCTATTAGAGAAATGTGCCGTTTTCTAATGTCAAGTTACTATATATAATTCACGAACTTAGGTGTGATTTTCAGTGGAAATCTAAGTTTGTACACAGCACTGGTACATGAGATTTCACTTATCTATGAATTTGATTTACTAGATTTAAGTACTTTGGAAGGTTTTTTGTTAAGTTGAAAAACTGAAGTACTTAATAATGGAAATCAAGTACATAAATTTAGAATTACAGTGTAAAATAATTGAAGGATCTTGAGATATTTTGTAATTGGGACCAAATGTTATCAAAGATGAACTATAATTGAAATTTTAAGATAAACCAGATTGTAAATTTATTAATTATTGGCAAAATAAATTTAAAATTTAATAGAAAGCTAGGTTTCTAAATAGCAATTAATAATTTAAAAAATGTACTTCTGAATAATTCTTTTTTCTAGGCCCATATAATTGTATTGAGGATATTAAATAGCTTAATATGATGTACATACAAATAACAAATCAGAAAGAAAATATGCTAAACTATTCATAATAATTAATCTCCATTTCATGGGATTCTATATTTTTATATTTTCTCAATTTTCTATAGTCAACATATATCATTTAATATCATAAATAGATATATTTATGAGATTATATTGTGGTTCATCTTTGTCTCCTAAAAAGAAGCAAACAAGCATGCCATCTAATCTCTAAATGATTTTTTAGTAATCTAAAAGGTAAACTTTATGGTATTTTGGAATGAAATTAAGTATTTTGCTGGTTTAAACATTATACTATAATTATTTGCCTAAAAGTAACAATAAATGTACTGAATTTAAATAAATTCATATAAAAATGTAAAGCCATTTGGTCATAGACCAGCTGGACTTTTCAATAAGTATGGAATTCAGAAAATCAAATCACAAGTTACAAACTCCACAGCTACTTAACTACACGACTGCAGTGTGACTCGAGAAATAACTAAGCTCTCTCTCCTTCCCCATGAGCAAAAGAGGAAGAACACCACCATTTCAGAGGGTTATTATAAACATTTGCGTCCAAGTAAAAATGAATATACTATTTAAACTATAAAATGTTGGATCAATGGAAGGTTGCACTTACATATTTCCCTTAGAGAGTCTTTGTTAGAAATGCCATAGTGTGAGAAAACATAATTCCCTTGTTCATGAGACTCACAATTTAGCCAGAGAAGTAAAGTATGAAGAAAACAACGTGTGAATGAATGTGTAATATAAATAGGGAGAAAGAAATATTAAATTAATCTTGAGGACAGTAAAGATGATTTTATTGCATAAAATACCATAGGCTAAGTATTGGGATAAACGCATGAAATTTAACATTAACTGCAACAAGTAACCAAATGTAAGAAGTGTCATCATAGAGAAAAATGTATATTGGTTGCAAATGGTGTTTGTAGGTGGTTCAAAGGGGAATGGAGAACGTCAAGGTAATGCTTGTTGAGGATTTTGAAGGGTGAGCAGAAGTTCATCAGACAGAGAAGAGGGAACGCCTTATTTTAGATAAAGGGAACAGCACTTTTAAAGGCAGAGCAGTAAGAAGTTGCTTGATTGTTGTATATCAATGTGTTTCTCTATGCATTGAAATACCAATATACATAAGCAGGAATTCTGTGAAGGTTATATTGGTTTTCAGGAAAACATTTATCACTTCAATAGTATGCTACTTGAAGGGGAAAGTAATACTTTTAATAAAATCACTATTAGTAGTGAAGGACTCAATGGTGGGGGATCTCAAAGTGACAGCATACTTTTCTGCACCAGAAACTGAAGACCACATTCTCAGGGAGCAAATTCCCATGTTCTACAAGTAGTTTGATTGTTTGTCTTTCTTTTTTTTTCACCGACAGCTTAGAGTATAGGCAGAACTGTCTAATAGTGCTTAGAATTCATTGGAGATCAATTAGAAGAAACAGAATCATTCTTCCTGTCAGGTATATAATTATACTGACACTTCAAATCCCTCACTAACGCATCTAAAAAAAAATCCCCAAACTAACCTTTGGAAAGAAGTCAACCAAGATTTACTGTTTTTAATTCTATTGCCAATAGCAGCAATTTCATTTCCTTTTGCATAATGAAATAATTTGTTCACATACCAATTCTTACATTTCCCTTGGATATATCAACAGGAAAAAGAGATTGCATTTTATTTGATTAAGATTTTAAAATATAACTGTTTCAGTAGAATTACATGGTGTCAAATAATAATTTAACTTTTAAAAAAAAGTTTTGGGAAGAAGTAGAGAGAGACTATTAAGGTAATTAATAGTTTCAAAATTCAGTTTTCTCAAGGTAATGGTCTCAGGTGATTGATACACACACACACACATACATACACATATATACATATATATACATTTTTGTCCCCCAATTTATTGAGATATAAATAGAGAAATGTTTATTTCTCCATGGTATATAGTGGCATATCCTTTCTGATTTTGGAGGCTTCTCTCCTTTCTTCTCGGGAAGGGTAAAGTTTGTCAATTTTGTTGATCTAACCAAATTCTTCTTTTATTTTTAGCTACTGTTTCTTTTTTTCTCTATTTATTTCCACTCTAATTTCCTCCCATCTACTTGTTTTCAGTTTATCTTGTTCTTATTTTTCCAGTTCTATTTTTAAGGAGGAAATTGGATTTTTGATTCCAGATCTTTTTTTGTCTTCATTGCAGCTATAAGTGTACCTCTAGCCACTATATTAGCTGCATTTATTTGTTATTTTGCCTTCATTCATTTCAATACATTTGGTAATTTCTCTTTTGACTTATTGGTTAGTTACAAATGTGTTGTTTAATTTTTCCTTATTTGTGGCACAAGTTTCTGATTTCTAATTTAATCTGATTTTGCCCTTAGAACATACTTTGGAGGATGTTAACCCATTGGAAAGATTTTAATTTTTTTGCATATGATGTCTTTCCGGAAAAAGTTCAGCCATTGATAATATAATGAGAACAGTTTGCACAACATTGATGTAACCTGGCAGCCAAGGAGAGTGGACTGGAGTGTGTGAACAATGACTTCACTGTACTGGTCAGTGGAGGTGGTAGATGCAGTTGAGTGATCATGTGTACTGTGTGGCCGTCATATGCAAAATGACTGAGCGAGTAGAGCAGTGAATTCGCATCAAATTCCATGTTAAGCTTAAACATTCCTTTGTGGAAACTATTCAGATGATTCAGAAGACCACAGCTATGGGCAACTGGTGACTGGAAGCTTCATCACGAAAATGCACACAGCTCACGCATCATGTCTTGTGATGAGTTTTTTGGCAAAACTTCAAGTCACCCAGGTGACTCAGTCCCTACAGCCCAGATTTGGCACCCTGCAACTTCTGCCTTTTCCCAAAACTAAAATTACCTTTGAAAGGGAAGAGATTTCAGACCATCAATGAGATTCAGTAAAATATGATGGGGCAGCTGATGGCAATTGGGAGAACCGTTTGAGATCCCAAGGTGCCTACTCTGAAGGGGACTGAGGTGTCATTGTCCTATGTACAATGTTTCCTGTATCTTGTGTCTTTTATCTTCTTCAATACATGTCTCTATTATTCATAGTACACAGCTGGATACCTTCTGGACAGACCTTGTATATTGAGATTTGTGTGTGTGTGCATGTGCACTAACAGATATTCCATCCTGGATACTGTTCCATGTGCACTAGAAAAGAGTATGTATTCTACTGTTCTTGAATGGAGGTTCTGTAGATACCCTTTAGGTCTAAGTGTTTTATAGAGTTTCTCAAGTTTCTATTTCCTTGTGAATTCATGCCTAGCTTTTCTATTATCATGTGAGGTATTGGATTCTCCAATCATTATTCTTAGGTTGTTTAATTCTGTTTAATTTTATTGGTTTTGCTTTGTGGAGTAGAGTTACTGTCTGATGTGATTTTCTCACTCCAGTGAGTTTTGTTTGCTCTCACCTATTTCCTTTGTGTTATTACCGTCAAACACTCTACATTCTATATGTTGTAAGTCCAAATATACAATGTATATATATTTTACTGGTGTTTTTCAAAATCCAAGAAAGGAAGAAAGGATGTGAAATATGTATGTATGACATATTTTATAATTACATAATTAGCTTTACTGATATTCTTTGCTTTTTTCACGTGTATTGAAGTTATTATCTGGAGTAATTTGCATTTAACCTGAATAAATTCTTCTGTCACTTCATGTAATTTGGATTTGTTAGCAACAAATTCTCTTAGTTTTTGGTCATTTGGGAATGTCTTTATTTTGTGTTCTTTCTTCATTCTTTTATTTTGAGGTAAATTTTACATAAATAAACCAAGTCTTTTAAAGTGAGATCTAGTATATTCATAATGTTATACAATTGCCTTCCTTTTCGAGAGATAGTTTTAATGTATAAGATTTTGGTTGACTTTTTTTTTCTTGCAACACTTTAAATATGGTGTCCCACTATCTTCTCACCTTCATTATTTCTGGTAAGCTAGCTCTTAATATTATTGAGGTTTCCATATATGTGATGCATCCATTTTCTTTTGTCACATTTAAAATTTTCTTCTGGTCTTTGTTTTCAGTGTTTTTACCCTCATGTGCCTTTGTGTGCATGTCTTCATGTTTATCATACTTGGATGTACTGCATTTCTTGGATAGTATAGACAAATATCTTTTCATTAATGTTAAGATATTTTTGGCTGTTAATTTACTGAATAGCTTTTTCCAAAAAATATTTCTTTTGGAGGAGAGTTTCTGCCTTATGATTGAAATCTGGGCGGGGCAAGGACCTAATCCTCTTGATTTACTTTTCTTGGAAAAAGATTCTGCAACAGGGAGACAGAGTTAATGAGAAATGCAGGCAGCCTGTTCCTCACATTGTAAAACCAAATCCCTAGACTGGGAGCTGGAGGAAACAACCCCCCTTCTCAGCCACATTTTTATGGAACAAAGCTTCAGGAACATGGAGATGGGTGTGAGTAATGAAATGGGTCATGCCCTAGACTCTTGCTTTTCTTAGTGAGATTTAGTAGATTTTGTTGAAACAATGTTTCTCTATTTGTTGTATGCTTTTAAAAAATTCCAGGGACTTTAAGCAATTTTTAAATACAATTTTCATCAAGTAAAATTGTTGTTTTCCTAGAAAGAGTGTTTGCTGAGCTCCTTACTCCACTATTCTGAAAGTCCCAACTCTCTTATAGGATTTCTTCTTAAGAGAATCAACTTATATATACCTCCCGGTACATCAGTCATAGAAATGATTTGCCTCCAAAAAATATATACTTTTCAAAGTTAGGAGAAAGGAATAGAAGTTGTTTATTATTCTGTAGCAGATCTTATACTAAATAATTTATAATCAAGTTATCATATTTAATCCCTGAAACAATTTTATGTTATTACACCCTTACCTTCTTTAGCAGTTACTGAGCTCTAAATGGGGGCTTCACTAACTCAGAATAATTAGTACAATAATTGCTTAAATTCTGTGTTTGGGACTATGGTTATAAAGGATTCTTATTAGCATTAGAAACGGTTTCACTTACGACTTTAGCAGCCACACTAGGCATTGATAACTGAGTATTACAAGCTATCTTGTTGAGCCTGAATATAGCTTAAGCATTTGTTTCGATCTAGTTACCTAAACATTATCTTATAACGGATACTATTCTTTTGTTTAGAGATTTTTTTTTATCAGACCTAATCTGCAACAGAGAGGACTATGGGGAACACTGCTATGTATGACCTATGACTTGGATTTCAGAATTACGCCTAATTGCCGAAGTCTATATTAGGACATTGGACAATTGTTCTAGTTTTATAGTTATATAGCACAAGAATGTCACATGGTTTAAATGCTAGCTTTAGTGTCAGATTAATCTGAATTTAAATCTTGTTTTCATTCCTTTCCAGCTGTGGAAACTGGGACAAATTACTTGGCTTTATGAACTTATTTCCTTATGAAATTCCATTATGTGTCAATCACTGGCATTTCTATTTTTCAAGTATCATCACTCTCCTGTTATAATCTTTTTAATGAATTTATTGCTTCATACATTTATTTCTTTGTACACCTTCTTGTTCTTGCTTCGTAGATTGTCTTTTCTCCATGTTAGGACTTGAATAATATCCCTTTATATCCAAGTCAAGCATTATCTTCTTTGCAACCCAGCAAACACGATACTCCTTTGATTATCTTACCATAACACCTTAAAGAGACTTTTTGTTACAAATACTCCAGATTCCATTTCCTGGCAATATAAGGATTTCACTGCAAAACAAAACTTTCCTCTTTGCCTAACTCCATGTCTGCAGCAGGCAAGGTATTGAACAAAGGTTTGCTGCATTAGACAGAACTGAATCACCAGTTACAAAAGCACATTCAGAAGCAAAGTTCAAGTAATATTGTTCTCCTTGATAATCAGTACATAATAACGCTCAGCTTAGGAAACGCCGATCTAGTCTGGCAAGCGAGAAGGACTGTGTTTTTTGCAGTCATTGGATCAGGATAGAAAAGAACGCAGGGCTTGCTCTGAGAGGACATTTGCAATTTTACAAATGTCATTATTGTTCCTAAATCAAATACTCTGCCTCTGAGACCCAATTTATGCTGCTCCTCTACTTTAAAAAGTTATGATCAGTCCCACCTATACAACCTTATCTTTTGCTCCTACCTCTTTCATTTCATAGTGTAGCAACACTAAAGTCTCCCATAAATTCTCTCACATGTTTCCTTGAGTTGCTGTACATGTTGTTACCTCTGCCTAGGACATCCTCCAACTCCATCCTAAGCTTATCCAACAGGCAAAACTGCAATTCATTCCTTGAAGCTCACTTTAAACTATATCATCTGTGAAATAATTCTTAACTTCCACAAGAAGTTTTGGGATTTCTATCTCTGTATTTACACAAGAATGTATAGAAATGATGTGATAATACTGTAATTAACTGTGCATTTATGTAAGTCATTGGAGGGCATACAATGGGTATTTCATTTTTGAATTCTTATTACATAGTGCAGTTCCTGGTATATATTGGGGACTCAATACACATTTGTTAAATTAATGAATTGTAAATTTATCAACAAGATTTTCTTATTCTTGCTTTACCTGAAAAATAAATGTTAGCCTAATCATAAAATCACTTCTTTTTAGGTAAAAGTTAAATGTTTGGTAGTATAAAAATAAATAAAACATTTCTGAATACATTTATTTTAAAGTTAGGTCTTTTGTAATTTGAGGAGGATTGAAGACTCATTAAAATGATTAAATTGGCCCTGGCTGGTGTGGATCAGTGGATTGAGTGCTGGCCTACAAACAAAAGGGACACCAGTTTGATTCCCCATCAGGGCACATGCCTGGGTTGTAGGCCAGGTCCCCAGTAGGGGGCATGCAAGAGGCAAGCACACATTGATGTTTCTGTCCCTCTCTTCCTCCCTTCCCCTCTCTCTAAAAATAAATAAACAAAAACCTTTAAAAAAATTTAAAATGCTCAAATTGTGGAATACCTATGAAGAAAGGCTTGGAAGTATTCTTAATTGCTTAGTAGCTCCTGCATTGGTGTATAAAAAAGGGAAAATTCTAGATTACTAAGGAGAGCTTTTATGAGCCCATGTTAATAATAACTGTTCCACAAATATACACTGAATGGAAAGTACTAGGGTCATCATTAGTAAGGGGTAAAAATGAGAGTGGGTTATTGACTAGAAATAAATGAAAAGAAAACTTTCCATCTGTTTTCATAAAATAAAAACTAAGTCTTTATTTTTAAAATTTGGGTTGATGTTATTTAATATAGTAATTTATTCTGGCAGTCTAAACTAGCAGGAGATAACAATATCACATTGATAATGAATTCACTTTATTTAATTTAATCATCCTTGTATGGTTGAACACTTAGGTGTTATATCTTGGTCTATAAATGCTTTTTTTTAATAAAGCTTTTTTATGCTCATTATTTTGAATATTGTGATGCATTAAAATTTGGAAGTCTTATTTGAGAAATTATAGGAATAAATGTTTACAAATATCGGAAAATGTTAAAGGACTGAAAGTGAGTTGGCAGTTACAGAGTAGCCACAAGGACGTGAAGGACGGCACAGCGGGTAGAGTCAATAATGTTGCAATGACTACGTGAGCTGCCGGGTGGGTATTAAACATGTCGTGGGGAATCACTTCATACGTTATATAAATGTTCAACCACTGCGCCGTACACCGGAAACTAATATAATAGGGAATGTCAACCGTAATTAAAAATAAAAACTAATAAAAATAAAATTAAAATAATAAAATATTCCATATAAAATGGAAGAAAGTATTTGATAATCACATATGTGTTAAGGATCTAGTATCAAGAATATATAAATAACTTTTACAACTCAACAATAAAAGATAAAAAATAAAAAATGGGCAAAGGACCCGAATAAAAAATTTCTCCAAACAAGATATACAGTGGCAAATAAACACATTAAAAGAAGCTGCTAATATTGCCAGACATTAGGAAAATGTAAATCAAAGTCACAAGATACCACTTTATACTCACTAGTATGGCTACAATTTTTAGAAACCAGAAAATAACAAGTAGTTTTTCTCTAAAATTTTTCTTCAACAGTCTTGCCTTTGTCAACATATGTTTAAAAATGGTAATCTTTTTATTCAAATCTTTTCTCAAAAAAAGATTTTATTTATTTATTTTTTTAGAGACGGGAAGGGAGAGAGAAAGAGAGGAAGAGAAACGTCAATGTGTGGTTGCCTTTTGCGCGCACCCTGTACTGGGGACCTGGCCTGCAACCCAGGCATGTGCCTTGACTGGGAATCCAACCAGCAGCCCTTTGGTTTGCAGGCTGGTGCTCAATCACTGAGCCACACCAACCAGGGCTTTTTTAATTCAAATCTTACAAATCTTACTTCAGCTTAAAATTTGAGTTTTTCCATTCATGGTCATGTTTGCTTTCTAAAATAATTTTTCTCTGAACATATAGATTATTTTTAATGCCTATTTGTTCCATGAGTAGAGGAAACTAGTTTTTAAAGGCATGCTCCTTTCCATCATATTGGTTGGGATGGCAACCCTCATGGCATTACACTTTTCCCATCGGTCCATAGGTGACGTGTCCACACAACAGTGAATCAGTAAAACAAAGCTGTGTTTCCATTCATGCACTGATAGTATTATCCACCTTTTATGTTTAATTTACATCATCCTTCCAATCTTTAGTTTCATCAGCATTGCCAGTGTCATAAAAAAAGCTAGCTTCCTTGCCTCTCTAAAAGGTAACTTGGTACCTAAGAGTCATACATAATTTTGAATGTTAAGTGGGGCTTATGGTGGCAAATTTGGACCTAAAATAAGTTTACATGTAATGAGAACTCAGATACTCTTTTTTACCATCCTCACCCAATTATAGGTATTATTGATTTTTAAGAAAGAATCAGGGGGGGGAGCAATGGGGGAGAGAGAGGAAGAGAGACAGACAGACAGACATTGACATGAGAGAGAAACATTGACTGGTTGCTTCCTAGATGCATCCTGACCAGGCTCCAAAGCTGCAACCTAGGTATGAACCCTGACAGGGGATCAAACTCACAGCCTTTCTGGTGCATGGATGACACTCCAACAAACTGGGTCACCTAGTCAGGGCCCAGGTACTTATGAGAAAAACATGATTATCTGGACTTAGGCAATAAAAATGTTGGGACATTTAAAAAAATTATTGTATTTTTTCATTACCATTTAGTCCTATGATACCTACCTCTCCCCTACAATCACCACACTGTTGTCCATGTCCATGAGTCCTTTTTCTTTCTTGCTCAAACCATCCACACCCCACCCATCCCCACCCTTAGCTGTCATCCTCCTCTCTATGAGTCTCCCTCTATTTTGATTATTAGTTCTGTTTGTTCATTAGATTCCACACATGAGCGAAATCATATGGTATTGTCTTTCATATGGTATTGGCTTATTACACTTAGCATAATGTTCTCTGGGTCCATCTATGCTGTCACAAAAGGTAAAGCTTTCTCTTTTTTTATAGCCCAGTAGAATTCCATTGTGTAAATATCCCGTAGTTGATTTACCCACTCATCTACTGATGGGCACTTGGGCTGCTTCCATATCTTGGTGATTGTAAATAACACTACACTGAACATAGGGGTGCTTATGTTCTTTCAAATTAGTGTTTTGGGCTCCTATGCATATATTCCTAGAAGTGGTATTGCTGGGTCAAAGGCAAATTCATTTTTAATTTTTTGAGGTATCTCCATACTGTTTTCCACTGTGGCTACATCTATATGAATTCCCACCAACAGTGCAAAAGGGTTCCACCCTTTCTCCACATCCTCATCATCACTTATTGCTTGTTGATTTATTGATGATAGCCTCTCTGACAGGTGTAATATGATATCTCATTGTGGTTTTAATTTGCATCTTTCTGATAATTAGTGACATTGAGCATCTTCTCATATGGCTCTTGGTCATTTGTATGTCCTCCTTGGAGAAGTATCTATTCAGGCCCTTTGCCCCTTTTTAAGTTGGGTTATGTGTTTTTTTGGTGTTGATGTTTGCAAGTTCTTTTTAAATTTTGGATATTAACCCCTTATCAGATATATTGGAGAATATGCTCTTCCATTTTGTAGGTTGTCTTTTTGTTTTGTTGATGATTTCCTTTGCCATACAAAATCTTTTTAGTTTGATATACTCCAATTTGTTTATTTTTTCTTTTGCTTCCCTTATCTGGGGAGATACATGCGATAAAAATAACTGCCACTAGCAATGTCTGAGATTTTTCGGTCTACGTTTTCTCCTAAGATTTTTATTGTTTCAGGTCTAACATTTAAGTCTTTGATCCATTTTGAATTTATTCTTGTGTATGGTATATAAAGGTGGTATAGTTTCATTTTTCTGCATGCATCTGTCCAATTTTCAGAATACCACTAATTGAATAAACTATCTTTAACCCATTGTATGTACTTGCTTCTTCTGTCAAGTATTAATTGCCTATAAAATGTGGGTTTATTTCTGGGCCCTGTGTTCTGTTCCATTGATCTATGTGTCTGTTTTTAAGCCAGTACCATGCTGTTTTGGTTACTATGTCCTTATAGAATAGTTTCATATTAAGTAGCATGATTCCTGAAACTTTTTTATTCTTTCTCAGGTTCTCTGTTGCTATGCACGCCTTTTGTGGTTCCATATAAATTTTTGAAATATTTGTTCTAGTTCTGGATGTAGGTCATTGTTATCTTAACAGGAATTACATTGAATCTATAGACTGCTTTGGGTAGTATGAGCATTTTAAAGATGCTAATTCTTCTTATCCATGAACACAGTATGTGCTTCCACTTATTTATATCTTCTTTAATTTCTTCTTTAGTGTCTTATAATTTTTTGAGTATGGGTCATTTACATCCTTGGTTAAGTTTATTCCTAGGTACTGTATTCTTTTTGAAGCAATTGTGAATTGAATTGTTTTCTTAATTTCTCTTTCTGTTAGTTCATAACTGGCATATAGAAATGCAACTGGTTTCTGGATATTAATTTTGTATCCTGCTACTTTGCTGAATTCATTTATCAGTTTTAGTAGTTTCTTGGTGTAATATTTAGGGTTCTCTATGTACAGTGTCATGTCATTTACATGTAAAGACAACTTTACTTTCTCCTTTCCCATTTGGATGTCTTTTACTTCTTGTCTGATTACTATGGCTAGGACTTCAAGTACTATGTTGAATAAGGGAGGTAAAATTGGACAGACATCCCTGTCTTGTTCCTGATCTTAAGGGGAAAATTTGTGGTTTTCACCCATTATGAAATGCTGGCAATGGGTTTGTCAATATGGCTTTTATCACGTTTAGGTATGTTCCCTGTATTCCTACTTTGCTGAGAGTTTTTATCATAAATGGCTGCTGAATTCTAGCAAATGCCTTTTATGCATGTATTGATGTGATCACGTGGTTTTTATCTGTGCATGCATTTTGTTCCTTATTTATTCTTGCCTTATCAGTGGAAACCATGGGCTTCAGAGTTAGATGTCTTGAGAGCAATTGCTGCCTCCACCATCTATAAGCAGCATGATTTGGGACAAAAAGTGAACCTCACCAACCTCTGTTTCCTCTCCTAAGAAATGAAGATAACACTGTCATGGCAGGGCTGCCAATAAGGTTGCACCCAACACCCTTTGTGAAGTATCCAGCCTGACATTGTGAATCCTAAATAAGTGTTACTTTTTATTATGTTAACACTTTATTATCATGGCTGATTCACTAGGGTCTTCGAGCGCTGAGGCCTGTTGTCTGGGTATGGGAGCGGGGTCTCAGTTGAGACAGGAGTGAAATCTAACACAGAAAAGAGTGGTAATAAGCCTGCTGTGAGCTCCATCTGCAAATCAACTCGAAGAGACCTAACAACCATGGCTGAGTCATCCCAGGAAGAAGACTGTGGAATTTTCCTTGTGTGAGCAGATCACGCCAATGCACACACACAGAGACTGACACCTGGAGGTGCCCTGAACAAATTGTCGGTACCATCCCCAGATAATCACCACTTAGGGGATACTTTGTTTTAATAAGCTTTTAAAGCTGAGAACATAGATTTATTATAAAATATTAGAATTTAGCTTGTTAAGAAAATAATATTTTTATAGTTAACAAGTATCTAATTTAACTATAATTGAGCCCCTTTTAAGGTTTCTGATAGAAAATTAATACAAAAGCAAAAGCCTTCTACTTAAAGGTGACTACATTTGCCATACTAAGGTCTTTCTTGTGTTAACATGAGGTTTTTTCTGATGCAATTTTTTAAAAAATTATTTACACATGGTGGTAAATCTATTTATGTGCACTGAGACTTTTAAGAATGTACTTACTACATTTCACACATCCTGCCCATACAATTTAAACAACTGTGTTCTCTACCAGTCGTTTATGTTTTATTCAAGTGTTTTCAGATAATAATTTCTTCATTGCTTTTCCTAATGCCCATTGCTTTTAATGAAAATATCAAGGTAACAGACATAATGTATATTTGAGTTTGTAATTCAAAAATCACTGTGCTGTCCTACAATACAGACTTTGTAAATGATTATGCAGATACAACTAACCAACATATAATAACTTTGTAACTTTAGCTAGGTGTTGCCACAGTCAGAACGTAACAGCCCTGGACCGCTGACTGTGCCACCGATGAATTACAAGTTCCTCCTGACGGGATGGAGGAATGACTCAACCCTGCAGTGAGTTGTGTGTTAGCACGATTCCCATTTTACAGTGATAAAGGCACTTCAGTAATGTATGGGTTTGCAAAGACTGTTCTTACCTGTTTAAGTTATTATTGTGTTTTATTAAAAGAGAGCTTCTTTTCATGTGAAATGCATGTTGTATTTAAGATGACATTTTCATGTCTATAAAAGGGACAGGGTACAAAGGCACACTGACCCCAGCAGCCAAGAAAACAAGGACTTAATCTTGTTTCAGTCACTGAGTCACAACACTGTCTTTCTGAATCTTAGGAGAATGGGAGGAGTAGAACAAAAGGATCACATTATAGAAGCACTTCAGGGCTGGGAGGTGGTTGTGCAGATATCCCTGACTTTATGGTTAGCAAACAGAGGCCAGTCATGGTCCACTGGGGCCCACCTTGTGGTCACTCTTAACTTCCCATATTTTCCCTCTACCTGCACTGTGGTCAGCACTGGGCCTAAAACAATGGGAACAGTGGGAAGAGCACAAACTTATAAATCAAAAACATCTGAGACTGAGTCTCAGTTTTGTCACTTAGAAATTGTGCAAATTTAATATCATTAAACAACACTGTGAACTTCAGCTTTCTTAACTTTAAACTGGGGTGATGTCACCTCATTATGTAATAACTATGGAGACTGAATGAGATTAGACTGTATGTTTAGCAAATCAAACACAGTGTCCACAGCATGTATGTATACATAATGTTATAAATACTAGTTCCCTTGCCACTGAGGAAAAAAACATAAGGAGGGGTTTGACCCTGGAGAATCTTTTAAAGCTATATAGACAAGTATTGTACAACCTCCATCTCAAAATAGTTTTGAAAGGTGATAATGAAATTCTCTCTGTGCCAGAAAAGTATTAACAATGTGTAGGGGAGGCTTTTGTAATAAAATCTCCTCCTGACAGTTAAATTATAATTCAGACAAGTACTGAAGAGGAAAGAAAGGGATTGGACCTAAAACTATGTGGGATGAAGGAATCTTAAGAAAGATTGATTCCCTAAAACTCCAATCTCACAAATAAAACCAAGGCTCGGCATCACTAAATAACATTTCCAAGGTCACGGGGAGTAAGTGTTGGAGCCAGTGTTGATGCTGGAGCCCCAAATGGCTGGCAGCACACTCAATGTTCTTTGCATCAAACCTCTTATTGCTTCTGGGCTTTTCTTTCTTTGCCCATGAAGTGCATGGGCTGCTCTTTAATCCTGAACACACCTCGCCCTTTGAACAGGCCCTGAGTCATGTGGTGGACTCTATCAGGGCCAAGGCAGACACCTGGATGATGTAGTTGTTTTGAGTTAGAAAGCCAAGTTCAAACTCTGGCTCTTTGTATGTCTTTGATCTTGGGAAAGTTCATTAACATTTTTTAAAGATTCAGTTATATGAAAAGCAAAAACAAAAAAACAAACAAACAAAAACAACCAAAAATGGGAACTACACCAGCTAACACTCAGGGTTTTGTGGAGATTACACCTGGAAAGACTCTCACACAGTAAGCAGTGAGAAGTAGTAGATGTAATGGGTTTTTAAAATATATTTTGTGACATTCTTATTAATAATATATATCTTTTAATTTAGGGGGAAAATACAGAGTTGCTTAAAAAAGTGCTAAGTGAAGCTTTTGCTTCAAGTCAATACAACCAAACTCTCGTAGGCGCTTCGTACTCAGCCCTGAACCTCCTGCATTCCAAAGTGGGGCCCTGGGGGCTGACATGGCAGTAACAGAGGGTAATGGGAGGGCGGCCTTTCGCACCCCGCTCTTTTTTACGTAGCTTGGGAATGCAGGGATTGGGTGGCTGAGAAGCTTCAGTGAAACCTCCTGACCTCCTCATCATTGAAAGCCCTTGACACAGACACACAGGGGCATTAAAAAGAAATGAAAAAGGTTGCCCATGCCTGTCTGAAGTAACTAAATCCAAGGACCTTCAAGGATTTCTGTGAGCACTGAAATGGGTTTTGTAGAGCTAAACTTGTATTTGTCTTTACATTTTATTGCATTTCCATCTGACCATAGCCCTTACAGATGTTGCTTCATGGTCCAAGTAGTTCAGCTAGTGAATTTGAAGAAGACTTCTGGGATAGGCATCTCTTAACACTCAACCAATTTTCTTTTACACTCTTTTTCTCTGGCCTCTCAAGGAATCATTCTCTTTTGCACTTGAAGGGGCTTCTGTTAAGTGGCCTGGAAGTGAGATTGCTGTGCATCCATCTTGGCAAAATTAATCCAAGAGTAAAAAGGCCAAGAGGGAACTGGTTGTTTCTATTCTGAACACTAGTTTCAGCGGTCTGAATGAGAAAGAAAAATGCTCCCTGCAAATCCGCTAAGGGTTATCAATGCCTCCTTCCAATCAAGGCCCTCATCAAAGCTGAGGGGAAGCAAATCCTTAACAAGTAGGAGACAATCATGCAATGAAAAAAAATGGGTGGCTGATCTCATCACTCACTAGTGCAGCTACAATTGAATTCTTTAGAAATTATACAAGGGAATCAATGATGCAGAGAAAAAATAGTCCATGAAATGTTCAAAATTCATGCACTCACAAAACTTGCCTGGGGGTGGGGGGTATAAAAGGGACCTGAAGATGAGGCCACTTGCCTACTTTACATTCATGAGGCTTCAGGCAACTCAGTCTCTGAGCTTTCTTTTCCTCGTCTAAAGGAGAATAGTAAAGTGATGTTATGAACAAAGCATGTAGGAATAGTAAGAATCAATGGGGGGCACATGGAAGAGAACTAATTCTAGATGTCCTGTGCTATAATACATTTTGAAATTGCTATAAGGCCCTTGGTGTGTCTCTCACTGTCCTCTTCCACATATACATTCCAGTGTCACACATGTGCTGTGCTAAGAGCATCGCTTTCCCTGCCCACCTCCTTGCAATGGACTGTGAGGTTTTGAGGGTAAGGACTATGACTGATCATGTCTTGTCCAGCTGTCTATTCTTGGGATCGGCACAGGGCCTGACACTGAGTAGCCACTTATCAAAAACTAATTTGATGGTTACAGTAAGCATTATATGATATATTCTGCTTAAAGTAACAGGATATTAAAACTATAAGAGAGATCTGGAATCATTTGTCTGACCTTTTTTTACACATAGGGTTGCTGCAACCCAAGGAGTCTGAATGTCTGGCCCAAAGTCATACAGTACCTTGGGGGTAGATTCAGAGTTAGAAAACCCCTCTCTAGCCTCCTGTGCACTGTGCCTTCTCTGTGACTTCACACCGCCTTCCTTCACTGTGCCTCATCCTCATTTTCCTTCAGATGTCAGAAAATGAGGAATCGGGTCTGTATAGTTTCTCAGAAAGAGCTAGTAGGACTGATTTTCTCTTTTGACCTTTTTAGAATAAATCTTTATAAAGCAGTTGTAACCTTTACAGATGACTTTTATTCAGGGAAGTGGAGACTGGGAATTTTTAGGTTAATTTTGACAGAATACTTTCTGACAAAGCTCATGGACCAGAGATCTGACAAAATGCTCATTCCCAGCAGAGAGAAGTTGGAGTTTTCTAACAAAACCTATAAATGCATTAAAAAAGGACTTGGCTGGATTATTATATGATGAATACACATTAGAAGACTTTATTGGTTGATAAAATAATTTCATAGATCATCTTACAATACATGTGCAGTTGAAATAGGATGAGCTCCTATTTTCATAGTGCTGCATATAAATTGTTAACTTAGATCTCATTGCAGGATTTGTGATAAGGATGATTGAGAAAAGCTGATGGCTACCTTTAAATTATCCTAGAAAATGATCTGTTAAGTAATTTATGTATGGATAATATTGTCAGAACAGTGACTGATGTCCTTGGGTGAAAGTTCATTTTGTCTACTTAGCTGTGGTATTAATTTTGAGGGCAGAGCTTCTTGTGTTTGAATTCAGATCTATCACTTAGTAACTTGGTATCTGTAACTTGGGACAACTTAGTGGGCTTATCTGAGCACCAACTTACTACTTTGTAAAATGAGGATAATGTTAATATCTTCGTGTGCCTCACAGTTGGTTGTGAAAATCAAATTGGAGAATGTACTTGCATTATAAATGAAAAGATGCTCAGCCTCAGCACACAGTTATGATTACCAGCATGAATAATACAGTAATTTTTACAAATTATTATCTCTCATCAAGCAAATCTAATCATGCCATATGTTTTTGCTTGTTTTCTGTTTCTGGATATACTGGAAAATATCAAAACTGTAATTTATAACAACATACTGTTAATTCAGAGTTGTCTCCAATTTATTCCACCTTATCTCCTAATTATTTATTAGTGAGGTTTCCACCTACCTAAAATAGGCCCAAATATGATCTTGTGTGGTGGACTGAATTATTGCTCAAAGTATTTGCTGACCTTCCTGGGGCTAATTTTCCTTGAAGAAGGAGGGTTATATACATGCTGTCATGTACACAAAGGTGGCTGTATGATTTGGCCAATAAAATGTAAGTGAAAGTAACATATGTCATTTCCAGAAAAAGCTTTGTGTACAAGCTCATGGTTTTCAATGTCTGTTTTCTCTTTTTTTCTCCCCTCTGCCACTGCACTACCAGTACCCGAGGCAGAGACTGCTTTGCCGGCTTGGATGCCAGACAAAGGATGGCACCGAATGGGGCTGCACATGATCCATGATAAACATACGATATAAGCAGGAAGTGTTTTGAAATATTAAATTACTAAATCATTCAGATTTTGAGGTTATTTGTCATCACATCATAACCCAGCCTAAGCTTACTGGCATCGCTTTATAGAATACAGAACCATCCAAGCCACTCTCCTTAACACACTCCGCTGTCACCTACAGGATAATGTCCACATTCCATAGCGCTGATTGCTGACAGCCCTTCCCCAGCCTCCTTCCTTGCTTGCTACTCCCACAGGATCACACTACAACTTCCAGCAATCCCAGACTGCTTGTTGTTCTCAGAGAGCTTCGAGTTGCCAATGCTTTCCATGTACGTGCCTTACCTTCTATAACCCCAGATTTGTGTTTTTCCTGAAAATCTAGCTCAAATCATTTTTTTCTTCAAGAAGCTGGACGCTGTATCCCCTGATCTAATAGAGTAGTTTCTCCCCTATATTCCTTCTGCCTCTGTTTTCTTCAGTAAATACGCTGAGCACAAGGTACCAGAAGTGTACTGTTTTAACTTCACGACAGCAGTTCCAGACCAGGCCTACTTCTCTCCTCCTGGCGGTGCCTGGCCCAATGCAGGCACTCAGTCAGTGCTGACTTGCATCTCCTTTATTTATATTAAAGTGAGAGAAATCACAGCACAAACCAAATGTTTAAAATGGAGGGATCACATTTTGAGGTATGAGGTATAAATCTTAATTTCTCAGGAACAGTGACTTTATATCAGAAAGTACTATAAAATTATCACATGAAACATTAAAAGTAGCAGTTATTAACCATCTTCAATAAGATTTAGAAACATATTAGCTTTCCCTAAGTCTCACTGGGTAAGTATTGTTAGGGATTTTATTGATAGAAATCTTCTAAAAAGGGAGTTGTCACATTTGAAAATAAAATTAATGAGTCAGAATGTATTTGAAATGTTTTCACCTTTTCTACTTCATCTGTTTTAGTTTGGTGACATACTCCACTCTTGTAATATCTTCCAGAACCCTGTACTTATATGAGCAACTATCTAGAGTTAAATTAGCCACATATTTGGGGAAAAAGACAAGGACTTTCCAAGTTGCAGGCTTTTAGGAACCTTTCAGGCAAGGATTGCTTTTCAACCTCTATTGAGAATCCCCATCTTAAAACTGTCAACGTTGCATATCCCTAAAAGCTGTATAAAAGGCTGGCACTATATAGTGCCCACTTTAAAGATGAGAAAACTGAGGCCCAGATTGCTGTCTCTAACTGCTCAATGCAAGGGAGGTGCGCAACATGACACATTAGGTTCCAGTGGCAGAGATTAGAAGAATATCTGACTCAGATCTCTGCTCTCAGCATCGTCCAGTCCAGTAGGACGACTACCTCACAGATTAAGAAAAACAATTGTTTTCACAAAATCGTAAGGGTAAGGATCACGTGGTAAAGGAACAGAGTAGAAAGAGCAAAGTACTTTCTGCAGTTGGGATAGGGAAAGGGAGAGGAGTGGATGGGGGAAAGCTACAGGAAGGTGATACTGGATTAGACGTTGAAGGATGAATGTGGGATGAATGTGAAGGATGAATGAAGACCATGTGGGATGGTGGAGGGCACACATACACAAAGGCATGGGTGTTAAAAATGTGTCACAAAATGTTTGTCAAATGACATATTTTTGAATCAAACAGATGGAAGATAGAATACATACTGATAAGTGATGGAGATCATGGCCCCCAGACCAAAATTGCTATTCTGGGGGGGCTTCTATTTTGTGTGTGTGATCAGTGAGCACTTTTAAGAGATACTCTCTTAGGAACTTCAAGTATAAAATACAGTATTATTCACTGTAGTATATGCTACACTTTACATTCACAGAATTTACTCACATTACAACTGGACATTGTACCCTTTGATCAATATCTCCCCATTTCTGCCATTTTCCCACCCCTGGCAAATACAGTTTTAGTCTGTTTCTATGAGTTGGAACTTTTTAGAATCTGCATATACATGAGATCATACAGTGCTTGTTTTACTCTGTCTGCCTGACTTCACTTAGCATAAGGTTCATCCACATTGTTGCAAATGGCAGGACTTCCTTCTTTTTTATGGATGAGCGAAATCTCGTTACATATACCTCGCTTTGTCTTTATCCGTTCAGCTGCCGGCAGACACTTAGGTTGCTTCCAAATACTGGTCAGTGTGAATAATGCTTCAGTGAACATGGGAGGTAGATATATTTTTAAGAAATGAATGCATATTGCTATTGTTTGAATCCTGGCAATCCAATCCCTCTACCCAAAAGCTGCATTATAATGGATGAATTCAAACTTGGGCAGGAGGCATGGACTTGAGAAAATGACATACTCTACCTTAGGAAGACAAGGGCAGTTAGGAGCAAAGTACTCTAAATGCCTATGACATAAGACCTCATTGTCCATCCAAATCAGGTATCACTGTGACCGAAGTTGTTTTGCTCCACGGGCATCTTATATACACATATGCATGTGTGCATGCACACGGGTGTGCACACACACACACACTGACTATAATGTTGCCAACTCAAGACTGGTTAACTAAATGACCACACCCTCACAGGATGTGGTATCATGTGATCACTTGAATTTCATTTATAAAAGTTTTTAATTACATGGAAAACATTTCTAATATAATCTTTTAAATCTAAAAATAACATTGTAGGTAGTGTGATTCCAAACTATGGAAAACAGGCATAAACAAAGTTATTTTAAAGATTAAAAAGAAATGCGCTGCCCTGGCTAGAGTAGCTCAGTGGATTGAATGCCGACCTGTGAACAAAAGGGTTGCCAGTTCGATTCCCAGTCAGGGCATAAGCCTGGGTTGTGGGCCAGGCCCCCAGTAGGGGGCGCGCATGAGGTAAGCACACATTGACGTTTCTCTCTTTCTCCTCCCCTCCTCTCTCTCTAAAAATAAATAAATAACATCTTTAAAAAAAACAAATACACTAACATTGCAACAGTAGGTTTCTCTGGGTGGTAGTTCTCTGAGTAATTTTTAAATTTATTTCTTCATAGGTTTCTGTGTTCAGCAATTTTTCTAGAATGAGTATGTATGTTTATAATCACAAACATAGAGAACACATATTGCTAAAAATAAACCTGGAGAATACAAAGGTGAGTACCACAGTTTGTACTTGGTGAGATTAGTTTTGTTTACAGTAGGCAAGCAGTCCCCTCACCAGGCTTAAACACTCTCATTGGAAATAATTGAATCTTATTATCAAGAATGCTTCATGAAACACTTATGATTTGCCTTGATCAATCATTCAAATGTGTTTCTACTTAAGAATTGCATTAAAGCCTTACATAATGCAGAACTTGGTTGACCTTTTACATAGGATTAAAGCACCGTATAATTAACTTTCTTATACACAGTTAAAACTTAATGAAAACGTGAGGTGAAATGCCAAGACTTAATTTGCAGACTCCTTTCCTATTTCATATCGTGAGCTGCTAAAGGCTTAGTTTACTGTTCTGTTTCTCTCAGGCACCTTGATTCTGACCAGACCAAGATTTGCTAAATACATCCAGGGAGCCCGCTCAGAAAGAGAACACAGAAAGAGAACTCGAAGATATGGAGCCAGAGGAGAAATCGTGATGCCCGTGCTCCAGGGAATGGCAAACGCCTTGGGACTCTGACTTGGGGGTCAGAACCAACCTGAACTTAACTCTCAGTCAGACACCTAGTGGTAGTATAACTGTAGGCACATTGCTTACTCTTTAAGCCTCAGTTACCTTGCCTTTTAAAATGAGAATGATAATAATTGTGCCTCATTGGATGTTCGGAAAGTTTGAATAAGAGACTGTACACATAAACCATAACTGGCCTAGTTTAAGGACACACAATTTAGTGTTGATTTGCTGAAAACTCTTCTTGTATGGCCCATAATTATACCTCCAACTTTAGAGGACATCATTCCCTCTCCCATTCTTCTCCCCAGCTGATGAGCCTTCAGTTTAAATCACATGAAAATAGTTGCCATTTCTTAAACATTTTGCTGTTTTGCATTTATAGCCAAAGCTATCATTTTCCTCCAAAATCCAATCTCCTCTCCTTCCATAATGATATAATTTTCACTTGACACATGGCCTCTAGGAACCTACAGTTCAAATGTTAGACTCCTTTGCAGCTAGATTTCAGTAGGTTTTAGGAAACTGTCACAAAAGATATAAGATATAGATCGATACGAGAGGGTGTCATGGGTGATTTCTCAGTGTCTTCTTTAAAAGAGTTAGGGTTCATTCTTGGCACACTATTTTTCTTCTTTTCTTTCCTGCTGTCTAAATAGATGACAATTTGGACTAAGAGAATGAGGATCACTCCCAGAGATAGCAGAGAAATGAGATAGAAAGAGTCTGGATCTCTGACAACTGTGCCAATCTTAGATATTTATTTATGTAATGCAAACATAAACATCTCTCTTGCTTAAGCACTATTACTTGATGTTTTCCTGATATTTATAAGCAAACCTGTACCTACTCAAGAGAATGCCAAGTTTTTCTTGTATGCTAATGATACAAAATTGCTGTTTCTGGGACTTATTTTTCATAGAAGATTTTTACTATTTCCCATGAAGATGCAGCCCAGGTAGTACCTCCTCCAGGATTCCTTCTTGGATTTCACAGGCCAGGCAAGTGTTGGTATGCAAACACCATCTCTATCATGGCTATTATCACCCTGCATTTTCACAATTACTTGTCCTGTTGCTTCCTTCTCTACAATGTAAAATACTTGGGAGCCAGGTGTTGTATCATATTTATTTCTTGATTACACATGCCCTGTAGAGAGGCTGATCCAGAGAGGCATGTGAAAATCTTTGAAGAAATGAATGACTGGAGTGATTTATTGGGAAAAAATTAATCTATGAGCATTTCTCTATTACTAGTCAGCTAACGTCTTCACATCACTCAATTTTTTCCTCATCCTCTCATCCCCTGAAGCAATAGAGAGGGGTTGCTTCAACACTGAGTAACAATTGCCTTAGAGTTTCTTAGTCACATCAGAATGCCCTCCTCCAAGTTTCGCCGTAAATTCTTATTGATTTTCTAACCAGAAATCTCAGATTCACTGATGTGACTGCAAAGTAAAGTAGAAGGAACAGTGTGAAATCCATCCCCTACCTAAATCTTCATTACCTTCTGCTGTTTTTGTTCCAAGATGATTCAATTATATATTATGTTCTCAAGTTCTTTTTTTAACCTCAGGGCTGCTTTTGAAAAATTAAACTAGTTACATAAAAGAGATTATATTGCTGTTCTTCCACATATCAGAAAAAGTGAATCATCAGAAACTAGAATGGACCAATACAAGTTATTTTGATTTAAATTTCAGATTAGTTCACTGGTGGGGTTTATGTGATAGTATATTGCTACTACAAATTTTCCTAAAATATCAATACAAAAATGTGATTAGGTATTCTTTCAAGGTCTTATTTCCTCCAATCTATAGAATATAAATTGCTTTGCTTTCTAAAAACTCTTTTTAGCATACCAAACAGTTCATATTGTTTAACTTTTTGGGTGTGCTAAACACAGCCCTGGCTGTATTACAACTCAGGCATGTTTAAATTCAGATTCCATTGAATCGAATTATGATAACTTCAGCCAATTGAAAGGGGATTTTAATTTAAAATATATGCTTGCAATGGTTCAGAGGATTTTAGAATTAGAACTCTTTCTCAGTGAGCTTCTTTAAGTGATGTGGGATCGGGTGAAGAGAACAGAGGCTCCCCTTGATTATAATATAATTCAAATGGAACTATTGGTAACGATGATTCACAAAGCCCATAAGCAATTTGTCTGGTGAGCATTATCTCTTCATAGACCAGGGACTAATCTATTTATACAGTTTGATATTTTGGGGACTTTTTAAAGTCATTCAACAATTTTTTGAGTACCCACTAGGTGTCAATAACTGCCGGTGGCAGCAGCTCCCTTGGTTAAGCACAGTGCGATTCAGCAGACACTGCAGCGGTCTGGATGGAGACGTAACCAGGGAGAAAACACACAGATCAGGGAGCAACGTGGAAGCGGCAACTAGCTCAGTCTTGGCTAAATAAAGGCATCCCTTACAGAACACCTAATATCTGCGTTGAAAATATAAAGAAAGACACACCATGATTAGTCGAGCAAAATGGTGAATGAGAAAAACGCTCCAGAAAGGAGTTGAAAAGAAAGAGAGGAGGCAGGAGATGTAAGAACTGGCTCAGTTATTTACTTTCTCCTCCATTAATAATTCTGGATCTAGATCAGTTCAGTACACAGGCCTCCTGCCCACCGAGGAGCAAGAGTGACCTTTCGTCCCACTCTGACAGGGATTATGGAATAGTATGGTGAGTAGGCACAGGGACTCTCAAGTCCGGACGCCAGGCTTAGAACCCTAGCTCTACCACTTCAGTCATTTATCTATGCATTCATCATTCAATCAGCAATCATCTATTGAATCTTCATGATGCTCCAGGGACTGTTTGAGCACTCAGAATACAACAGTGAACACACACTGACAACCCCCCTTCCCTCATGTAGCTTCTGGTCTAGTGGGGGTGGATAGACAATATAAGTAAGCAGATTCTTTGATACTTTTGAGCAGGAGATAACTGGGAGTGCAGTGGAGGTCTAGTGTTCCCATTTTATGTAGAGTGGTTGTGATTGGTCTTGACGACAAAGTAACATTTGAGCAAAAACTAAAAGGAGGTGATGGAATTATCTTGAAAATTTCACAAGGTGAAACCATGCCCAGCTGTATGACCTTGGGCAAGTGGACATCTTTCTGCCTCGGTTTACTCATCTGTAAAATGGAACTATTAATAATTCAGTCATAGAGTTGCCTTAATAATTAGTATATGTAACTATGCTTACTTAGATCAGTGTCTGGCACAAATAAGCATTAATTGAATTACTTGGTGTTATTATTGTTATTACTGCTTATATTGAGTCCCTAATGCCCTTCCTTCCTTTCAGGAAATCTGCAAGAAGTAATTCCGCTTCCTGTCTTTCCCTCACTTTTACAGAGCTAATACAACAGCAAGTCCTATTACTCAGGGTCCAGAGTATGTCCTAAATCTGTCCTCTTTTCACTTTCTCCACTTCCTCTAGACCAGTCTAAGGCACTTGAGATTACTAAATATTTTCCTAGTGGTTTCCTTGTCTTCTTTCTTGTCCAATATAGTCTATTCTCCATGCAGTGCTTTTTTTTTAAAATATAAATTAGAGTCTGTTCCTTTTCTGCTTAAACCTCCAATATCTTCCCATACACTAATAATAACCTTTAAATTTATTTTCCCCCTCTGCAAAGCAATAGACTACTTACATAGTTTTGTCCTTTCCTCCCCTTGCTCTTCTGCTCTACTCAAACTGGCATCGTGGTTACTTGAAAAAGTAATTTCTTTTTGCTCTTCTCTCAACCTGGAATGACCTCCCCATTTGTCCTTGCACCGCTGGCTCTTTCTTGTCATTCAAGTATAGCTTAGAGATCATCTTCTCAAAGACACTTTAGTGATTGCCCAATCTGGAGTTGACCTCCAGTCCCTCTCACACATTAGTCTGCATTGTTTTCTTCATGGGCTACTTTCCCATTTGTCTAATACCTGTATTTGTCTCTGCACTACTAGAGAGCAAGAGCACAATCTTGTTCACCCCTTTTCCCCCAGGGCCCAGTACTGTAACCATCCCATTAAATGAGTGGATGAAGGAATGAGTGGCATTGTCTTGGCTGAAGCTCAGAGCTAAATGAGATACTGACTGTTTTCTGGATCAGATTATTCATGTAAATTGATGCTGGCAATTATTATACAGACAAGGAGAGCATCCTAATACACTGGTGATTGAAGCTTCATAGTCTCTTCATAGTCCTTGCAGGCTGCTACTCTATAAACTGCTAAGGACCACTTTTTACATTGGACTCTTTATAGGTTCCTGAATGCATTCTGCTGATTGTTAATCTTTGCAGATATTTAGAATGCATTTCCCTATCGTATCTAACTGGAAAATTCCAAGTATCACTTAAGAAACAACTGAAACATCACCTACCATAAAATTATTTTTCCAAACCACCTGTTCTATGGCACCAGTGGAATTCCTGCAAACCTTAATTTTGATATTTGTCATGCTGTGTTGCAACTATTTATCTACAGACATTTCTTTGCCTTCCAATCTGGAAATTCTGTGAGATCAGGGAGAATATATTAATAATCTTTGTACACATAATGCTTCCTTTTAATAGGTGCTCAATGCTTGGTGAACGAGTTAATGTAGAGACAGGCATCTTATGTGTTATGATGCTATTGTAACAAATATGCTGCATGATCACGAATGCAGTCCCAGAATCTGAATTATCAATAGTCATATCCCTTCTAAAACAAAATGCCCATGTCATTTTATGTATTGCAGATTGGCCTTAAATAGCACATTGACACAGAACCGGGCTTGATAGTATGGAGCTCTAAAAATCAAACTCATATTTTATCGTAAAATGGGGTACTGCCCACTCGATTATTTAATCAATAAATTAACAGAATCAATTCAGGTCAAAATTTATAACATAAATAGCTTGTAATATAATCTTAAAAATTTTAAAGATATTTATGGGCAGGAATAAAATCAATTTTACACAAAACAAAGCAAAACATAAATTATGCCAATACTCATCCATTTTAAATATGTTGTAAACTTTCATTTAATTAAACCAAATATAGTTATAAAAATAATTTCAAATGATTTGCAAATGTCATAATAATACAAAATAATAAATGTAACTAGAAAAATTAAAATTATGGATTTGTTTTATAAAAAGCTATTTTAGTCATTTTATGATTATCACTGATGCTGTGAGCTAAAATTAAAATTTAATTTGTGTTTCCTGTCATCAATGACAACAATAGAAACACAATATTATACTACATCAGCAAAGAGTGTGTTTGCTTCAAGAAAAGGTTTTTCTAGTATTGATTCTACAATAAACCTGTCAGCTAGTCTCTTCAATAAATGGTGCTGGGAAAATTGGACAGATACATGCAAAAAACAAAGCTAGACCACTAACTTACAACGAAGACAAGAATAAACTCAAAATGAATTAAAGATGTAAATTTAAGTCATGAAACCATAAAACTCTTAGAAGAAAACATAGGCAGTAAATTTCAGACATTTCTGATAGCAATATTTTTGCCAATATTTTTCCTCAGATAAGTAAAACAAAGGAAAAAATAAACAAATGGAACCACATCAAACTGAAAAGCTTTAGCACAGAAAAAGAAACCATCAACAAAATGAAAAGGGAACCCCATGAATGAGGGAACATATTTGCCAATGATACATCTCATAAAGGTTTAATTTCCAAAATTTATAAAGAACATACATATCAACACCAGGAATACAATGAATCCAATTCAGAAATGAGCAAAGGACCCAAAAAGACACTTCTCCAAAAAGGACATACAGATGGCCAACAGGCATATGAAAATAATGATCAGTGTCACTAATCATCAGAGACATGCAAATTAAAACCACAATGAGATATCACCTCATGCCTGTCAGAATGGCTGTCATCAATCAATCAACAAAAAACAAGTGCTGGTGAGGATGCGGAGGAAAGGGAACCCTGGTGCACTGTTTATGGGAATGCAGACTGGCGCAGCCACTGTGGAAAACAATATGGAGTTTCCTCAAAAAATTAAAAATGGATCTGCCTTTGTACTCAGTGATCCCACTTCTGGGAGTATATCTGCAGAAACTCAAAACACTAATTCAAAAGAATTAAACAAAAGGGAAACAGAGACACGGATGCATGGAATAGACTGACAGCTGTCAGAGGAGAGTGAGGGGGTGGAGTGGCTGGATGAAAGAAGGTGAAGGGATTAAGCAAAAACAAAAACAAAAACAAAAAAATATATGTATATATGAGTGACACATAGACACAGACCACAGACAACAGTGTGGTGATAGCCAGAGGGAAGGACAGGGGGCTGGGTTAGGCGGAGGTGGGCAAAGTGGGGGATAAAATGTAAATGGGAAGAGACTTTGTTTTGGGTGGTGGGCACACAGTACAGTGTGCAGACAATGCTTTCTTGAGTTGTATTTGTGAAGCTTGTCTGTTTTATGAACCAATGTTACCCCAATAAATTCAATTTAAAAATCCCAAGTAATAAAATAATGAGATTTGTTAGAAAAGATAAATAAGAATAATATAAAATAAAATAAAGCTGTTACAGAACTGATATCATGAAGGTCATGTAACTTAGTGGAAAATGTTTTTGGAATCAATTAATAAAATGGTAAGAATTGTAATAACAATAATAAAAGCAAGAACAAAACAATAATAATAGCAACCACAAAAATACTGATTCTAGGTTATTCAAAATATGCACAGCAAATGTCATTCTGTGTTTTAGGGACTTTATAGAAACCACCTGCATGTTTTCCTATAATTCCAAGGTCACTATTTGATATTTGAGAAAAGTGTTTAAGATTGAACCATTAATAACACTTTCAACATATTTCTGCCTGATTCCAAGTCTCATGCATTTTCTCTCATGATGTCTCTATAATAAATACAGAAGTGGTTAGTAGTGCAATTTATAAAAAATAAAAAGCAAAAGTCATCAAGTGTGATTTCATTGGAAATGAAGCTAATTTGTTTAAAAATTCATTATTTTCTGCTGTTTCTAGTTGATATATGAATAAAACTGAGATCCCTATGGGAATAGAGGGACAATAATCACTGGACTACCTTTTTCCCTTGCTTTCTTGAGTATCTGGAAAAGTAGATAATTTGTATTTATACTCTTAAATAGTCATGGAATACCAGCATAAACATTTGAATTCAGTAGAAATGAACAACCGTTGTACTAGGTGCCCATATTTCATTTAGCCTTACCATGAAGGTCATCATCTATGTTACCACTATTTATTCAACAAATACTTAATGAATACCTGCTACAGTCAGGTAGGTAGTAGGTATTACATACAAAAATGTAGGTGGGAGTGTCGCCATTTATTACGAGAGTTGACAACCCTACCCAATACTTCGGCGCACATCTCTACAACATGTGTGAGCAATGGGCAGTTTGACCTCTGTTGGAAACATTCCGTAGAGTTTTATGAAGTGCACAGAAATGGAAATAGTAAATAATTTATAACATATAAACCCAGACCTCCCTACTCATTTTCTCCCCAAGCCCTTAAGTGGTGCAATTGCCAAACCAAAATCAACTGTTTTCATACGCACTGAGACAGGGCAAGCAGAAACTACCACTCACTTGGGGACGATAACTTGATGGCATTTAATGGAAGAATTAACACTCTCCTTAGAAATAAAAGGGTGCATGGGGGCACAAATAATTTTCTAGTTCATTTCTTGGAAAGAATCAATGCCCATCTGCAACAGAAGCTCCAAAATTTTCCAGCCAGTAAAGAAATTTAAATTGCATGGAAAATGCACTTCAAACATCATCGACTCCAGAATGTTAAAATTTGTAAAAATTGCTTTGGAGTTCTTACCTCTGGGTGTGCAAAGGCAACGCCTTATAATAATCAGTAATGGAAATTACATTCTCAGGAAGATATTGAAACAGGTAAGGCAAGCTCCCCAAAATGCAATTATAGAGCATTAAAGAACAACATTATTGACGTTTTAGCCTGCACCTGACTGATCACAAAAGGTAAGAATCATGCTTTCTAAATTATCAGTCCTTCCTCTTCTGCCCTTCTCCCTCACTTCCCCGATGTGTGGCTTTAGAATGCAAGTCTAATTGCCCTCGTTTGGAAGTAAATAGCAAAGTCTTTCAAGCAGGCAGTGACACTCAGCTATGAATGCCCCTAGCCTGCACTCTCCAAGTCCCCAGCTCTCCGCTACCCACAGTGACTCTGCCTGGTCTACAGGGCTGTTTCTTCAGAGGACTGGTATGCATGTTGCCTTCTTGAAACAAACTATTCTAAATTTATCCAGAAAGAACTAGGTAACACTGAGTTATCATTACACACAGATCAGCAAAAAGGTTATTTCATAGCAGGGATTTATTTTATGCTGTCAAAAGGAGAAAATACTCTAAATAAATTGAAACTAAACTTTATTGGTTTCTGTCTTCTAAGAAGAGGAAATTATTTTGCTGGGTGATATAGGAGCATGAAGACAGTGTTATTACTCCTCTGGATGTTTTTGTTTAGTCGGCAGCCAAAGGAATGAATTTAACATTTATTGAATTCCCATAGTGAAAGCGGGGTACTGTACTAGACACCTGTGTGGGTGATATTTAATTGCATTTATGTAATAACACCAAAGGGTAGGCATCATCATTCTTATCTCCTGGGATAAAATAATAGTAGCGTCTCACACTTATTGAGTGTCTACTATGTGCGGGCCAGTGGTATCTGTCATTATGCTGGATTCTTCACATGCACAAATGCGTTTAATCCTTGTAACAATTCTTTCTGTTGAAAGTGTGTGGGGACAACAGTGGGATGTCCCTGAAGAATATGTAGGTAATGAAATGAACGGAGCAATTTAAATGAGCTAGCAACATTCATACACTTTTCATAATTAACTTTCTGTATAAGAAAATCTGGAAGTAGGATTACTCAATTGCAATTAAAATAATTTAGAAATAATTTCTGAGACCTAGGTAAATGACAGTTTTAGTTTAGGAAGCAGGAAACAAATCAATTGCATTATAACTTAACTAGACAAAACCTGCATTAACAACCACAAAACAGCTATCAAAGAGCAAAGCAATGCTATTGCAGAACCAAAGTATAAAGAATATAATTTTACTTTGGCAGAATATTCTGTGGTTTTAGAAACTTCGACATGTCTCCCAGAAGATAATAAGTAACCCAGAGTAGAGGTGAAAATCACTGAACTTGGAGTGGAAAAAAAATGCCCAGGGCCTTCACTATTCAAGGAATATGGACATAAACATCATCACTGCTTCCAAGGCAAGTTTATTCTTTAAAGGCTTAGGGATCTCCAAGGGTATCCGTAAGCCACTTTCTGGGGAGAAAACGTGGCATTTCTCTAAGGTTAATAACAATTCTGAGTCCTGAGTTCTGGTTTTCCAAACAACACCCTGATGATAAAATCCCGGGGTCAGAATCAGAGCAATGTCAGTAACAGCAGCATTTCTGCCCACGAGATAGTTTGTAACTCTTGTTGTAATTGTTTATTCTCTCTCCCTCTCTCTCTCTCTCTCTCACACACACACACACACACACACACACACACCTTCCACAGACCTCTATTTCTTAGAGAGAAGGAGACACTATCAAGGTGCCAAACAATTTGAATTCTGGGTCAGCAATAACCCTGTCACCAGACCTCAGATGATTATGGATTTCTTAGAGGTTCCTTTGTTTCCTACCAAATAGCCTGCTTCATCCTTGCTAACAGGACCTTGATTTTTTTTTCTGGAATGATTAAGTATGTCTTAAAGGTGATAACGGGTTCCTCCTCAGAACCAGATGGTGAATCTTGATTAGTAAAAAACAATCAGAGTCACTTCAGTCCCCTTGTCTAGTGATTACCTTAGGTACATTGGAGAGAAAGTGTGGTAAGGGTTTTTATGGAAGCTCTGCCTGCTTTCCTAAAAAAAAAAGTACACAAAACAGACTTCTGTTTTCTGCCTCTGGTCAGTGTCATGCGCTTATCATGTTGGAAAGAGCTACCTTGGGACCATAACAGGAGCCACAAAAAAAAAAAAAAAAAAAAGCTGAGAAATGTTGGCAGAAAGACAGGGAGAAATCTACTCAGTGATCATGCTTGGTATCAGCTCTACACTCCACCTCTTATTACATGAGCTAATGAATTTCTAAGTTTCTATTTAGTTGGCATTGTCTTTTGCCTCAAACTACACAAGAACTGACAGAAGGTCCAATCAGCCTTCTTCAGGCAACTTCCCCCTGCAACATGTATAAAACAGTCCACCCTTGATATTGTTTGATACCATTATCTTATTTTTTCCAGATGTGTAAACTGAAGAGCCAATGAATAAGCCTATTGTTAACATTTTCCAACACTGGTGGGAGAGCTAATATTCTGACATGTCTCCTCCAGACAAAATCTTTCTACCACAACATTCCTTGATGTGCAGTGAAAGGGATGTTGACTATTTGAGGACGCTGTAAATATAAGAAAGTCTTGGAATTCATAAAATAGACATAAAATAGAAATATATATGTGTATACACACACACACACACACATGATTATATATATAATCTTTTGAAGCCAAATAATCAAATCATTCAAAGAAATCCCAAGAGTCTCCAAATGCTCGGGTGGTCAGCGCCTGCACCAAGCCCTGGAAAATTGAGTTGTGACAGAGATAATGATTTATGTGCTCTACTCCACAGTATTTCTTTTCATACAAGGAGACGGCTGTATATCCCAGTCTTCCTCTTCTGTCTCAAGAACCATAGAAGATGGAAGAAGCCTATACCTTAACAATTTGTGAAAGAGCCCATTGTTTTAGAGTTTTTACCTGTGAGTGTGCAAAGAAGATGTCTTATTACAATCAGTATTAGAAATAGGCTTTTATATAGAATTATAAGATTTATAATTTTAGAACAAGTAAGTTCTCAGATCAGATAAGGCAAGATAGTTAAATATAATTACCTAGCATTAAAATATTTTATTGATATTTTATGCTTAAACTTCCATATTATTTCTGAAAATTTCTGTTACTTAAATAATAGCAAACTGATTACCCTAGAACTTCTAGAACACACATAATAAGGAAGAAATAAGTAAAATTAGAGCAAATGAGTATGTATTAATTGTTAAAGGTAAACATTAATGGAAGTGAGGGGAATAGCAACCAGAGAGGGACAAACAGTAAAAATTTTTGACAGGGCTGCCTAAGAAATATGCACATTGAATTGATTTTCAACATACAATAAAGTGCACCTATTTTAATTGTCCCATTTAGTAAATTTTGGCAAATTACATATATATATATATATATATATATATATATATATATATATATACACACATACACACACACACATATATATAGCTACATATTTTATATATAGTATAGTATATATAGTGCATATATTATATATAGTATAGTATGTATTATACATAGTATAGTATATGTGTAGTATATGTCATATATAAATATATAAATTATTTGTATTAGCACCACCACAGTCAACCTATAGAATAGTTTATCATGCTGAAAGCTTTCCTTAGTCCTTTTCCTGGTACTCCCTGATCTGATGTTCCAGGAATCCACTAATCTGCTTTCTGACATTATATGGTACATTTTCCTCTTCTAAATTTTTATAAACAGTCTTACAGCATGTACTCTTTTGTAACTGACTTCTTTAGTTTAGCATGTTGTTTGGGGGATTCGTCCATAGAGTTCATGGTGTGCACCAGTTTGACCCTATTTGTTTATATTTTTAAATGTGTTTGTTTAAAAATTTTAAATTTATTTTTATTTATTCCATTTTAGGGATATACTATTTGGTGCATCCATTCACCTTGGATAGACATTTGGGTTGTTTCTCCTTTTACTATTATGAAATGTGTGTATTCTTTGTTACAAATATGAAAATTTGTACACACATCAACCACTAGGTACACATTTTCATTTCTCTCAAGTACATATCTAGGAAAAGTGTTTTCCAAAGTAACTGAAATGATGTAACCTCTCATTAACCATGCATGCAAGACCCAGTTACTTCTCATCCTCACAAACACATGGTGTTGTCGGTGTTTTGTCGAGGTGGTTTTCATTTGCATTTCCCCAAACATGAACGATGCTGGGCATGGTTTCAGGTACGTCTTGACCACCTGTGGGTGTGTCCTGAGTCTGCCCAGTTTTTAATGACTTATATGGGTTACTTAGTATCTAGTAGGTGAGCTCATAATATACAAGGTCTGGCACCAATAACACCCCTTTTTACTACAAAATCTTTTATTAAAAAATCATAAGCATGTCATTCTGTAACACAACAATATCACACTCAAGCACACCATGTGACATTTTAGGTGAAATGTTCAAATAAAAACTATAAATTATTACAACCATATTATTACTCTACCAACCACAGTCAAGCAGGTGTTACTTCTGCCAGACCCTGTATTTTGGACTTAAGTTCTTTTCAATAACATTTATTGAAAATATTTCCTCTTGATGATAGCTTGTCTTTGGCATTCTTTTTAAAATTAATTTATTTTATTATATTATTTTGTGTGCATGAGGTTTTATTTTTTCTTAATCCCTTAACCTTTTACTGTTTCTTTATATATTATACTTCTAAAACTAGAAGTTCCATTTGGGTCAAGTTTATACCTTTTATTTATTTCCTCACTACATATGTGTTTTCCTTTAAATTGTTAAGCATAATTATAACAGCTATTTTAACATTCTTTTGTATTAACTATAACATATGTCCTTTTGAATCTTTTTAATCAACTGATTTTTCTCCTAATCATGAATCACACTTTTCTGTTTCTTTATGTGTCTAGTAATTTTAAAATAAGTGTTAGATATTTTCAGGTGATTCATTTTGTTGGCTTCTTTTAAATAATGTCACACTTGATTCTGGCAAGACTTAACTTACTTCTGGATCAGGCTTGATATGAAAGTTTTAAAGTAACATGTAATTTATGACTAACTTAACACTACTATCAGGGTATGACCCTCTGGGATGTCTACTGAATCTTTCAAGCATTTAATAAAAATTTTCATTTTCTTTGTTAGAATACGAATGCCTTCCAGCCATTTTCACTTTACAACTCCATGGTTATTCTTTGCCATCCTCATGGAGTTTCATTCTAGACATGATATGCTATGTGTAGTAACCCTATATATGTTTAATACAACGTGTGGTATTCCACCAGAGTGAAGGGTCTCCTAAGTAGAATTCTTGTGCTTAATTAGATAGCTCTCTTCTTTCTGACACTCTGTTCCTCAAGTTGCCATTGCCTTAGTCTCTCAAAATTCTGATCTCTGTCTTCTCAACTTATCTAAACCAATGTGCTTTGCTTGGGATTCCCCTCCTTGCACCCTAGTATAGAAAATGCCTCAGGCAGGACACCAAGGAAGTTGTATATGGTAACTTTTTGTTTTCTTTTCTCAAGGATTGCAGTTCTTCCTGTTGATTATGTCTGAAAAGAGTTCTGTTTTATAAAAACATGTTTGGTCTAGTTTTCTGTTTATTAATTGTGGGAGAATAAATCTGGACCCAGATACTCCATAATTTCCAAAGGCAGAAGTCCCAACAAGTTCACTTTTCAGTAAAGATATGCAGAAAGGAAGGGAACTATCTGTCTAGGTACCTGTAGAAAGATTTCTAAGAATAGTAATAGTATCTAGTGCAATGAACCTAAATCATTTGTGTGCCTATAGATCTTAGGAAACAATGACAACGCTAATACGATTTGAGCAGAAAAATTGAGAGTGGAGAATAGCAAGAGCTAAGATCAGAATTTGAATTGGGGTCAAATTGTGTGGAAATGTAGAGGTTATTATAAAAACTTTGGCTGTGAGTTTGATGAGGAAATCTCATAGCCAAAGTATGATAAGTGTGATGAGGAAAGTTTGGAGATTTTGTTTGTTTGTTTGTTTTATAGAGGAGTGACAAGGGAGGCAAGGGCAGAAGCAGAGATACTAGTCAGGAGGCTACGGCAATAATCCCAGAAATGATAATGCGGGCTAGGATGAGGGTATGTGACTGCTGCTCACTGGTTATGAGAACTGACATGCTTTACTATATTTAGGAAATTTTTAACATGTATGTGCAACATTTTTCTATGCCCTCGTTGCAAACAAAGCAAAGCAAAAAAAAAAAAATCCACAACAAATAAAAAATAAAACCACCAAACATGTTTTGTGTTTCTCTAATATAGAAGGGATTTAATTCCTTACTTAACTTTAAAGCAAAATGAAACACAGCTCATCTAGAGAAAATACTATGCAAAGGACCCTCTCCATTGGCTCCTTTGTGCTCTCCTTCCACCCAGTATCAAACCATTGTGGGTCTAGGGGGTTAAGTTTTTCTGTTAAAAGTTTCCCTGCCCAATTGTCAGTTGGATTACATGTATTCTTTCTGAGTGTGCAGGATTAGTGCTTAAAACAATTTATATTTCAAACTCACTAATTTCTCTGAGCTTACAGAGTTAAATCACTAGCCAACGTTCTACTACTGGTACCTGAGTTTTAAGAGGGAAAAACTGTGGTAGAGGCATCTATCACAGGCAGAAAGAACTGCAACAAAACAAAAGAATGACACAAGTGATGATCTGTTAAGAAGAATTGAAAATCAAACACCAGGATAAAAGAACATGTCAAAGAAGCCAGTGTTGAATGCTTAATTTCAGCTTGAAGTGGAAGGAAATTTCAATGATAGAAAGAGGAGGTGTTCACTAGGAAACAGATTCAATCTGAGGTCACGAAAGTAGTTGTTGAAAATAACCTCTGGGCATTGTTTCAGTGGATATATGTATGCTTGTGGGGTTCTGGTGCATGTGTGTGTGTGTGTGTGTGTGAGAGAGAGAGAGAGAGAGCGAGAGACTGTTATAAGTTCATAAATTGCTTTGGCTTGAAGTGCCAGGAGCAGTGCTCATCTTACAGGTGAAACAAATGCAAATATGTACCTGGTTGTTTGTACATCAGTGAGTATTTAAATAGAATGTACCCACGAAGAAAAATCACATACTTTTCACAGTGCATAATGTAGCTACCACATTGGAGTTATAAATGTCCAATACAGCACACAGACAAAACAGTATAAATGGGTAGCTCACTCATACAAGTACCTAAAACAGGATTTTATGGAACCAAGGTAAGAGTGGGATTGGAATACACCCCCTGCTGCTTTTCTGATTTGTTCTAGGCTCATTAGATGCCTGGCACCTCCTCCAGGGGATAAATCTCATCTTCAGACAATGTTAAACTCATTCTCTGGAGCTGAGATGAAAACGCTATTTCCCCACTGGAGTTTTCAAAGGCAAACATTTCCTGCAGGAAATCAAACAATCCTAGAACTTGACAAGGTAGCTAAGTATATTCAGTTTAGCAAGTAGCTGCCATTGGAAACCTCTGTATACCTCCATCCACAGCCTCAGGCCCCTCCTGGGGATGACAATGCCATTAGTTTTAAAAGGAAGGAGAGACAATGGCAAACATCAGGCAACAAACACAGACACTGCCGAAACAGGAACAGAGAACCTCAGGTGATGGAGTTGGAGCTCCAAGCAGCTTCATTTTATGATTAACACATATATATTTATATTTTGTATATTTTGTATTTTTCCTAAACTAATATATGAAAACAAAAGGCTCTGAATTCTGGGTTCCTCATTTTTGCTGTTTTTAGTTTGTGGTTATTGTTTTGTAGAGCAATGAATCTGCATCAAATTTTGCGTTAAACTTGAACACTCCTCTACAGAAACCATTTGGATGATTCCGAAGGCTTTCAGGGACAATGCAATGAGTGCAGCACAAATAAAAGTGTGGCACAAATGCTTCAAAGATGGTTAAGAATCCGTTGAAAGTGATCCATGCTCTGGGAGACCTGCAACAGGCAGAACACCTGAGGATGTTGAATTTACATGAACTGCAATCAACAAAGACCCGTGACTGACCATGAAAGAACTAGAAGCTGATCTGGGGATTTCCAAAACTACTGTGTCTGAGATTTTGAGGCAGGATCTTGGCAGGAAATGGGTTGTGGCAAAATTCATCCCATTGCTCCTGCTACCAGAGCAGAAGGAACACGGTGCTGCAGTTGCTAATGATGTGATTCAAACCACTAACAATGAACCAGATTTCCTCAAGAAGGTCATAACTGAAGGGGGCTGAAGCATCATTGTCCTATGTACAATGTTTCTTGTATTTTGTATCTTCTTCAACGAATGTCTCTATTTTCCATAGTGCATGGACAGATACTTTCTGGACAGACCTCACATATAGTGAGAAGAAGCTAATTTTGAACAGCAGTGAGGAGATTGATTTAAACACAGGAAAAATGGCAAAGGCTCTCAGACCAGAAGCTGGCAGAAAGTCAGTGTAGCTGCAATGGAGCAAGAAAGGGCAAGGCTGGCCTAAGAGGATGATCAAAGTTTAGGGAAAGATCATGACCGGCTGCTTCTGGTTGTAAGAAAGTGGTTCTGGGAGCACACAGGTCAGGAGACACATAAACTTCCATATCCCACCACAGGTGTGGTGCCCTGAGACCAAGGCAAGTGGGTGGTAAAGAGGACAGCTACCTCCCTGGGAATCTGGGGCATTTTCCCATGGTGGAAGTGACACTTCCCCATAGAAATCCCGAAAGTCCCAGCAGTTCAGGTAAGAGAAAACAGAAACATGCTCTATAGCACTGCCTATTGCAAAACAAAAGAAAGACTTCTACTTACGAACACTGCTAAATGGTTAAAAGAGATAGCACTTTTAAAAAGCCAGAATTTTATTCACTCAAATTCCTGAACAGAGAAATAATCCATCAGGCAGCATGAATAACGAAGGTAACAAGGTAGTTCAGAGAAAAATTAAAAATCTCCAGAAAATAAACTTAACATGAAAAACTGGGATCTAATGAACAAACTGAATTAAACAGCAAAATAGAGACAGACTAGTAAGTAGAGAGCAGATTGACAGCTATGGGGGGGGGCGTTTAGGAAGTAGAGGGATTGAACAAAGAGGGAAAGGGGCCCATGGACATGGACAGCAGTGTGGTGATTGCCGGGGGAAGGGGAGCATAAGGGGGGAAATGGTAACATAAAAAATGCAATAAAAATAATAAAAAATTAAAAATGACAAAGAATTCAAGATTTTAGTTCTGTAAGAAAACTCAGTAGGATATAAGAAAATGCAGAAAGACAGTTCAATAAACTCAGAAATAAAATCAATGAATAAATGGAGTACTTTACCAAAGAGATTGAAAGTATAAAAAAGAACCAAACAGAAATTCTGGAGCTAAAGAACTTAATAAATAAGATAAAGAATAAATTACTGAAACAATAAAATACATAGAAGAAAACATAAGTACTAAACTTATGGACCTTGGTCTCAGGTATACTTCTGTGAACTTGGCCCCAAACACAAAGGAGGTAAAGGAAAAATAAATAAAAGACACTATGTCAAACTAAAATGCTTCTGTGCAGCAAAAGAAACCGTCAACAAAACAAAAAGGCAACCAACCAGATGGGAGAAGCTATTTGCAAACAATACCTGAAATAAGAGGCTAACATCCAAAATATATAATAAATTCATATAACTCAACAATAAGAAAGAAGAAACAATCCAATTTAAAACAATGGACAGAGGACCTCTGAACACATACTTCTCCCCAGAAGACACACAAATGGCCAACAGAGATATGAAAAGATGCTCAACTTCACTAGATAAAAAAGAAAATGCAAATCAAAACCACAATGTGTTACCACCTCACTCCTGTTAGAATGACTATAATCAATAAGGCAACTAATAACACATTTTGGAGAGGATGTAGAGAAAAAGAAACCTTTATACACTGCTGGTAGAATTATAAATTGGTGTAGCCACTATGGAAAACAGTGTGGAGTTTTCTCAAAAAATTAAGAATAGAGCTACCATATAATCCAGAAATGTCTCTTCAGGGCATCTACCCAGAAATTGTCAAACATTTATTTATAAAGATACATGTACCTTTATGTGCATTTCAGAATTATTCATGGTAGCCAAGACATGGAAACAATTTAAATGTCCTTTGATGACTAATTGGATAAAGACGAAGTGGTATATCTATAGATTGGAATACTACCCAGCCACAAGAAAAGATGAAATACTGCCATTTGCAAAAAAAACATGGATGGATCTTAAGAGTATCATGCTAAATAAAGTAAGTCAGACAAAAAAAGGATAAGAACCATATGATTTTATGGATATACAAAATATAAAACAGGAAGCAACAAACAGAGTAAGGAAAGAAACAAATGCACACACACAACAGGATGGTGGTTACCGGAGGGGAAAGGGGGTCAAATATGTGGTGACTGACGGAGACTAGACTGAGTGGGGAGCTCACAATGCAGTATACAGATGGTGTATTGTGGAATTGTACACCTGAAACTTATAGAATGTTATTAAACAATGTCACCCTGATAAATTTAATAATAAAAAATAATTGTATCTCTTCAATGAGAGAGAGAAGAGAACAAGGAGGAACAGGAAGAGGAAGAGAAGTAGCAGCAGCTGCCTGCCTTTCTAAATTAATCTGACCTATAGGAATATACCCACTCCAGAAATGATGACCACAAATGTGAGAAGGGAAACAGGAGGAGTTGGTAAAGTTACTGTCCAAACCTGGATGGTTTTTCAAAAAGTTAAAAACAGGTTCTCTTTTTAACAAGGTCACCTAATGGAATTTTACTCTGTTATGCATTTTGTATTTTTCCCCTCTTTTTTTTTCTATTCCCAAACTCTCCAAAGATTATTTGGATTGTTTTAAATATTCTTCTTGCTCAGAGATCTTCATACTTGACTGATCATCAGAATCTCCTCTGCACTTTAAAAGCACATTACTTTTGCAGGTGCATAAACACACACATACAGAAAGAGCTCATCCCTGGTCTCTCGGAAAAGCTAACTCCTGGGGTGAGGCTCAGTAATCAGTGTTTACCAGCATCCCAGTTTGCCTGAGATACAGCGCCGGCACTGGTCTCTCTGCTTCCACTCTGTTCTGTTGCGGTCCACCCGCCACCTTGACAACAGACCAGCCCATGAAGTCTAAATCTGATCATATTACTCTTCCATCCAAAAATCTTGTTTTGTTCTGTGTGGAATGAATTCAAAACCACTTGAGATGGCTATCTGCAAAGCTCTATGGATTTATCATGATCACGATCATCATTAGTTAATTACTGTAATAGTAACATGTGAGAGGAAGCCTAACAGACGGCTATTTATATATTTTTTAAATGTTGCTTATTTGTTTGATTCTTTTAAATAGAAAAGCACAGCAGCTAATGATATTAGATTTAATAGTGATTAAGTAACCTGAAATTTGCCAAAAAGTCATCTAAAAAGAATATCTGTAGATCTGTATCTGCATTTGTTTACCTAAAAAATACACTGGCCCCAAAGTTCAACTTCTGAAAATTAAACCATCTAGACAAAGGTAATTAGTATATTTTTATTATACAAGTAATATTTGAATATATCCTCATACTAACAAAAACAATGTAAAAGTACACAGAGCCAAGAGTGAAAGATGAACTTGTAGCCTTGACAATCATTTCAATCTTCTTAGAGGAAACAAAAATTAAGAGTTTACTTAGGTTTCCAGATTTGTAAAAATATGTGTGAAGAAATATATACAACACAAATATGTATCTTTGGCTTGCTGGGGGTTAATTTTTTTTTTAAAAGGATCCTACTTACTTCACTGGATCATCAATAAGTATTTTCACCTTTCCTCAACCTAGAACACATACAATCCACACTAGATGAAACAGGTATTCACCAGTACAAAAATAAAAAATAAAACAGTCAATTAAGATGAGACACCAGGGAAAGTTCGATCAGAAACTGACATTAGCACGGTGTCAGGAATGGTCACTGTGTTATTACTCACCACATCATGGATGACTATCACCCCACACAATTCTGTGTATGATATGTTTTACTAAACTCCTCAGGTTTGTCTGTCAGCCTCTTGTTTATTGTCCAAGACCTGCCTTTTTTGAGTGGCCTCCCCAGGCCCCCCATCTTCTGAGCATGCCTAGAACTTCATTTGTAGCCACCTGGCTGCTTCTGGTATCCTCTTGCTTTTGGAATACAAAGCCCTTGAGAGCAAGTAATTCCAGTTGGAGGTCCCATTGGGACTTCTTTCTCTGAGTCATCAGCATTTGGTAAAACAACAACAACAACAACAATAGCTACAGAAGTTGTATAAACAAAAATAATTCTGAAAAACTACTTGTGTGCGTGCATTCAGCTTTCAGACAGCCAGGATTATTGTATTAGCATATTGAAATCCCAGCCTTTTGTATCTCCTAATCAGACTTCCATGAATCAGCTGACAAACAAGAATTCTAGAACACAGAAGAATGTTCTGTAACGTGAAAACTTACTTTTGGAAGTGTCACTCTTGGACATGTTATTTTGACTCCCTATTCTTTAATTTCTTTACCTTTAAAATGAGGCAAAAATTATACCTAGTACACAGCATTGCTGTGAGCACTATATGAGTTAATTTACGAGAAGTACTTTTAACCATTCCTGGCCCATAGTGAACACTTGAGTATTAGTATTGTGGTCAATACTATCTTTAGTTGCTATTATCTTTACACTGGGAAAATCTATTAATTTTTAAAAGTACTTACTTATATCTTTATTCTTAAAATTAAGGTGATCCTAACTTGTAGTTCTTTATAAATACCAATTACTAGTATTGGACCAAGATGGGCAATCAGAAAGTACTTCTTAAACAGGGGAATGACACATCCAACATTGTCTGGCCCCCTGCCTTTCTCTCCTCCTTTCTGGCCTTCCTTCATATGTGCCCTGCTCCTCAGACACTGTGTTTTTCTCGGGAAGACCCTCCTCAGGTCCACCATCCATTTTGTTCATCTGGTCACTCCCTAATTGCACTACAACGTATAATTCAAGGCACCCTCCCAAGCAAGTGTTTATTAGCTAACAACATTTACCAAGTGCCATTTCAGTGGTGGAGTATGGGTCAGAGACCATGTTCTGGCATTAAGCAGACCAAAGCCTTGATCCAGGCGCTGCCATGTATCACCTATAGGTGCTGGAAAGTAACTTAGCATCTCCAAGTCTAACCTCTCATTTCCCCCATGTATGAAATGCTCCAACTTACAACCTCACTGTGAAGATCTAGTGAGAGAATTCATTGAAGTGTTCAACACAGTGTCTGGGTAGACAATAAAGGTTTATATTGGCCATTCTGTTTGATTCACTTTTTGTCTGTTATTACATCTTCCACCTTGCATTATAATCATTTATGACTGTATAAATATATACATCCTATCAGACACACAGTAGGGCCTTTGTAAACATTTATTGGATGGAAAAGTAGTAAATGCACTCTCAGAGGGTAGGGTCTGTCCCAGTCCTACAAAGCCAGGTTTGCAATGCCGAGCTTAGGGACCTCTATAGCAGGGATTTAGCAAATAAAAATACATTGCACCCAAGTGAATTTGAACTTGAGTATAAAAAAAACCATTTTTTGTAAAAGTATTTTCCATATAACATTTGAGATTACTAAAAATTAGTTATTATTTACCTGAAATTATTTATTATTAAAAATAATTTATTATTAATTAAATAATAGAACTATTATTTAATACTAAATAAAATATGTATTATTCAATAAAATTGTGTCATTTAATTAATAATAATTACTCACTGTTTAATAAATAATTACTTATTATTTATCTGAAATTTAACTGAGTTTTCTCCATCTTATCTAGAAACCCTACCCTAAAGCCATTTTCAAATCCGCATTTTTCTCTTTATGTGACAAGATTGAGAATGGGGACTCAAGTCCATTTGGGGGACACCCAGTCAAGGTCACAGTAAACAGAAGTTAAATGTAACTCTACATTATTCATCTCTTCAATCTAGCTGTAAGTAGAACTCATTTCTTTTCTTTTTAAAATTGAACTTATTGGGGTGACATTGGTTAATAAAATTATATAGGTTTCAGGTGTACAATTCTACAATACATCATCTGTATATTGTATTGTGTGTTCACCACCTCAAGCTAACTCCCCTTCCATCACCATTTATACCCCCTTTACCCTGTTCTATGCCGTACACTGCTCTTAACTTGGCAATCACCATACCACCATACCATTGTCTGTGTCCATGAGTCTTTCTTTCCTTTCTTTGCTTAATTCTTTAGCCCTTCTCACCCAACCCCCAACCACTCCCCTCTGACAGCCATCAGTCTGTTCTCAGTATCCATGAGTCTGTCTCAGTTATTTTCAAGTGGCCACTACTATTAAAATTAACTTCCACTTCCTAGAATATCCCGAGGTATACCTGTGTCCTTTTTCTTTCTCTTGAGGCAGTAATAAAGAATTGCATAAGAGTTTCTACACTTACATGAGCAGCAGCATACTAGCCCACAGCAATGGTAACTCGGGCCTTCATTTGCCCTTTTTATTTGATCAGTCCTGGGGAAGGAGCAGAGTCTATGGGCTGCCCTGCTCACTCCAAGTCACTTTATTTGGGAAGTTAATTAGCTGCTGGGTTTACTGCTCCCATCCTTTGTATCAGTGACACTTACTCCAACATAATTTAGTATTTGGACATTTCCTATCTGTAAATATACAGCATAGGCTTTGCTGCACGCAGTAAATGAGTTCTCTTCGTGCCATGTTCAATTTTTAATCCCTAGCTCCTAGCACGGCTCTCGGTACAGCGTTGGAGGTCAGTGCATACTTGGTGAATACACGGATGGTTGAGATCTCAGACTCTGGATACACACAGAACCAAATTCAGACGCCGACTCTGACACTTATTAGTCAGCTGTGTGACCTTGCAAATTTCCCTGTTCTCCAAGACTTAATATTCTTGTCTATAACATGGGAATAAAAATAGTAGCTGGGACATAATTATGCTTTAAAGATCAGATGAAATCTTGCACTTAAACTACTTAACAGAGGGCTGACATCATAGCAAGTGCTTTAAAACATCAGTTAATTTTATGTTACATTTCTTAATGTTACTGTATGACAACCTGACCTAGAGTTAATTCTCTAGCTCTGCTCCCTTAAAAACCTAAGACTAAGAAAGTCATCATATAAATATATATATGGCTAAATATATATATATATATTTATATATTTAACCATTAGCTATTATATATATAACTGTTACACACACACACACACACACACACGTATGTATATATATCCCTGAGTATTTTCTACATCTGGACTAGGAAGAACTATAAAAAAAACTATGAATACGTGATGAGTACACCACGCTTTGGGATTCTCTGAGTGTTTTGTCACATGTGTGGTCCACTGGAGTGTTATGAGAGATACTGGCCCTTCCGGGATATGAAGCTTCTAAGCCAGAGGGGCCCTGTATCCACCAATCTTATCTTCTTGGATCTGAAGCTGTCATCTGAAAAGAAGACAGCTTTTCAATGGCTGTGTAAACTGCTGCCTGGATTGCCACAAAGAGGAAGGTTTGACACTGTCCTGCTGGGAAGCAGAAGCTCCACTTGTCTCCGTAATATTGACTCCCAGTGTGGCCTATTGTGGCCTTAAGGGTCTAATGCTCCCTTAAGTCTGAGGAGACTTCTGGTGGATGTTCTAGCACTTTCCATTGAAAGACCGTCTGTTTTGTATCCCCGATACATTCCTCGATGATCTTGCAATATTAGTACTAGAAGCAATCTTACACGCCAACAGTCTTGACAATTTGCCCAGTGTGGGAAGGTCCTTTCAGTATTTTCAACAACTGGCTGGCTGGTCTCTTCTCTGACACTTTCAGCTGCAGTAAACAGATCTCTCCTTTAGGAGTCCACTGCTCCTATGACCAAGTAGCCCTCATTCCAGAGTGCTTTGTTCAGTACAGAAATCTTCCTACCTCAAATGTCTCTTAGTTTTAGCTATGCCCTGTCTTCATTGCTTCAGAGAATAAGTTTAAATTCTTCCCCCATGACTAATATTCACATCTTTTCAGACATCAATTTTATCCTCTATTAATCTCTTTTTTCACACAAAAAAATATGCCCAGTTATCTCAACTATCCCCTACTGTCTTTGCCACTTTTCTGCCCTTCTTCCTATACTAACCCATCACATTAACCTCTCTGTAATTTCTAGAGCAGATGGTACTATCTCAAACTCAGAGCAAAGGTATACTTTTTAAAGTAGAGTTTATTTCTTATATATTATAGGAATAACAAACAATTATTTTATAACTTGAGAAAGGCAGAAAGTATAGAGAAGAAAACTAAAATATAGCTGACAAAAATGCACAGGTATACTTGATATGAATGATAGTAATTAATAGGACATAGCAATATAAGTCTATGCTAGAATTCATGCTTTGTGGTAACTCAAAGTCTGGAGCCACACATTATTTGGCCTGCAACTTTGGAGGTTACTTAATTTCTCTAAGCCTCAGTATCCCACCTGTAAAATAAAAATAATGCTATATTTCTCTTGGGTGTTCAGGATAAAAAGAACTAATCTATGTAAAATATTCCCTGGGTACTGGGCTGAGAGTAAATGCTATGGAAACCAGTATTGCTGGTTGGTAAAGATTGCAGGCTCTAAGCTCGAATCTCTATTTTACTATCTATTAACTGGGAAATCTTAGACATGTTATTTAATTTCCATCTCCATTTTCTCAGATGAAAAATTGAGATTAGAGTAGATTGTATTTTATAAAGATAAGCACAAAATATTACCAGTCGGATATATCTTCTAGAAATTTACCAACTCTCTCTCTAAGAGGTGGGGCCTATGACCCTTCCTTTCAATCTGGGTGGGCCTTTGTGGCTGCCTGAATAGTGGAAGTGGGAAGGTGACAGCTGTCAGTCTGTTCTCAGTATCCACAAGACTTTCCAGGCTAGGTCCTAACAGTTGATACGGCCTCTAGTTTGTCTGTCTGTCTCTCTCCCCTCCCCCTTCCCCTCTCCCCTTTCTCCTCCCTCCTCTCTTCTCTCTCCCCTCCACTCTTATTTTTGGGAACTGTCATAAAAGAAGTCTGGCTGCCTTGAAGCTGCCATGATGAAGAGACTATATAGGGACGAAGGTGAGAGATGCCTCAATGATTGCAGCTGTTCTCGCTTCCAGCTGTGTAAGTCTTCCCAGCACAGGCCACAGACACATGTGAGCGAGCCCTGGGATCACGCCTACCCCATCATCTGACTGCATCATATGAGAGACCCTGAGCGAGAACGTACTGCAGTTTACTTAACCCCCTGAATCAGGAGAGGCCGTCACAAAATCGTCGTTCTTTTCAGTTACTACACTTGGGGATAATTGGTTATGCGGCAATAGATGTAACACAGGCAAAGACAGGATAGTATTTGATTCATGAGGTTTATGAGGATTGCATGAGATGACTCACACAAACTTTTTAACATTGAGAAGCAGTTTTCAAACTTCAGTGTCCAACAGTGTACCCTGAGTGTTTATTGCAAAACGGTGTCTAGGGCTCCTCCCTGGGAGCCCCTGCTTTAGTGAGTTGGGAGAGCGCTGAGTACTTGCACTCCCGACATGTCCCTAGCCCATGCAGACACTGCCAGGCCAGGGACCACGTTTGGAAGACCATGGCACAGAGAAAATACTCCATTCGTGAATTTTATTCTTACTACCATTTTTAGTATTTACAGTTTTCATTTTATGAAACTTATCAAATGCCGCCAGTTCCTTTAGGCCCAAAGAAAATGTATACCCAGTTTCTCTCCATAACTCACAGTCTCATTTAACTTGTCTATACTTAGTGTTGATCACAATGGCTTTCACATAATAAGTGCTTAACAATTGCTTTTTAGAGAAAATATGAATAGTTTCCATGTCCACTTGGGGGTATATGATATACTGAAGGGAGAGAGACAGTGTAAGAAAAAGAGCAAGGGAGAGAGAAAGGGGAGGAAGAAGAGGGAGGGAGGAAAGGAAGGAGAGAGAGGGGGAGAGAGAGACTGAGAAAGAGAGAAGTGAAGAGAGGAGCTGTAGTAGAATCCTATGCTCCTTACTCTCAAACGTTTCTTAATATACTGTGATAAGTTCTCACATTGTCCTTTTATAATTTTAAGATGTGTTTCAAGACAGGAGCATCTTGTTTCCAAATCCCCCTTTCATTTCTTCAGTGTTTTTTAAAAATAAGATGGTGAAATTATTGAATGATTGTGTAACAGAACTAGTAAAAATATCTATCTTCAGGCTCTGGTTTCAGTTTCATTCTATTGGCTATGTTAGTCTGATTAAAATGCATCAATTGTTTGGATGTTTGAGGACTCTCTTTAGCTCAGGGTGCTGGTATATCAGCATTCATCTTATTGACAAGATCTTATAGTTATGAATATATAAATACATGACTGTATAGAACAAAACTTGGGGATTCCCTAGAGGCCTCTGGTTTCCACGTAGCCCCAATTTTAAGGCTACTTACAAGGTCAGTCATTGCTATGAGCTCTACCAAGATGCGAAAATACATATTTAATGTTTGGCTGCCTCCTGTCCCATGCCATCTAGAGGATTATCATGAAACAAATGACATAATCTATATAAAAGTTCTCCAAACCTGTAGAAATCTACTTATAAAGGCTTAAACTAATTAATATCTTTTCCCTTTATTTCTAACAGCTTGGAAGTCATACTGAGAATTAAATGTTAGTTTGCATACTCTACAACATATGTGTAATGTGTCTAGGACTATTCTAAACCTGTCTATTCATGAATAATTAGGGAAACACACAAAAGGAGAAAATGTGGCCCTTGCTGTAATAAGAGACATGGTTTTGAAAGAAAGACAATATTTGTAAGACAAGTTTCACTTACTTAAACAGGCATGAGATCCTATCATCTTTCTGCTAAAAGTCTATTGACATTTTCATGTTGCTTTTAAGACAAAAAAAAAACACTTTATAAATGGCTGGCAAGTCCCGATGATCCCACTCATCTTTCCATCTCTAATCAGATCAGTCTTGATGTCCTCATCTCTTCCATAACCCCAAAGTCCTCCAGCCCCTGGGACTTGGCCGCCATGCCAGCACCCACCATCTCCTTTCATATTCTCATGTCTGTACATTTCTTTTTCTTGGAATGTATCCACCATTGGTGTTTACACAGTGTCTGATACATAGTAACCATACCATGCAAAGGACTGCTAGAATTACTTAGCAATATTGTCTTATTACAATGCTATTTTAACCTTTGCTTATGCCAATAAACTCCAGTCAATAATAGAATTTGTGCCAACTTCATTTTTTATCTCCACACAAAGCCTAGAGGAGCTCCAGGTTAATTGAACGAAAGAAGGAAAATGCACATATTCTAAACAATTAGGATAACATAAAAATATGATCAAAAAATCTAAATCATGTGTTACTAACAAAAAAACATGCACTGACTAAACTAGCAATCAAGCTTACCTAATAATGACTTCAAGAAGGTTTACATTCTTTTAATCATGATTAACGTAAGTTAAGTTCAACATCTGGAAGTTGGTTCATGCTCTGGTGGCAGTAAGTGCGCCATCAACTCAAATGCTTGCATAACCAACAACACTACTTGTGAAAAGAAAAGCATAGGTGTAGAGTTAGGGAACTTGTACTTGCTAATTAATTGCATATGGTCAATTTCCCATTAAGAGTTGAAACCACCATATGCAATATGAACTTGTATCTATTCTAATTAAGGAGTAATCAGAGTCTTCAAAAACTAAATGCATTCCACAAAAGCAGAGCTAGGATTCAAACCTGGGACTATGCCAAAGTCACGGGCTTTTCAGTACATCACAAGGTTACTCAAAGTTCCTAAGAGAAAGGGAAGAAAAATAGCTTTCCCATGGTAGCATGTTTTCTAGGAAAGAAAAAACATGTTGAAACTACTACTACTTCACTTAAGCTTTTAGGAAAGCTACATCCTGGGGATGCACTGGTAAGTATCAAAATAACACAGATTTATCACCTCTGTCCTTGTGGAGTTTATGAGAAGTAGGCATAAGTAAAACTCTACATGAATAAATTCATAATTACAACTTTGTTAAAATGATTGTTAAAAAAGAGCTATCTAGTATCTTAAATGTTCTGTGCTGGAAAGCACAGCCTTGGCTGTCTTTTATTCTATGTAATGAAAAAAGGGTAATGCACCAGAAGAGCTGGAATCCATGAGCGCAAGTGTTGGCAGAGGGAATATGGAGAACAAAGAAACATTTCAGGCATAGGAAACAGCACAAAAGTCCTGGGAGCAGGAGGGACTTCTCGTGTTTGAGGGAAGAATGTTGTATCCCAGATTTATTTCCTAAAAGAAGAGTATGAAGAAGTCTTCTTACATTAAATCTGGCAAAAGAGGAAGGTTTTGTGTCTAGGAAGATCACCTTTGATTTTAATTAAAGCATCAAGCTAGGCTTTATCAAATTTCTTTCTTTGTTTAACCATCATGCTTCTCACCCTGTGAGAAGACATTAGGGTAAACATTGGAGCCACAGATACCCAAGCTGCAGCATATAATGGGTTTGCTTCAGGGTAATGATTCAAAGGGTTGTTATCAATATCCTTAATAAAACAAGTAAAGATTGTTCATAAATCTGGACTTACAACAAGAAGAAGCATGATCTTTGAATTGTGCCAGATTTGGGCTCAAACCTGAATCTTTTCCAGTTCAGCAGGTCAGCTTGGGTAGGAAACTTCAATTCTCTGGACCTTGGCTATTTATTTGTAAAATATTGTAATGAGTAAATAGAGGAAGCAATATAAAATACTAAGCACATATTCAGTATCTTACCCTTGGTTTTCCCTTCCCTTCCTTCCTTCCTTTTTTTTTTTTTGAATGAATATTTTGCTTTCAGTCTTGTAACACAATTCCTTCTATCCACTCCTCCCTTTGTTATTTGGTTTGGTAACTTTTATTCCTGGCAATAAATCAAAGAGGTTCTTACCTTTTTACCTGCATGCTTTATTGAATCCTAAAGAGTGTTACTCTATTATAAGCCAGGACTAATATCATCTAAGTTATTATTTCCTTATAGAAATCATACTGCATAAAACACTGTATAATTGCATTGCTTTCTATAGCACAAAAAGAGAATAATACAGGCAGATGGCATTTTTGTCCATTTCAAAGCCACAAGGTTACCAGAAAACTATATTGAATCAAAGATGTCCACTTGAGAAAGCAAAATTCTTTGCAATGGGGATGGGATGAGGAGACCTGGTAAGGGGCTTTATTTGAAGTTATTAAACACAGTGCTTATGTTCATGGAAATGAATGCTTTTTCTAAGGTTTATTTTATTCACATTTGAAAAAGAGGGGAAGGGAGAGAAAGGAAGAGAAACATCAACATTAGAAAGAAACACAGATTAGCTGCCTCCTGCCCCAACTGTGGATTGAGCCTGCAACCCAGGCATGTGCCCTGGCTGGGAATCAAACCGGTGATCTTTTGGTTATGGGATGATGCTCCAACCAAGGGCAAAATGAATGTTCCCCCCTCTAAATTTGCAATAATTCTTTTTTTTAAATCATTAAATTTTTTTATTGTTATTCAATTACAGTTGTCTGCATTTTCTCGCCATCCCTCCACCCCACCCCAGCCAAACCCACCTCCCTCCCCTGCCTCCACCCTCCCCCTTGATTTTGTCCATGTGTCATTTATAGTAGTTCCTGAAAACCCCTCTCCCCACTATCCCCTCCCCACTCCCCTCTGGCTATTGTTAGATTGTTCTTAACTTCAATGTCTCTGGTTATATTTTGTTTGCTTTTTTCTTTTGTTGATTATGTTCCAGTTAAAGGTGAGATCATATGGTATTTGTCCCTCACTGCCTGGCTTATTTCACTTAGCATAATGCTCTCCAGTTCCACCCATGCTGTTGCAAAGGGTATACACTCCTTCTTTCTCTCTGCTACGTAGAATTCCATTGTCTAAATGTACCATAGTTTTTTGATCCACTCATTTGCTGATGGGCACTTAGGTTGCTTCCAGAACTTGGCTATTGTAAATTATGCTGCTATGAACATTGGGGTGCATAGGTTCTTTTGGATTGGTGTTTCAGGGTTCTTAGGGTATAATCCCAGCAATAATTCTTACTTCCTCAAAGCTACCTACCACATAGATCTGTGGTATATTTTCATCATTTACCCATTATTAGCAACACCATGAAAAAACACATGTCAGGATTGGAAAAGCCAGGAGTTTCAGCTAAGGGATGTGTTGAAGAGCAGAGGTATTTTATAATTCTCCTTGGTTGAGCCTTTGTATTAGTGACGGAAGTAGCACCCTTGTTCTGGAAGCCAGTCTCATGCCTACAGTCAGCATTGTCATCATGTTAATCCAGGGATGGCAACTTAGCTCTTCTGAATGTTGCTCTTGTTTTTACAAAACAAAGCCATGGCTAAAGAAAAGCACTATCCTGTCTCATTCTTCCTGTACATGGAGTCACCATTCTGCCCTTTCCCCTACATTGCAAATTTCTTGTCTGTAACTCTGGAAGTGGTAAGTTCCTTGAATCAAGAGACTTTATCTTGTGCAGAATTATATACCTAGCACACTACAAGTGTTCCATAAATAGGAATTTCATGAGGGAAAAATAAAGACTGCCCCCTACCTGAATGCATCTACCATTTCCATGTAATGTGTCCTACTCTTATTTTATTGCTTTTTCTTGTATTCCCTCACCACCATTGGCAAAAAAAAAAAAGAAAAGGAAAGAAAAAAGAAAAAAATTGCTAAGTACTTGGCATATGCTAAATTATATGATCTGTTTTTCATATATTATTTCATTTATTTTACACCAGAGCTATGTTAGTTAAATATTTCTCCCTGTTTTACAGAACAGAAAGTAAGGCTCAGAGAAATTAACTGACTTTCTCAGCTTCACATCACAGGAAAGTGTCAGAACATGGATTGGAAGACGTGGTGAGGATGGGAACTGTGACTGGGCGGGCAGGAAGTCGCAGTAGCTGAAGTTGGGAGGGAAAAGGAAAAGAACAGTGATTAGTAAAAAAAAAAAATCACAAGAATTCTAACAAGAAGTGGAAAGGAATGGGATTATGTACTTTGTGAATATAATTCCTATTTGAGAAACTCCCAATAGCAATTAGAATTTAAATTATTAGATCTCTCTAAGTATATTCTTATTGTCCATGTATCTAGTTTTGAACATAGTGTAAGTGTACATTTTTCAAAAAGAATAATGTTAATCAGGTTAATAATAAAACAGTTGGTTTAGGAAATATGATATTTATCACTGAATTCTTTGTTATTGAATTTGTTGGGGTGACACTGGATAATGGGATCATGCCAGCTTCAAGTACGCATCTACGATACATGATCTGTATGTTGCATGTGAGCCCATCACCCAGTCAGGTCACCCTCCAGCACCACTTACCCTTCACCACCTCCCCTCCCCTTCCCTCTGGAGAGCACCGCACTGTTGTCTGGCTCTATCAGCTTCAGTTTTACATCCCACATGTGAGGGAAATCATATGGTCCTTAGCTTTTCTGATCGACTTTTTTCACTTAGCATAGTATTCTTGAGGCCCATCCATATTGTTGCTGTAAATGGCAGCATTTCATGTTTTCTTGAGGCTGAGAAGTATTCCCCAGTACGTATGTGCTGCATCTTCTTTTCCCGGTCCTCTGTCGAAGGGCACCTTGGTTGTCTCCGTGACTTGGCCACTGCGAATAATGCTGCGATGAACACAGAGATCTACATATATTTGCAAATAAATATTTTTGAGTTTTTTGAGATGTTCAGAAGAGGGATTGATGACTCATACGGTAACTATTTTTAACTTCTCAAGGAACAACCATACTGTTTTCCATAGTGGCTGTATAAGTTTACATTTCTACCGGCAGTGAATGAGGGTTCCTTTTTCTCCACAACTTCTCCAACACTTGTTATTAATAATTGTCTTGTTGATAACAGCCATTCCAACAGGAGTGAAGTGGCATCTCATTGTACTTTTGATTTGCATTTCCCTAACAGCTAGTAAAGTTGAAAATCTTTTCATATACCTGTTGGCCATTTGTATATCTCCTCAGAAGAGGTGGCCGTCAGGTCCTCTGGCCATTTTTTAATTGGATTGTTTCTTTGGTGTTGAGTTGCTTGAGGTTTTTCTTTATATATATATATATATATATATATATATTTTGGATATTAACCCATTATCAGAACTGTTGTTTGCAAATAGCTATTTGTTTTGTTGGTGATTTCTTTTATTGTGCAGAAGCTTTTTAGTTTGAGATAGTCCCATTCATTTATCTTTGCCTTTACTTCCCTTGCCTTTGAAGTCAAATTCATAAAATGTTCTGTAGGACCAAGGTCCATTACTTTAGTACCTATGTTTTTTCTGTCTAATTTATTGTCCAGATCTCATATTTAGGTCTTTGATCCATCTTGATTTTTTTTACATGAGGACAAATATACTTCACACCACTAGAATATGAAAAATTTGGCCTAAGTGGTCCTGGGCTACAAATGTTAAGTCTGTCTGATTTTGTTAGTCAAATGGCTTTGCATAAAAAGGGCATGGGTTCCCCGTGGGAACATTTAAGCAAAAACAATGAGGCAGGATGCAATTATAGCACCTGCAAATATTATTGTAATATTTCAACCTACTATCTACCCACAGGTAGGGCTCCTCAGGAAGCAAAGTCTAAAATGGAATTCAGCGTACAGCATGTTTATTTAGGCGTACCCTTGGGAATTGCACCTGTGGAAGGGACGGGTGGGAGTCAGGATATGGCACAGGGAGAAGTCAAGCAGCAGTTTGGCCACATAGCGTTTTTGCCTAGCACAGGGAGGGCTCTGGATCTAGAGTTACCCCCTGGCACATACAATGTCCACCACAGAGTCCAAACAGTGTGACTCCTCCCCAGGTGTCCTCACAAATGCAGGGGCAGCCAGCCACGGGAAGACCTTTCATTTCTGTGGATTAGTACATGGGTATTTGAATCTGCTTGCATTTATTTATAAGCCTTTTATCCCATATACAGTTTTAATTTAGGTAAAACAAAGAGGGCTATTTTGTTTATATTATAGCAAGTTTAAAGACAGACTTTTCCAAGTGTGAACTCATGCTGCCATAACAGACTCAGCTGCTTAAACAATGGAAATTTATTTTCTCAAAGTTCTAGAGTCTAGATGTCTCAGGCCAGGGCACTGACATCTGGTTTCTGGTGGAGCCTCAGTCCCTGGCCTTCAGGGAGCCCTCTTCTCATTGTGTCCTCCCATTGTCTTTCCTCTTGTGCTTGCGTGGAGAGAGAGAGATCCTTTTTTTGTACATACCTTGCAAATACTTTCTAAGGGTGATAGATTGTGCCTTGTTTGATTTTAATTTGCTGTCCTTTTCATTTATATTTAGGTTTACTTTGAATTTACTCCATCATCATGTACATGGACTTTGTTCTCCTCACTTCAAACGCTTACCTTCTATATGTGCTATTTTAATCAGCACATCGTTATGCATGTTCCACAAGATACACGATCTGACTTTCAACACCACTGAAACTGCATGCACAGCTGAGATGTACACAACTCTGTTCTGTCACAGCACGTGGGGAGCACAACTTGTGATACTTGGGAAGAAAATTCTGTCAGTTTGGTTATAATTCAAATTACTTAATTACAAAAAGACTTCCTTCAGTAAGGTGCCTAACCTTGTCTGGGCTCATACCAGGAACCAAATAAACATTCTGAGAAAAAAATAATAAAGAAACCAGAGACTTGATCCTACTCGGTGTTGTCGGCATGTCCTTCCCTTGCAGTGGTAGGTTAGTTGTCAAAAATGGGCACTACTTCTGCTACTGGGGATTGACAGCCCTTTGAAAATTCTCTGAGGACTGGGGCTATAGGGGTTGTCCAGTGTACTTTTCCCTTGATTTCTCCTGCTTAATCCCCTATTTCTTCTGTTTTAAGATTTTGGATGTTGGGAGTGCATAATTTAATGTGCCTTATGAGAGATGTGGTAAAAACTAGTATCAAAAATTCTAAACTTCTTTGTTCTCCAATACCATTGGGGTTAAATATTCTATTTTTTGACACCAGATAACATTTTGCATATCTCTAATCCATTTGAACATCTGGTGTTGGGCACTGATGTCTCTGCATTCCTTTCAGATCTTCATTATACTGATTGCTTGTTTGGGGGGGTCAAAGTAGGTTGTTAATGAAAGCAAAGATACAAGAATGCCTCCTAGGTTTTTGACCTGAGCAACTGGATAAACCATGATGTCATCTGCAGAAATGGAGAATAAAAGAGGGGTGGCTTGCTGATGATTGGATGGGAAATAATGATTTCTTTTTGGACGTGAAAATTTAAAAATGCCTATGATATACTGAGGTCACAATGGCAGGGATAAGTTTAAGTCTGTGGTTTATGTGAGAGTTTGGGCTGGGGATAAATTTAAGTACCATTGAAATTTAGATGAAACACAAAGCTAAAAAACTGGAAAAATATCAGCTAAGGACAGAGAAAAGATGGAAAGTGAGACTCACAGGCAGAGTCTTCAGACACTCCAGAAATGAGGCATGGAAAGAAGAGGAGCCAGTGAAAGATTCTGGGGAGGAACGTTAATGATGTTTAAGGGAGTTGTGAAGTGGAAAAGGAGAGAGGCAGGATGGGAACTCAGAGGTGATCCAACGGAGATCTACTCTTTCTACTTAAAATAAAACTTTGCTGTAAAGCAGTTACATCACATTTGTCCAGCTGCAGCTTCACGTGTTCACCACGTATCTTGGTTGTATCAATTTCTGTCATGCCTGATTTACACCCACACGGTTTTGGACAGTGGCACGCTGTGCAGACTGGAGCACCGGAGCCTTGGTGTGGCGTAGGTTCGTGCGAGTGCATCCTGATGTCTGCACAGAGATGAGCTCATCTATCAACGCATTTCTCAGAACATCCCCATCGAGAAGTGGTGCATGACTGCATCGCAGTCATCATTTAAATGAAAGCTTATTATTTCATAGACTAGAGATAATTTAACTGACTATATTTCAATTTTTGAATGCTGTGTTTACTTCCACTATATAATACTTCCATTGTTACTGGCAGTACATGATCATAAACATGAACTTTAATTAGGATTATTTCACAGGATATATTTAAGATTCTGTAAACACACAACCAATTGCTTTCTAAAGTTTTTTTCCAAAAGGCAATTATCTCAGAAATATACCAGCGTATCAAGTTCACCATAATCTCAATGGAATTGAATATTTCTTTCTTAAAAACATCTTTTGACTGAATATATGAACTTCAATTTTACTCCTATTTTAATTAGTATGTTTAATTTCTAGCAAGATTACTTGTTTAGCTAACTAAATGTTCTCCTTAACGCTAAACATTTAAATTAAGACTTTTAAATTTTGTTTTTCTTCAGCCAGTTTTATGGGTTTATTATATAACAGAGTTATTAATCATATTGAGTTCCTCTGAAAACTCTCCTAAGATTTAAATAGAAAACACAGAACCTACAATTGTAAAGTGAAGTTTCGTGCCTAGGTCTCAGTACTCACTACTTAGGTTAGAGTCCCGGCTCTCCAGCTGACGCGCCAAGCATTGGAGTTAAATTGTTAAGTTTCAGCCCTTACCTCCCCAACATCTCACAGTATTATTTTTTGGAGTTTATGTAACTCCAAAAAATGGTACAGGTGAAGATGGTATATTAAATAAAAAATATATACACATTTTGGTGATATTATTTGAGTCTATCGGTTGGGTCCTTGGAGGTGGGCGAGGCCCCACCGTTCTTGACACCACTGACCACAGGGCAGTGGCTATCTCTTCTGCGCATGTGCAAGGTCAGGCTTGTTCCCTGTGCAGAGATGGATCCCTGGAACGCTGACACCATTAAATAAATACATATAGGTATATTTAATCACAATTGTCAATTTAGTCAATCGACAAAGTGTTATAAAAAATAAAATTATGAAGCTTAGGTATTAGAATTCTTTGATGAGCGCAGCACACATTTTAGATTTTCATATAGTATAACACTATATGAAAGACACAAGAAGGGAGAACTGATAAAATGTTTCCAGCACTAAACCATCCACTATGTAAATGATGTTTAATACTTTTGATGACATTTAATAATAAAAATTAACTATGTGGTAATTTTTATGCTAGGCCAATAAATTAATAACAATCAAACTGGACTTCCATACCTTTAATTATGGTTAAAAATTATAACAATGTAAAAAATTGTGAAATTGGTAGTTAGCTAAAGACTTAAGTCTCCAGGTAATTCAATTAAATAAATCATCAATTAAATAAAAATAGACGGGGCAAGGGGGGTGGGATTGAGGGTGGGGGGTGGGCATGGGTAGGGCAGGAGAAAGTGGTGGTGGGAAAATGGAGACAACTGTATTCAAACATCAATAAAAAAAGTAAAACACACACACATACACAAATAAAATAAAATAAAAAAGACTTTCTACTTAGCTGATGATCATATAACAAAGGTAACAAAATACTATATTTTATGAAGAGAAAGAAATATTTCTCTACTAAAAGGTCTTTACAATGCATTTGCTCATGTTCTTTTCTAAATATCTAAAACATTTTAAAATTAAAAACATAAAACTGAAGTTAACAGAGGTATAATTCTTGTTTTATTTTTTTAAGGGTGATGGTTCCCATCTCTCGTCTGAATACTTTTTTCTTCATCTCTACTTCACACAGTGAATTATTCTAAACATGGACAACTATTCTGACATGGACAAGCAAATAGTTACAGTAACTTTTGTCATTTTAAATGTTCTGGTAGCTACTATAAATTTAAAAATTGAAAAGCATTGAGGGAAATAGAAACTCTTTTCTCCCCTGTTTTTCATTTAATATAGATATTAAGTACACTTTGGGCAACTGTTCCCATTAGTGTATTCATCTAGTTTATGTGATGGCAGCTACTCAAGGTCTGCCTTTTGCTATGATCTCAGAAAACATACCTTACAAATTTAGATGAAATGCCACGTCTACAGCAGTGATTTTAATGGTTTTAACCTGTACTGAGAGTATCATTTTCCTTCCAAACCACCAAAAGCTTCATCTCCTTGTAAAACCTTGCCATCCTCTAAAGCTTATGATGAGCTCCTGTTTCTCTTAACTACGTGCTCCTGTCCCATTTGTGAAGGTTTCACCCATTTGTACTTCCATAATCTGCATCTGTGGTATTCAAAGTTACATAGCAAAACCAGAATTACAGGATGTAATAGATGTATTGTTTCTGCTCCTTCTTAATTGTGACCTTGAAATGGAAATGGTCAAAAGTGAAATGCGACCTCTTCCTTAAAGAAATTTGCTGTGAAGAGGATCAATTTCAAATAACAATGCTACTCTCTACACAGGTATCAGGACCCAGTTATCACTCTTTCCTCCTTGCCCTCCGTCATTTGATATCTGGAGTACTTCTTGAATCTTGTCCTTCTTTTTGTCTCCAGCCACTGTTCCAATGGAACTCCAATCAAAGCTCATCAGCATTAGTGAAATAGACTTCTAACTTGTCACTCTATATCAATCTTGTCCACCTCAAATCAATATTACTGCAAAACTTTACATTTTTTGGACTTTTTCTTTTAAAATATTAAATATCCCAAGGTTACAGAAAACTAAAGCTATTGCTGCAAATACTAATGTACTCATCATTCATTCATTTTTCTTTATGGATTCAAGTCATTAAAATCATAGTATTGCTTATAAAGCATATGTATAAGGTCTATCTGGAAAAAGTCCAGCTATTGTTAATAAAACAAGAATGGTTTGCATGACATCAATGTAACCCAGCAGCCAAGGAGAGTGGGCTGGAATGCACATGGATGAACAATGACAACTTCACTGTACTAGTCAGTGGGGGTGATAGACACCATTGAGTGAGCATGTCTACCATGTGGCTGTCACATTCAAAATGACTGAGCAAGTAGAGCAATGAATCTGCATCAAATTTTGAGTTAAGTTTGAACATTCCTCCATGGAAACTATTCACGTGATTCAGAAGGCTGCAGCAATGGGCAACTGGTGACTGGCAGCTTCATGACGACAATGCACCCACTCGTGCATCACATCTCCTACAGGGTTTTTTGGCGAAACATCAAATCACCCAGATGACTCAGCTCTGCTACAGCCCAAATTTGCTGTCTTGCGACTTCTGGCTTTTCTCAAAACAAAAATCACCTTTGAAAAGGAAGAGATTTCCTACTGTCACTGAGATTCAGGAAAATATGACAAGGTAGCTGATGGAGATTGGGAGAACTGTGTGAGGTCCCAAGGTGCCTACTTTGAAGGGGACTGAGGTGTCATTGTCCTATGTACAATGTTTCTTGTATCTTACATCTTCTTCAATAAATGTCTCTATTTTTCATATTATATGGCAGATACCTCTGGACAGACCTCATATGCCAGTATGAAATGTGTTTTAATATGTTCATAAGCCAGGTACTTTTATTATCCCCATATTAGTCATCTCAGATTGTCACACAGACTGAGTGGATAAACAACAAATATTTATTTTCTCACAGATCTGGAGGCTGGGAGACCATGAACAGGGTGACAGCACGCTCAGATTCTGGCGAGAGCCTTATTCCTGGCTTGAGGATGGCTGCCTTCTAAGCTGGGCCCTCACATGGAAGAGAGAGCAAGCAGTCCCTCTCCAAATGTTATCTTACTGAGAGTTAATATTTAAATGAATTGTGAGGAGACAAAACTGAGTCCGTAGCAATCCCTATTTTAGAGAAAAATGAAAGCGAGGCACAACATACCTTAGGAAAAAGAAAATAAGCACAGAGAGGTTAAACAATTTGCCTAAGGCTAATAGGTGGGAAAACTGAATTTTGAACCCAGGAAGTTTATTTCCAAAGTTGGTATTCTTAGCCACTATCCTATCACCTCTTACAGAAAAAATAAAACATTATACATATTATTAAAACTGATGATGTTTTCCACCACCACAGGCAATTGCTCTTTTGAAAGTTGCAGGTATTTTCATATCCTGTGTGTGTGTGTATGTATATATATTCCCCTCTATTGGCTTTTTAACTGGGCCTCACTGTGTGTGCGAGGGGGCTGGGGGGTGAGATGGAGTGGGGGAAGTTGTGGTACATTTCATTGGGTCATTTTGTTCTCCCTGCCAGCATTCACCCAAGTGATAAGCAGGGATCCAGGTTTCTTCTGTTTTAGGGCATTGCCAGTTTTACCATGAAATCATGCAGGATATTTTATGGCCTGGCTTGGAGGCAGAAATCATCTCCCGTATCACATTGCCAAAGCTCAGTAACAAATTGCAATGTAACTGAACAGGAATTAAGAAAGATTAAGTATAGATCTAGTAGGAAAGAAAGGAAGAAAATATACCAGGTGGAGCAAAAGCATGCACATTGACCAGTGGATAACATGTAGTGTGGGCTAAGCAGATGATTACCATAATTTTTGGATTATTAAACACACTGGACCATAAGATGCACCTAGGTTTTAGAAGAGGAAAATAGGAAAAAAAAAAAAAAAAAACCCTGCTCCACCGCGGGCCACCTCCCCAACACCCAGCAGTGAGCCAAGAAAGCTACATTGGAACTATAAGACGCACCCCTATTTTCCTCCCAAATTGAGGGGTGCGTCTTATAGTCTGAAAAATACGGTATTTTAGATGATGGTGGTACAGTTGAAATGATAGGATGTATTCAGATTATAGAGGTTTTGAAATTCAGCCAGAGATGCTGAGATTTAGCGATGGAAATACGGTAGATTACATGGTTCACAGTTATCCGTCTGTCAAAAGCTACTTGCCATGCCTTCCAGGGGGTGGAATGTATTCCCTTCCCACTCTTGGCAAATCACCTAAACTTTAGCCCCCTTGCCTCTACAACGGAGGAAAACCATACCTAACTCACAAAACTATAAGTTGTACATGTGATCACATATACAAAGCACCTCTTTAACTCCAGCCGTGGAATATAGTAGATACTCCAAAATGCACGTGCCCTGATGAAGATGGCTGCAGAGGAGTAAAGTACAGAAACTGAAACACCTGACGAGAGTCATTTAATTGCCTTGGGATGCAGAGATTTCAACTGGAAAATTGGGATGCTACTTCAGAAGCGTTTTGTGTTGACTAATTTATGATCAGGAGGCACTTTAAAACACCAAGCAACCAGCTTCATAATAGCACATTAATGGCAATAAAAACTAGCATGCCATGCAAATTCTAAATCTAAAACACGTTCTGTATAAACTCCCTTGGCAGATTCATTTGGCTCTAATAGGACCATTCATTTTCCATCTTAAGATGCAGTTCAGTGTTACTCTGGGTTATCACATAGCTATTTCATTCTACTCCAGAGGAGCACACTTGAGTCAGATGAAATGATCTCTCCGTGAAGCTCCTATATATTCCTTAGTTAAACTGGTTGGCATGAAGAACTTTAACTAGCTATTTTAAAGCCTTTTGAAGATCTTCAGATAGATTTCCAGGAACATTAACTAGCATTACAATATTTGTACTCCACATATTTATTTATTAAAGGTATATGGGCCTTCCTTTTTTTTTTTTTCAATTGTATTCTTAGCCACTGAAGAATGAAGGTAAGTATGGGAATCTCTTAAGAAAAAAAAGTTATGTTACTAAGGTCATTATGCTTTGTTTTATTATGTGAATACATGCATTTTTTCTTACAGAAAAAAGATGAACTTATAAAAATAAAAGGTAGAAGAGATTATTCGAGAATGAAGAGTGTGAAATAATTCACACCCACTTGTTAACAAGCCTGAAAAGGCTAGGAGTGAGGATTTGTGGGCAGAGGAGTGGTGGGCTCAGGGAAGGAGGGGGCAACAACAGGATTTTGCAAAACAGAGAGTTTATTCTTGTATTGTTCTTTATTAATTATTGCATTATTTTCCATACAAACAACTATAAAGCTACTTTTGTCCTACCCTGCATGTATATATATGCACACACACACACACACACACACACACTGGGGGCATTTGACCCATCCATCTACCTGGGTGTTTCTCACACAGGATTCTGGGATCAACCTTGCTCTTAAATAATTATGAAAGAACATATTGTAAAATAGCTAAAATATGTATAATGATTATATGGTGAATATGATTCTATAAACATTTCCTATGTTATTTTATTTATTGCTTTTAACACTATAATATAATAGGCACAGATATTATCCCAATTTTACAAATGAGAGAATGAAGCTTTATTAGAGTGATTAGGTTGGCCAAGGTCAGAACCCACATTCTTTATTACAATTCTTTGTTTACTTTTCTTCAGTGATTTTTCTGCTATGCATGTGAAAAATTCAAAACCCACTGACTTGGGGAAGCCCTGCTACTCTGGCCCCTCCCTGCATGCCTCATCTCTTCAGGGCCACTCTGTGCTAGTCTCGGCAGTTATTGGAAACTCCAGGCCCTGTCCTCTTCGGGCCTTTGTTTATATTATTTTCCTAGCCTAAAACACTTTTCTTTCTTTAGCCATTTGACTGGTATATGGTCTTTATACCTAAACTTTAATATGACCTTAAGCCATACTACTTCTGAACTAATGTAAATTAGATGCCTCTTACTGTTCTTTTACAGAGTATACACCTGTACCATGTATCTTTTTAAAAATATATTTATTTCTTTGGGCGTTTTTTACAGAGAGGGGGAGGGAGGGAGAAAGAGAGGGAGAGAAACATCGATGTGAGAGAGAAGCATCAATGTGCCACAACGGGGGATGACCAAACCTGCAACCCGGCCACGTGCCCCGACCAGGAATGGAACTGGCGACCTGTTGTTTTGCAGGATGATGCCCACCCAGCTGAGTCACACCAGTCAGGGCTCACACATGTATCTTTATAGGGCATAATTCATATGTGTTTTAGTCTGTCCATTTTTAGATAAAATCTTAACAAGGACAGGAACTGTGTTTTCTCATCTCACATTCCCAAGATCAAACACAGTGGCTGGTCTGTCTGCCAGCAGCCCACAGGCTCCTCACAGATAAAACTGCATGTCTAACAGAATATCCAAGAATGCTCAAAGCAGAATTCTCTTGGAGAATTTCTTTCCCTGCTGTGATATTGATTTATACGCCTGAGTATGTATGGTTTTACTCATGGAAAGCACATCCTATAAGCCTCTTTTTATGGTCAGTTCATAATAATGCAGGGTTTGGCATAAATGCTACGTATAAAATGGGGATAGTAATTCTGGAGGACAATGTGAGAACTAAAGTAAGCCAGACAGCAAGACAGATCCTGCAGGATCTCACTCTTATATGAAATCTAAGAAAGGTAAACTCACAAATGCAGAGAGTAGAAAGGTAGTTACCACGGTCTTGATGAAAGGTGTACATGCTGGTCAAAGGTTGCAAAGGATAAGTTCTGGAGATCTCATGTTCAGCTTGGTGACTACAGTCAATACTATTCTGTTTATTTGATGCTTCAGATTTGCTAAGACAGTAGATTTTGTGTTCTCACCCCATCCAAAAAGATACCTATATGAAGTGATGCACATGTTAATTAGCTTGATAGTGGTAATCATTTCACAATGTATGTGTTTATCAAAACATCACATTGTACATCTTAATTATATATAAATTTTTATTTCTCAATAGTACCTCAATAAAGTTGAAAAAATAAAATGGGGGCATCACTAATGTTTGAACAAGATTATAAAATACATTGAATAAACTGGTATTTGTATAGCTCATTGCCATATCTTTGCCATTTGTGAAGTTAATTTACTATTTTCTTTAGGGCCTTAATGCTTTTCCACATGAAATAGTAGAATTTGAGATGAGAATTATGGCTGCACTTGTTACCAGATATGTAATCCTGGCTAAGCAGTTCCCTTTCTGGTATCCATGAGCCACTACGTCACAGTGTTTCAGGAAGACTGTCAGGCCATAAGAGAGTAGACATTATATTTACTAATATATACCTTTAGAAAACAAATTATGAAGTCATTAACACAAAACAAAAGAAAGTTTCAGGAATTATCTTTTCCATGGATACCTTCAGTCTAGTAGTAATCAAAACCAATTTTTGTTCTATAGAACACAGGGTTCAAGGGGTGTTAAAATTGTTAAGTATATTATTTAACATCAAAACTCCAAAGTCAAATATATTTTGACAACAAATTATAATAAAATACCACATGCCCAGAATTGTGCTTATTCTGAAGATAAAAAGATGAACAAAGAAGACCTGGGTGTTAGTCTTAAGATCTTGCATTCTCATAGGGGAGGCAAAAGATTAACAAGTCCAGCAAACAAGCACGATAACTATAGCTTCTGATAAGAGGAAATAAATGAAATGTTGTGGCAGCAAATAAGCAGGGACAAGAGAGCTACTTCAGGTAAGGTCGTCAGAAAGAGGCCTCTGAGATGATATCTGGGTGGAAACCTGAAGGCTACAAAGGAAGTAGCCATATGTAGACCCAGGTGAAAATAGTTCTAGGTGGAAGGGACAGCGAGCACAAGCAAAAGCAACCCAAGAGAGAAAGAGCTTGCATGTTCTGGGAGCATTAGAAGATAATGTGGCTGAAGCATGTGAACTAATGGAGAGAAGGAAAAGAACTGAGGACTTAGGGGTAGGCAGAGCCAGAGTATAATTTAGACCTTCACAGTCCTGGTGAGGCATTTGAGTTTTATTAAACAGCACAAAACAAACAGCTATATGCATGAGTCATAGAAACTTAGTGCTGGAGGGAAAGAAAGCACCTCACACAAAAGAATGTACACATGATAAAGTGCTAGAACAGGCTAAACAAATGGGGGAAAATGAGATCTGTACTTACCTCTGGTTGGATAGAAGTGGGCTTTTGTGATGGGGTATACGAGGGCTTGTTCAGAATGATGTTCTATGTCTTGATAGAGCATTGGCTTATCTATGTGTACACATGTCTAGCTCACTGAATACACCCTTAAAAGATTTGTTCATTTTCCTAAATGTAAAATTCATCTCAAAAGAGAAGAAAATAATAAGCAAATATTGAATTCATTGATATGCATGCTGAAGTAGTTGAGGCGTATCTTTATGTTATTATCAAATGTAAAAGAAAAAAACCCATAAAACTATTGGTAAATTGATAGATATTTAATAAAACAAGTATAGCAACATCTTATTTTAGAATCTAGATGGCAGATAGGAGCATTCATTGTAAAATTATTTCAGCTTTTCTGCGTGTTTAACTTTTGTATTAGAAAGCTTGGAAAGGAGAAGGCATGCAGAACATAGAGGGAACCCACGGAGAGTAAAGGTTTCTAGACTGGAGGACTGCCAGCGCTCCTCATAAACAAATGTGAATTGTGAATCTCCCTTGGAGAACAGAGACATAGTCACCAGGCATTATGTATTAATCGAGGTTTGCCATGCATCAGTATCTGATGGGCGCTGGGAAGGGGTGCTCAAAGCAGCTGTGGCCTCTGTTATCAAGGAGCATACCGCACACTGAGTAAGTACTTAGCAGAGGAATAGGCATGCTTATGGAGGAGTATCGGGTGATATTTTTAGGGCACATAACACTTGACAAATTTATTGAGGATATTATACCAGGGGAAACCTTGGGATACAGAAATAGTGCTCCAATGGTGGTAATGTAAGTAGCCACCAGTCTTGAAGGAAAAAATGGTGATTTGTTCTGCCCATGGCCATATGCCAGGCAGCTTTGTTTGGGATATTTCCTTGTTTCTTCAAAGTTGCAAAAAACTAACACCTTCAAAAAGTGAATTCCCAAATGTAAACTAAGTACCAGCAAAGATTATGGAGATTGAGACAGACGTAGGTGAACTGAAAGCAATCTGTCTTTGAAAGAGGAACTAGGAAGGTTACCTTAAATGTTAATGGCAGAGCTGCTTGTGAAGGTTATTCCACAGCCTACAAAGGAAAAGGCAGAGAAAGGATCTGAGGAGTTAAAATTATAGCTTGTATTGGCTGTTAGAGAATTTTAAAGTAATGAGTATAGGAATTAGATATAGTTGGGAAAACCCAATTACTTGAAATTTATATATAGAACATTCTACCTCATAAACACAGTATATGAAACATTTAGTATTAATATGAGGGCAGCTGATAGAAAGGTACTCAGTCAACCCTATTTAATATGACATGAATATACATTTTTCTCAGAAATTTTTCTAATATGAATTAAACTTTGGGACTCTAAATCCAAACCTTAGTTACCTCATTAGGAAGTTAAGGTTAATACTATGCTACCTCCCAAGGTTGGTTTGAGTATCATCAAATTGATGAACACATCTGAGTAATTTTAATTGCATTTGAAGTACAAGGTATTATTTTTACATAAAATACATTGAGTCTATAGAAGCCTCTCAGATTATGTATATTTAAAGACTAATTTGAATCTCTAACTCTTTACAGTACTTATAAAGCTTCTACCTGCCCTTTTCATATTTTCTTTAGGGAAGTAAAAGGTAACTTCCCTTTCATAGTCAGTGAGAACTACTTCTATGTCCTAATTCAATGCAAAGCTGTGCCATTGTGGGCGAAAAGTCACTTTGAACTATGTTTTCATCCATTGCCTTCCAAGCTCCCTATTTATTGCCTCCTTGGTTATGTATGAGAGCTTAACAGGTTGTAGACGGTACTGAAAGCTTATTTGCAGGTCTGAAAACACAGTATCCTATAAACACGTATATTATGATCCAGTTATGGGAGACAGACTAGAATGTTAAAGATTACTCCAGGGCTGTTCAGTAGACACCTGAGTCCCTGTTGTCTTTAGCAGGAGTCAGTCTCCAGCTAGAGAATGGCATTCGTTCATACATTCATTCATTCAGTCATTCATTCTTTGAAAAAATTTTGGAAGATGCCTCCTGCATGCCAGACACTGTGACAGAGACCATGGTTATAAAGACATTTGTAGAATTTACTGCAAACATTTTAGAAGTTTGAAAAACATAACTCAGATTTAATTTTAGCCTTGAAAAAGGAATCAATGGGTGACACAAATAATAGATAAGCATGGTGATAATATACTTTTGTTATTAATATAGATAACAGTGCACAGTGACGGATTTGTGTCCCTGCCATTGGATCTCAAGGCACCCTCAGTCCCTAATATGTGTAATGTTCAATAACAAACGCCAAATAAAAGTGAGTGAATGAAAGTCCATTAAGCATGCAATTTCTACTGTGCAGCACTTACTGTGTCTGATCTAGGAATGCAGATATAAATAAACATGGCCCTTGACATCAATAAAATTGCAATTTGAAAGAGGAGGGATACATAAGCTAATATTTTTGATACATGATTTTGGGGTTTATAAAGTTTTGTGCTGGTTATGATGTTGGGCAAATGAGGATGAACCATGTTGGGGTGTGGGTGGTCAGAGAAGGTTTTCTTAGAAGGCAACGCCTTCTCACAGCATGATAATGATCATCATGATAATACCATTCCTGTTTGCCAGGAACAATTTCAGATGCTTTGCCAAAACTAAGTAAGTTAATCGTGATATCATGCTATGAGGTCAGCTGTGGGGGACAGTGAAGGTTGGCGTCATAGCCAAGGCTGAGTACTTAACAAAGCCGCACTTGGCTGCTTGCATCTGCAAGGCAGATTAAGCCAGCAGCTGACGACAGCCGGGACCCGCAGGGGTTGAACAGGAGATAGATAACCACAAGCTTCAGCTGAATGTGACTGTAACTGTTGCAGAAGGTGTATATATCAGTTAGATAGCCTGGGAACAGAACAATCTGCCCCTGCAGGGTCTCCCTAAGATTGAAAAACGTCCTTCAGCTTATAAAACTCCTATAAAATAAATGCAGAGACCATGTTCAAGGCTCATTGTCTCTCCATCAGAGGACAATGGCCCACCTGGTCCCCACTTTTCTTTAAACCGTCTGTGTTGTGTCTTTTCTAATATCCTCTCACCCCCATTCGGGTACCCCACTCCACACAGGTTGCAGCAGCCAGTACTATTTCTAATTTTATTTTATTGAAGAGGAAACCAAAGCAAACGGAGGTAAAGTAATGATGAAAAATGCAGAAAGTATTGGAAGCAGAATAACAACAGAGATAGCATCCAAAGCCAAGCAGAGGAATAGTGTATGAAGTCTTCATTTAGAGTTTAGGGGACGAATAAACATACACAGGGACCAGGTTGGATAGCTAAATGAGAGAAGCAGGAGAGTGGTGACTACAGTTAACCAGACAGCACATGCCCAGTCTGAACGGGGTGAGCAGCTCACATGCATGGACTATTATTGGGCAGCAATGATGACCTACTGCTGCCGGATGTCAGATATGTGTTTTATGCATAATCTCATGTTTTTTTTCCGAAAGGTTACTAACTCAGTCTATTATTTCAAAGATACTTTGAGTACCAAAGAAAGGGCTTCTGTCTACAGAATCAGGCCTATTTGTGATTGATCTCTTAATTTAAAGAATGGGCTGAAGAAAAATTAAACTCACAGCCAGCTTTGAGAAACAAAGGCCTGACTGTTGGTGGGGTTTTTCTCTAAGCCGTATGTACAGATACATGAATTATCACATGGTTTTTACGTAGCGAGAATGTCCTTGCTTATAGAGTGGTCTCTTCATTCACCACAGAATACACAAACTTTTCCCATCTGCCTCTCATCTCATAAATCATTTATTATCTATCTGTTCATATGGCTCATCGATCACTCCTCATATTGTCAATTCTTACATTTTCCTCACTTTAAGACACAGTTTGTCAAACTAAAATTCAAGACAGGATCTGTGTTAGAACTACTTTGCTCAACTAAACTGTTACAATTGTTGTTTTCCCTCAACAAAAAGCTGCCATTTAATTAACTGTCCATCTCACATGCAATGAGTTCTTAGAATAGAGGAATTACAGTATATTTTCAGATGTATAGATTTTACTCCCATGTAGAGTATGCCTTGTATTTGATTATAGCCCCTAAGAATCTGGACCTTCATTCTCAGTATACACTTACTGCTTTGCATTTTAAATGTGGAAGTAAAAATTTCTGGTGGAACTGACATTGTTTTTATTTCTGTGACATTAAATGGGTAAAACATTCCATTTAGGAAGTATGAGTTTTACTCCCTAGGTAAGAACAAGAAAGTTACAGGTTTTGAATTTCTCAAAGTAAAGTTCTTTATTTATTTTTTTCTAAATCCTCATCCCATTGGGCTGGAAGGTTCAATCACAGACCCTACTGGAGTTCCTTCTCCTCCCCTCAGAGGTGAATGAAGGTTCTTGGCATCCTACACCTTCCAAAACATTGACCATTGCTACCATTTTGGTGTCCAAGTAAAGAAGACAGGGAGGTCAAATAATTCTGAGCTAAATTTGATGATGGGGTCTCTAACAATGTGAGCCAGATTTAAGTCTACCAGGGACATCACACAGCTGTTTTCTTCTGACTTGGCCCAGAGCTCTGTATGGAAACTTAAGAAATTTCCTCACGCCATTCTCCTCCATGCTCCCTTGTCAGGAATATCTGCTTTAGCTTTCCTTCCCAGATTGGGTAGAGCTAGGTAGAATCTAGAGGACTTCTCTCTGGGAGCCTGTTTTAAAAGTAAAGAAAATGTCTTGTTTGGCCTAGTTTTTTTTTTTTTTTTTTTTTTAATGGAATTTAGGCAAGACAAGATTCTAGGTGTAGGTGAAAATAGATGGACAGTATCTACAACTTAATTTATTTAATCCAGTATAAATGTATTGAGTGCCTACTTTTTGCCAAGCACTGTTCTAGTCATCTGCTGCAGCAATAAACTAAACAATGTTTCTGCCAGTATGGAGCTTATATTTTATTGTGAAGAGAGTAAAAATAAAACATTTATTCATTCATTCATTCAATTAATGATAAATGTTTTGAAGGAAAGTAATGAAACATAAAGGAAGAGAGAGCAAGGAAGTAAAATATGGATTATGATATCATTGGAAGTCTGAAGAGACTGCATTGAACCAAAGCCTGGATAAAGGTGTGGAGGAAGCGATGTGATTATAGAAGAATATACCTAATGGCTTCATAGTTTTTTTCCGACTACCAGTTTAGGGTCAGCTTTCTAGCATAAGCTCAATTACCAGTTGTCCATCAGCTTCACAGATCCCTTTATTGCATGTATCTCCTCTCCTTCCTGTGAGTTTATGTCATTTAAACCACCCTTTATTTTTCTTTATGGAATAAAAGTAAATATGTTGTCACTGCATTATCTCTACCCAGAGTCTGTCATAATGAGCTATCACAAACACCATGTAAAGCCAGTATACTTCGTCTTTTGCAGAGGTAACATTTAAGCTCATAGAATTTAAGTAGCTGTTCTAGTTTCTCAAGGTTAATAATTGGCGAAGTCAGGATTTTTATCTAGTTCAGGGTGACTCCAAATCTGTGGCTCTTCCTGCTCCATGCTGCTGCTTCAGTTATCACCCTTGTTTACAATGGACCAAATGCAAATGTATTGTCCATCCGCCAGGAATGGTTAGTGGCTTATCACAGCCCCACTGTCCTGCACACACAACCTATTGACTTTGTCTTTTCACCCCTACAAGCAGACAAGTCTGCAAATCTCCACTTTCCAATTAGTCAAGTTAATGAAGCTCTTTAAAGAAATCCATAAAGCCTGCCTCCTTGGTCCTGACATTTAGCAACTTCTGGATAATGGTCTCTGGGCCCCTCTCCATTAAAATACTGTATTGTGTGTCCTAAAGTGCTGACTCAGAGACAGCCTTAGAAAGGGAACTCGGGGGAGGAGTTCCCTTTGAGCCTTCCTGAAACCCAGGATAAATACAGAAATGGCAATTTCAATAGTCAAGCCCACCGAGAGGCCACAGTTAATGTAGCCGCCTCCTGTCAGGAAATCTATAGCTTTGTGGGTGAGGTGAAACAGCCGGATGCAGGAACAAACAAAAAGAGACTGAGCCTGGAGCCCCGTCTTCTGATAGGCAACTGTAGGTCTGAGAAAAAAGATGACTCCATAGAGTGAAAAGGACATAGGCCACGAGCTGGACTCCTCAAAACCCAGGGCCAGGTGGTGCCTCAGTTTTCTCCTTTGTGTAAGAGGAGTAACTAACAATGTCATGTTCTTAACTCAGTCTTTCGGTGAAGATCCAAATGAGAGCAAGACTGGCAATATGTTAGCCCATATGGAAGAAATTAATTCAACTTTGGGTAGTATTAATAGGAAAGTTGAATCACGTTTTTAATATTTTCTCCGCAATCTGAAGGCATATTTTTATCCCCTTAGACAACATCTCTTTCTGTCACATGCCCTACCCAAAATGTACAGCTTGAAACATGCTTTGACATACAGCTGAAAATTTGCTTTGACTTTTCATTTCAGTCACTCATTTTGATCACTTACTTGTACTTATCCATTTGGTTTGCATTATATTCATCTAAATCTAATTAAGTAGTGTCTCCTACTACTTAACATCCTCCTATATTTTTGACTAAATGTATATTTTGCTTTCCTCTGCCAGATCAGAAGCTGTGACAAGTTATAGCTTAATAACTATGCTGATGTTACATATTTCCATTTACTTATTTATTTTAATATTCATTGGTACTGTACAATATGCCAGGCACTGGGATAGGCTGTGGTTGGAAAGAAAACATGATTCCAGACTGACGTGTTACCGAAGGTGAAACAGACTCCAATTTCTCTGCATTCCACATATTGTGATCCCATGTGCTGCAGTGGATTAAAGGTAAGTGGTATCTCTCCCCTTAAGCAACATTCACCCTATTGACCAGAAGCAGAGAAATAAATTAATATTTACAATATAATGTGATTTGTTTGATGTTGGAGGTGGTCTGCGAAGATTGATGGGCAGAGAGGAGTTTCTGTGCATTGGTTTCCAGGAGTGAATTATCTTGAGCTAAGTGCTAAGTAAGCATCAGTGGGGAGATACCTAGTCAGGAACATTGACTAGAGTCCTAGAGTCCTCTAAAAGCTCTCTAACCCACAGAGAGCACTCTACATTTTAAAACAAGTAATGGTTATCTGGATCACTGGAAATCACTACCCCTGATGCCTCTCCTATGTTTGCATTTATTTTTGAACAAAGTTATTGTTAAGTAACCTTCCATATGCTTATATTATTTCTCTTCAGTTAAGCTCTATGAGAACCAAAGGGTGCCTCTGAGTACAGTTTAGCATATTGTTTGAATTTAATAGGTGCTAGTCTGAGATTATTTCAAGTAAAAACTGTCTATTTACAATTGAAGACATATCATGAGGTGATATCCAAATTAAGTATGAACAATAAAATTAGGGAAGGCTAGCAGAGTGAGGTGGTAGGGTCCAAGAGCTATTGACATAAAAATTTCACCTTCTTTATCAATAAATTTATTTTAAGCACCACTAAAACTATATACCAGAGGTTAAGGAGAAAATACTTTCTTTTATTGAAAAATTCAGAATATTAAAGAATTTGGAAAAATACCAGGAGAATTAGATATAGCCGACATTTAGACCTTGGAAAATTCCTTCCTTTTCTCCAATCTCTTGTATTCGACTACACATATAGTGACAATGAGCATACTCCCCCATCCTTGCAAGCAAATAATCAAAATATATCTTGATTTAAAAATGTTTTTACAATAAAACATTAATATTCACTATAAAGCATTATGCTAAGTGAAATAAGCCAGGCAGTGAAAGACAAATACCATATGATCTCACCTATAAGTGGAACCTAGTCAACAAAACAAACAAGGAAGCACAATATAACCAGAGACATTGAAATAAGTAACAAACTGACAGTAACCAGAGGGGAGGGGGATACCAGGGGACAAAGGGGAAGTGTCATCAAGGAACTTGTATAAAGGACCCATGGACATAATCAATGAGGGTTAGGATTGAGGGTGGGAGGTGGGGGTGGGTGGGGTGGGGGAGAGTGGTGGGGGGAAAATGGAGACACATGTACTTGAACAAAATAAAAAAAAGAAAATTTAAAACAAAGAGAAGTCATAAGATTAAAATGAAAACTAATCCACAGTCACAACACTCAAAGGTAATTATTGATGGCATTTGGTTCCAGTATTTGTACTGTGTATATGTATAAATCTTGTGTTTCTTGTTTTTAATGGGGTCATAAAATGTATACTATTGGGAAAACAGCTTGTTTCACTTAACAATGTACCGTGAACATTTTCCATGTCATTAACTATTCTCCAATATCATTTTAATGGCTGCATGAATACCTTTTTATGCAGTGCAAGAGTATAATAAATCAATCCACTATTACTAAATAGTTAGGCTTTACTTATATTTTGTTTGTTATTACAAATAATGTCAAATCTTTTACAGGTTTTATGACTTCTCTGGCCCTTGTTTTTCTGATTTAAAGAAAAGGATAATAATAATACCTCTTCAGAGGGTTGTATGAGAGATTAAATGAGCTAATAAATGGCACATTGCAAGTGGTCAGAAATTATAAACAATCATTCTCATGCTGCTATAAACAACTTGCAGTGATTTTTTCTATACTTTGATATCTTTGGAATTTCTAGGTTAATGGTGTTATATTTTTATGCCTTTTGTTATATAATGGAAAACTCACTTTCCCCAAAATATTCCAATGTACATACCCGACAGCCATGTGTGCAGGTATCCATTTCTCTGCATCTTCATTGACTGACCTGGTTCTTGGAATTAGTCTTTTTTTTTTTCACGATAAATATAAAGTTGTTATCTCTCTGCTGTTTTAATTTGCATTCTTCTGTGGATGAATGTTCTTACATTGGCATATACATCATTTCTAATTATTCAGTTATGAATTTCCTGTTACTGTCCTTCATTCAGCTTAATAAAGAGCTTCCATCATTGTTCTATTGAATTGCAAAATATGTTCATATCTTTAAGGTAAGAACTGTTTTTTATTCATATATATCTTGTAATTTTATTTGTTTTTCAAATTAAATTATGTATGGCTTTTCATATCCATGCAGGAGATATAAACCTTTACGTAACTATATCCCAAAATCTTTCCTCCTATGGAGTCATGTTTATAAAGTTCTTTTTTAATCTAAGACTATATAAATGCTCAACTATACATTTTGCTCTGGAATTTGTATTGCTTTACTTTTCATTTAGTGTTTTAATCAAAGTTTGTGGTGCAACATAGAGATGTGTCTTTTTTTATTCCCCACAAATGGTAAGCTGATGAGTTTAATATTCAGAAATTTTACACTTATATGAAATTATTTTTTAAATCATTTTTGCCTGGACTCTTTTTCTAATAGTAATTAGAAAAAAAATAATTATTATTTTAGAGATGGTTATTTAATAAAACATTTCTTGGAATTTTGATTTAAAAAAATCAGTTTTACTTTGAAAGATGAAATAGTATCAGTATTATTGCACTGCCTTAAATTTTAAATAAGAAATGTATATGTGAAGTCTTTTTAGCACTGAGTTTTCTTATTTAAAATGTCAAATATATTTTTCCATTAATACATATCAACATATATCTTAATATATAATATATTTTAATATATCAGTGTTATAGTGCTCTTGATATTAACACCAGATATTTCTTAAGTATAGTCATAAATACTTTATAAATTTTTATCATGAACAGACTTTTTTCTTACATTGATATAAGCAATATCCAGTGACAACATGAAAATAAATCTATTGCTTCATGTATAGATTTTCCAATTTAATATCATTATTTTCAGAAATGTTTGGAAAGTTATATTTAAATGTTTATGTTCAGTTTTAACTAACACCAAAGAGAGGGAAGAACATCTTTTTCTGTTCCAAAAAATAGTGGGTGGAGTCACTTCAGAGAGGAGATAGCATGTGTTAGGAGTTGACATGTGTATGACCTGCTAATTCTGTCATTTTGGTGTTTTTTACTTAAACATGTTAGTTTACTTTCTTGGCCATTGCAGGAAGAAAACACTATTTGTATATTTTTCAGCTTATTGCATTGGATAGAAAGTCTGATCTTTTTTTATTTATTAAAAGCTCATGTCATCCAACATGCTGAAAAATAATTATATGATTAGGATGTCACTAGAACTGTGTAGTATTACCACCTAACACTCATGCCACTTCTTTCAGTTTTCAAAAATCCTTTAATATATTTTATCTCATTTTTAAAAACAAGTTTATAATATGGGCAACTTTTACGTTTTCATCAATTTTAATGTGAAAAAAAAAATGAGTCGAAATAACGATCCATGGTACTGCAGCCAGTAATTTAAAAAAAACACTAGGACTAAAAACTAGGTCTCCCAGCTTCTAGGCTATGGGGCTTTACAAAACAGCAGTTCAGCTCGCTGGCTCCTCTTATTTACATCATTTGGAATATCTTCAAATTTTGGATACAATAACAATATTTCTTGAATGTACAGATATTTGCTTTATATGAAATGTTATCTGGCAACTGTTATTTATTAACTAACGTCTGCGTGTGTTTCACTGAACCAAACGTCCAACAGCTGAATCACTGCACGTTAACGGCCATTCAGAAAGTACGGTTACGGACCAAAGCCTTAGGTACTGGTACAAAAGAACTGATAAGACACAAACAACATATTATTCAGAGTTGACTGGTTTTTTGTGTGTGATTAATAAGAAATAATCCCAAATCTTTGTGGCTTAAAATTATATTTCTCTCAAACTACATGACCCATTTTGGGTCAGCAGGAGGGTATTGCATTTACATTGCAACTTAGGAACCCCCACTGACATTTTTTACACTTTTCCCCACAACCTGTGTGACAGAAGGAAATATGGCACACCATTCCCTGGCTATTGCAGGTCACCACATAAGGAGCTCAGGTCACAAGGCTGTGCCTAATTGGAAAAGAGTAAGGAGGTGCAATCCAACCATGTGCACGGAAGAAGGGGGCCCTGATATTTATGAACAGTCCTAACGATTCTCCAGAATTCTGGAGCTGTGATATCACAGCAATATACTTTTATCACAGGCCTAACAACTGATGAAATGGCACCACTTTCCTAGAGATTGATTTTATATATCATTTTTATAGTGATATTTTATATGGATATATGGATATATCTTTCTGGATAGATGAATAGATAGATATAGATACACATATACATCTCCAGTGTGACATATAAAATTTTAACATCAGTGCTCAGACGAGTCACCTAGTAGCAAAAGAGTTCTCCTCTCCCTTTCTGAACATCCTTGCTCCCGTACTGATAATGTAAAGGATTAATTTACCAGGGTTTAACCAGTCCTACCCAGTTCCAGGGATTCCCTTTCCTATAGTGCCAAACCTGCCTATTACTCTGGGAGCATGCATTGAAAATTGGTGGAGGAAAAAAAAGAAAAAAATTATACTGACATTGAGTATAAAGTAGAAACCACAGGGCAAAGGAGATAATGACTTTTTAAAAGTGGACATGTTAGTTCCTTCTATTCTTTAAATGATCTATTCTTGTTCTTATAGTTCTGTTCTTTAAAAAAGTGAAGGCCAAAACCTACTCTCAAAACACCTCTATACTTTTTCAGTACCTTCCTTAGAGATTTAGGTAATTTTATAGCATTATGTAAGACCTCCCAAATAAATATTTATCATCAGATTGAAATAATTATGAAAATAGTAAGCCATTTATTCTGCTTCCAGCAAAGAATAATGGTTGAATGAAAATGATTTGTCAGGCAATGAGCTGTCCCTTTATTAAATAAAATAAAATAGGTTTAGGTTGCCATTCTTTAGTAAATAGACTACTTACTTGTGCAGCTCTGTCATGAAATGTGCATTTTTAGATTGAAATATATAGGCAGAACAAATTCCAGTGTATAATTTTTCTGCTTTAAGAAGTCAACAACTTCTAAATTAATAATTTTAAATGTGTTTTTCCAAAACATTACTTAGTTTAAGATTAACAACTATTTATTCACTCTTAGAGAATCAGGTTGTTAGAGAATCAAGACTTGCACTGTTGATTACAACGAAGTCCATTATAGGAGAAAATAAGTGGAAAAACATCAGGAAGAGATACAAAAAATATAGGTGAAAAATGTATATAACAACGTACAATCTAGTTTTAATTGCCCCAAGTAACACTAATTACTTGAATCCAGTTTTTATAAAAAGCCAATAAGTAATACACAAATATTTAGTTAACCCATCAGAATATAAACTTGCTTAAATTATTATTCAATTATTGGTTGTAAACAGGTAACTTTTAGTTCTGACATAAGTGAAATGGCTATGTCTAGAAACGACTTACCCAATTAATAATTATATATAATTATATCTACTTTCACTCTCAAATATATTCTAAGACTTGGTGTCCTATTGTGCTCTTCACTACTACGAACATATTCACCAGACCTAATTCATACACAACTTAGAAAAGTACTCCAGCACACTAATACCACAATTTCTTTATATGACAGAAAATTGCATCTGGAGGCTATTGATGATTTGTTTTTCACCATTTTATGATATATAGCAATAATTTCATAAAGATAGATGCTTATAATTTAAGGATAACCCTTTTGACACCAGTGTATTTTGATCTATACCAACAATCACCATGGTGTGTCATCTACATATTCTTTCTCCAAATCTCCCAACAATTTCTGTGCCCTAAATCTGTAAATAGTACAAGGGATTTATACCATCATCATCATCATCATCATCATCATCAAAATGAGAAACCCAAAGCTTAAACAAACTAAATGAATTGTCCAGTGTTAACAATGAACGTGATTTTGGACTGAAAACATGATCTTCAAAATTATATAATGTTCTTTCCTTATATAAGTGAAAGTCATCTCAAATATTTTTGCACAAAGATAACTGCAAACAGACTAAAGTTATATAAAAATGGAAAAAACTTAATAGCTATTGAAGGATGTTGACATTGAGTTAGAATGTCTATTCTACTATAATTTCTAACTATGTCTACTTGTACGACTAAAATGCTCTATGTCCCTACTACTTGTAAGGTATAATTTTAAACCAGTACATTAACTACAATAGCCACCAGTGCCATGTGGCCATGAAAATATAAGTGTAGTAACTGACATTAAATAAAAGTAAAAATTTATCTCATTTACATTGACTGCATTTCAAGTGATCAACAGTCACATGTGGTTACTGGAATGGGCAGTACTGATAGAGAAAATTTCCATCACCGCAGAATGTTCTTCTAGACAATCATGCTAAGGAATATTATTGGTGTTTGTCTGTATTGTTATGAGGTAAGTTATGTAAGATACATCTGCATTTTACACATTCTCCATGTGAGATTTTGTTTGCTAGATCATCACTAGTCCCAGGCTGTAATACTTACAGAGCAGGACACAAACCAGGACTTCGATAAGCATGTGTTGTCACCAAATCAGTTCAGTAAACACAAAGTAGATAAGAGCCTTCTTAAAAAATTTATAAGACCTGGATTTATTTAGCTACTCCCCTTAGTACCACTTAGTACCATTTAGACTTTGACAGTTCTATGTTACATGTGCATAGCGTGTGTGGGTATTTAAAGGTGGTTAAAGGAGTGGCCAGGACAATGATGTTTAGAAAACAAAACTTAAAAGCCAGTCATACCTGGATCAAGCTCCAATAATGACCTTTATTTAGGTTATGTAACTAATAACCTTCAATGTCTTAAATTTAGGACATTTGAAATATGAGTGGACAAAGCCAAAGGGGGCTAGGATGGAGGGTGGGAGGTGGGATGGCTGGGGTGGGGGCAGTGGTAGGAAGAAAATGGAGACAACTGTACTTCAACAACATTAAAAAATATATTATTTTCCCTCCATATTTTTCCAGGTTGACTCAAATAATTCATTATTTGTGAAAAGAATAAAATATTATTTTCTATTTATTCAAAAAAGAAAGAAATATGAGTTTAATCTATGTATATCAAGTCCAACCAGTAGGAATTCTAAGTTAAGAAAAATTATTTATCAGTATGTTTACTAACAGCTTTGCTAACAACTGCTTTGTATTTTATTGAATTCTGCCCTTTTGGTTAAATATTTTTTTTAAATATAATTCCCTGGCTCTTTTCATATAAGTCTGGAGTTAATTTACTCTCTCAATCTTTGCTAGTCTTAAAATGTCTTTAAATGTTACATTATTGACAAATAATTTACCTTAATATAAAATTCTAGGTTGACAGTTATTTTCTTCTTCCAATACTTTAACGATATCAATCAATGATCTTGTGTTACATATTATTGCTGAAGAGAAGCCTATCTTTAATCTATAATATTATTGTTATTACTTTGTAGTAATAGTTGTCATATAATTCTTAAAGTTTTTCTGATTTTTACTTTGATGTTATGCATTTTCATTATGGAGTATCTCATGCAAATTTCTATTTTTCTAGTTCAAGATTCAATGTGTTTCATCTATATCAAGAACCATATATTTCTTTATTATTGAGAAATTCTTGGTCATTATATATTCAAATATACAGACTTCTCATTTAACCCTTAGTGCTCCATACATTTATTTATACTTTCTATCTTTTATTTCTTTGAGCTATATTTTTGGCTATTTCTTGAGTTTTATCATTTGGTTCAATAAATACCTTTAGTATCATATGTCTGGTCTACACTTTGTCATGAATTTTAGTTATTGATATTTTTTTCAAAATTTAGTCCAGAAGTTCTCCTGAATTATTTTTATATGTCCTGAGTTTTTTTCATCATATCATGTTCTTGGTTAAGGTTGTATTTTATCTTTATCTATTAAATACTCTATCTCTTTCAGTTTATTAGTTCTACTTATATCGTAAATTCTCTTTGTAGTGCTGGCTGACTCTCCCTCATTGTGCATCACTTCATATTGGGTTTATAATGTTGGTTATGGACTCATCCTTGTGAGCTATTTTATTTGGTGTATGTGTGTGAATCCTCTCTGTCCTGAGTTCCTGAAGGAGAGTTTGATTTACTGTAGCTCAGGACCCTAATACTGCATCAGTTCTTCATCAGTTTTTAAAATTTCTCAACTTGTGGGCATTTATCTGATGATATTATAATGTATTACCCCAACAGGACAGTGACGAAACTGAATAGGACCATTATAATGAGTATAAACCAGAATTCTCCTGGACTAACAAGGACATATAATTGTTATATTCATGTACTATGAGAATACTGAGAATGTGGATAATATAACTCTGAGTGGAACATGAATATATATTTTTTTAATTTTTAAAAAATTTTTATTCAGTTACAATTGTCTGCATTTTCTCCCCATCCCTCCACCCCACCCTAGCCAATCCCACCTCCCTCCCCCACCTCTACCATCCCCCTTGATACAGTTCTTATCTTCGGTAAAAAATCCTGGGGCAATTGGAAATTTTTATTAAGGTCTCTTTAGCTACTGAGGAGAGGTTTTCTAACCGCATTTCATGGATTAGACAAGTCCCAGTCCATAGGCATCTTTGGCCTTTATTGAGGTAGTTCTGCTCCTGTGCCCTGCACAGGATATACCATGTGATTTGCAGTCCTAACTTGCAGTTCTTAAAAGGCTTACTTCCAGTTCTAATCTGCAAATAAATGATTCTACTTCATATTCAACTCACATTCACTGCTCCTGGGCATTGTCTTGATTTGGTTTAGATGCATAGTTACATTTTAATTTTAAAAGCTCTTTATTATTCAACATTATTATATGATTGCTTTGAGTAGAAGGGTTTTTTTTTAATGTATTAACTTACTCCACTGTATTTGTGAGTACAATTTTAGATAATTTTAATATTGCTTAAAAGAACATAAGATGACCATAGGTATTGTTCTATTTCACTTCTGTTTACTTATCTCTTCCTCAAAGGACTCTAATAATTTTGTAATTTCTTTACTAGTTTACTGGCTGTTCCTCTACAATTTTTCCTTTCTTTTTTGATGCATGGTTTCCCCAGTATAGTGCAGTTCCGACATAAAACAAGATTCTGTACACAAAAATGGTGTTGGATATTGTCAGCCCTTTGACAAGGAGGACAGACTGTCAGGGGCGGTCAGCACACCAAAGTCTGTGAGCCAAACACAGCTCACTGACACAGTTTGGAGCTTGGGAGCTAAGACTGAATTTTGCAATTTTTAAATGATTGGAAAAAGTCAATACAATATATTTTATCTAGGAATACAATATGAAATTCAAATTTTGTTGTTTTATAAATTTCTATTTAACTCAGCTACTCTCTTTCATTAATGTACTTATTGTCTATTGCTGCTTTCCCATTACAAGGGCAGAGCTGAGCAGTTATAACAAATTCCACTGGACCTGCAAGCCTAAAAACTTTATCTTGTACTTTAGAGTAAAAATTTTCTGACCTCTGCCCTACATTATTAAATGAACAAGATAATGACTGACTATTTTTAATCTAGAATTCCTGTGATTAACATCTATGGATACATTTTAATTGAATTAGTGGCACAAAAGTTAGTTTACGTGACATTGTGTTTCAGAACTGGAGAGAGGCATATTAGTGATAGTTTTTAATTTACCAGAAGTTTTGGTACTCTAGAAAGCAAAAATAAAAACAGGAAATAATACATAATGAGAGGAAAGTTATAGTAGAAATGTTTGTGATTATTTCAAAAGAAGTTTTAAATAAGTTTCAGTATTGAAGAGCACAGAAAAAAAACAACAAATAAGACTAACATTGAAAAAACAGAAAATTTACTATGCAGAATCTTGATGGTTGGAATCTTATAACTTCATGAAGAGTAGAGGGATGAAAAACATTAACTACATTCAATATAGATCAACACCAATCATACTAAGAGAAATAAATCCATATGTTCTTCTGAGGAAATGTTCACAGCAGCAAAAAAAAAAAAAACAAAAAAAACTGATATTAGCAAAGGAGACTGAAGGTTTCCTCTCTGAGAACCAGATGAGTTTCCATTAACATGTTCAGGAGTATTGCTACCCCAGCTTTAAAGACTTCAACAGACACTTCTCCAAGGAGGACATACACAGGGCCCAGAGACATATGAAAAGATGCTCAGCATCACTAGCCATCAGAGAGATGCAAATTAAAACCACAATGAGGTACCATCTCACACTAGTCAGAATGATCATCATAAACAAATCAACAAACAAGTGTTGGAGAGGATGAAGAGAAAAGGGAACCCTAGTGCACTGTTGGTGGGAATGCAGACTGGTGAGGCCACTGTGGAAAACAGGATGGAATTTCCTCAGAAAACTAAAAATGGAATTGCCTTTTGACCCTGAAATTCCACTGCTGGGATTATACCCTAAGAACCCTGAAAACACCAGTCCAAAAGAACCTATGCACCCCAATGTTCATAGCAACACAATTTACAATAGCCAAGTGCTGGAAGCAACCTAAGTTCCCATCAGTAAATGAGTGGATCAAAAAACTATGATACATTTACACAGTGGAATTCTACACAGCAGAGAGAAAGAAGGAGCTTATACCCTTTGCAACAGCATGGATGGAACTGGAGAGCATTATGCTAAGTGAAATAAGCCAGGCAGTGAAGGACAAATACCATATGATCTCACCTTTAACTGGAACATAATCAACAGAAGAAAAAAGTGAACAAAATATAACCAGAGACATTGAAGTTAAGAACAATCTAACAATAGCCAGAGCGGAGAGGGGAGGGGACAGTGGGGAGAAGGGTTTTCAGGAACTACTATAAAGGACACATGGATAGCTCCTGTAAAACCCTCTCCCCACTGTCCCATCCCCACTCCCCTCTGCCTATTGTTACATTGTTCTTAATTTCAATGTCTCTGGTTATATTTTGTTCACTTTTTTCTTCTGTTGATTATGTTCCAGTTAAAGGTGAGATCATATGGTATTTGTCCCTCACTGCCTGGCTTATTTCACTTAGCATAATGCTCTCCAGTTCCATCCATGCTGTTGCAAAGGGTATAAGCTCCTTCTTTCTCTCTGCTGCGTAGAATTCCATTGTGTAAATGTACCATAGTTTTTTGATCCACTCATGGACAAAACCAAGGGGGAAGGTGGAAGCAAGGGAGGGAGGTGGGACTGACGGGTGGGGGGAGAGGTGGGGGATAATGCAGACAATTGCAATTGAATAACAATAAAGTAATAAAAAAAACATGTTGAGGGGACTACTAGGAAACAACTGATTACAATAACAACAACAAATATCAAGTATGATACAAATAAATCTGATAAATCTTTCTAAATAACAGAGATATCTTCTTCTACATTCATCATTTAAAAGAAGACATCATTGGAGTGCTAACCTTTTTAAATGTTGAGGGATCTGTAATTGCTCAGGTAGTCTTTGGAAACATACATTAGTTTAAGTTCTGAGGAACTAAGCCAAATTGAAAACAAATTGTTATTTTAAGTGCTTTTGAATTTACAAAGATATTTATAAAATATGTGTTCATCTGTGTTTCAGTTTCTGGGGCACTGCACTTTCCTATAGGAGTATGGAATTTGAGAAGAGGCTACCTTCACTGACAACTGTTCAATAAGAGTCCAGTGAGCAACTTGTTCACAATTGGGTACACAGTTCCAGGGCTGGGTTGAGGGGAGTCACAGAGCTTATTAGGAGTGATCCCTATGTTATAGACATTGCACTAAGTGATTTAAATTGATTATTTAATTTAATATTCACCAGATATTGACAACTTACACTGCTCTAAATAAGAGAAAATTAAGACTTGCAGAAAATAAATTATACATCTGTTCTCTAGCCAGTAGAAAGTAGCAAATCTGACTTAGAAGCAGTGTGTCTATCTAACTATAAAGCATACTATTCTCAGGACACTGCTCTGCTTATATTTATGTCCAGATCATCCCAAAACAAGCTAAAACTCATAAAATACAGTTGAAAGATAACAATCAAAGGCTTTCTTTAGACTCATTTAGACTGGACTTTAGCGTTCAAGGTGGATAACACCGAGTCCTAACTGGAAAACTCTTTAACCTCTTGAACTTCAGTTTCCTCATCTGTGAAATGGCTGTAACATTATCTATTCCATGCAATTGTTGCAGAGGCCAAATAGGCTAACGGAGGCAAGACCATGAACACAGTGCCTGGCACGTGGAAAGTGTCCACTGCATAACTGCCATCATTACCCATGTCTACTGTGGCATCATCTCTGTGGTTTCTGTGCAGCTCCTCAGTCTTTCTCCAGGCGCCTGGCTGTCTTCCTGGCGAACCTTATCACTACCTCCGCTTTTATTTATCATGCTTTAATATCTGAATCCAGCATAACATGTAACATTCTAGTAGATCTTAACTCATTATTAAAATGGTAACACATATTTCATTTTATAATTAGTGTCTTAACTCATTCTACAATAATTGAATAGATTAGGTTTTAGCTCTGAGAGTTTTCTTTTTCCCCCTTCATAAAGTACATAGATAGTAAACAATTAACAAAAAACAATTTCAGGCAATGATAAATATTATAAAAAATTATATTGTTATTCCATGATGTCATAAATAAAATATAATTACATGAAAAAAAATTAAAACATTATAAACTAAGAAAAAGAAAATAGGGTAAAGGATGAAGACAAGTTGTTTTAGATAGGCCATTGGAAAATTGCTCTTTTGAGGGACCCTTGAGAAAAGACCCAAGTGAAGCCAAAGGGTGAGCCATGCCTAAGTTCAGGAAGAGACTACAGCGGTCAGAGGAACGGCAGATGCAAAAGCCTGTGTGTCCCTGGTGTGGTGAGCTAGAGAGGACAGAGGAGAAATAAAATTGAGAAGACAGTAGAGCTCAAACTTAGTAGTTTGGACTGTAATATAAACGTTAGGGAATCCATGGGAGAGTTTTGAGTAGTGAGAAACATGATTAAATTTATGTTTTTAAAAGATCCCTCTGGTTTTTCTTTGGGGGGAGAAGATGAAGAAAGGAGGTCAGCAGCGCAACTACATTGCTAGCTCTTGTCGAGGACAGGAGGAATTGTGGCTTTTATGAGGCATCAGAGGATGGTATGAAGTGCTCTGATTTGGAAAATATTTTTAGGTGAAGACAACAGGATGTGTTACTGGATCAGATATGAAATTTCAAATATATTTTATATTTTTACAAAGAGATATTGAACTCATTGTTTGTATATACGATAACAAATGAGAAATTTATGAAAGCAACTTATAGCTATGACTCAATCCAAGTTTGCATAAAATAATGCTTCTATTAAAGCCAGACCCTGTGACACATGCAGAACAGCACATACTGCTTGTACACTGTGATGCCCTTTAAAGTTAAAATGCTGAGAATCTGTAGATTAAATGCAAGAAGATACTGGTAAGATGCACTGAAAGGTGTTCAGTCCCCCTCCGCCCAGACCCCCCACACTAACACCCCATGTCTGGCTATGTTTTGATGTGGTCGATGAACATTGTCTTTGGCTTCTGCGAAGGGCTGCACCAGTGCTCTTTCAAGCCCCTTTCTCTCTTTCAATCAGATTGCCCTGCAGCCTAAGCACTTCCTAAAAAGATTAAATCAAATGTCCACACTATTTAATTAATTTATTTATTTGGTGTGTGCCACATACTTGCTTGATTATAGGCTAATCACATGAAATTTATACTCCACATTATCTTGGGAGAAATCACTCTTAATAAACTAATTAAAAGATGAAAGATGGTCACAGCCATTTGGGCAGTGCAGCTGGTGACCTGGGTGTCATCTGGCCTTAGTGAGGATGTACACACGGGGAAATCAGACACAGAGAAGTTTTGCAACTCTCGGTTTTGGTCCTCCTGGGCTTGACAGGCACAGGAGCAGGTCTGAGGCCCCAGAAGCCAGGCTTCTTCTGCAGCGAGACAGAGGTGAGCCACCTGGAATGGATGAGACACTGCGTACCTGGAGATAGTCTTTCTTTTTGCTGCAATAAATCTTACCACAATACCCCTCCTCTTGTGCATGTATTCTTGAAGTGTTTTCTCTGTGATATCACAAATGAACCCTGTTTCCACTGGCAACAGTGCGAGGGAGGAATATAACATGGAATGTAATATAGATTGGAATTCTAGAGAAGCCTTTGTTGGTGAATAATTATTTCATTTAATCTTTAGTAATGGTGTCAAATCACTTAATATTATACCTATTTTATAGTTTACAAAAGATGGCTAAGGAGGGATTGAGAAAATATAATTAGCAAGTCACTGTCAGAATTGATAATCTAATCTTTCCAGTTCCTAAATCTCTGTTGCCTCTGAAGTCTACTCCAATTGCACTTCCACATTGTGCTGGTTCTTTTGATGAGCCATCCTGTCTAGGCTACAGCCCCAGGCCTTCAATCAAAAACTAAGCTACTAAATTAGGTGTTGCTGTAAAGACATTTTGTAGATGTGATTAAAGGCCATAATCAGTTGATTTTAGCTAAGAAAGATTATCCTGGATACCCTTGGTGGGTCTTAGTCAATCAATTAAAAGGCCTTAAAAGCACAACAGGACTTGAAAGAGAAAGAAATTCCACTGTGCAGCAGCTCAGCTCGTGCCCTAGATCCAGCTTGCCTGTCTGTCAGCCTGCTCTACAGCAGTCAGGCTTGCCTAGCAAGCCCCTCTAACCACACACGGCAATCCCTTGCACCGAATCTCTCAGTACATATCTCCCACTGGTTCTTCTCTTGTTACTGTCTGACTGATGAAAGCATTTGGCTACGTACCTGATATAAGGAACATTTGGATAGCTCTTCAAGTGCCAGTGAGATATTTCATAAACAAGTGAGCTAGAAAAAAATATCTAAACCATTTTTAAGAAGAATTTTAATATGTGATTTTCAAGTGTTAAAATTTTTTTCCTATTTATTTATATGATTTTCAAAGATAGGACTTTAAACTTCTATGGTACAAAGCCGAAGAAAGGATTAAAATAACAGATAAGCCTTTATCTCATGACCATGGGAAAGCATTAAATTAGATTGAAGAGGACTTGGTTGTTGGTCAACCCTGTTACTTTCAAGTTTGTCACCTGAGAAAGGTCACATAGCTTTTGTGAACTTCACCTTTCTTAATGTCAAATGAAGCTCATGACTGCTTTCATACTTATCTCTGGGCTTGCTGTGAGCACTAACAGAAATTATGGATGTGAAAGCACTTTGCTTAGCATTAATGCTTTTAACAAATTAATGCACAGGGCAACACAGTGGGTTCCATTCTGATTCTGTGTTATAAGTGTGATCTGCAGCAATGCCTCAGCCACATTGCACAGGTAAGGGTATAGATGCTCCTTTTTGGTTATGACTTACATGGATGCAAATTGTAGGTAACAGAACAATGTTGGTATTACATGTGAAAGCACAATAGAAGATAGAGTAAAAAGGTTATAATCGAGTTGCGCAATCTACTTAGTCATCATTCTCTCTGAAACACGTCAATTGCTGTTTCCTAGAATTTGACTCAGCTATTGAGATCTTTAGAAAGTGTACCTGCTCTCAGTGGACACTACTTACAAAAATTGAGTCCTAGGAAACAAACACGCATGTACACACACACCCATATAACACATTCCCATACACATGTTATTATGAATCATTTTCAGATTTCTCATTGTTGCTATTAGGTGTATAAAAAATATGTTATACATCTTCTTGCTCTGTACTAAAACTTTTTGTATTGAGGTCTTTCTTCCTTCCTTCCTTCCTTCCTTCCTTCCTTCCTTCCTTCCTTCCTTCCTTCCTTCCTTCCTTCTTTTCTGGTCAGGAAAACAAAGGGTTAGGTAAGGTGGGGCAATAGATTAATTTAGACCAGTGATGTTCCTAGGTCTTCCTTCTAATTTCATCAAGATAATAGGACAAAAATACACAGATGTTACACATGATTTTCAAAAATTATTGTTACAGAGTTAATGGGTGAAAATTTTAAAAGTTCTTACAGCCAATGAAGAAGTGGCTGTGGCTGTTTAGACAAGTGGGTTAGAGCATCGTTCCCACATGCCAAGGTTGCAGGTTTCATCCCTGGTCAAGGCACATACAAGAATCAACCAATGGATGCATAAGTCAGTGAGACAACAAATTGATGTTTCTCTCTTTCTCTATCTCCCCCTAAAATCAATAAGTAAAAAAAAACTAAAATAAAATTTAAAACCAATGAAGAAGCACAAGAAAATAAACTCTCTTCTATACCATGTTTTTTGTTGATGTAATAATTTCATATTCATTCATCTGAATAGGTACATGTGTAAATAAACAAACCCATAAGTGCTTTTGCTAATGAGAGAAAAGAGGAGAAAAACTATGTAATGTTCTTTGCCTTCAATATTTTATTTAATTTTTATTAATCCTAAGGCTACATAGATTAGAAATTAAGTGGCTTGTCCAAGGTTAAGCTTACCAAAAGATCTTCTATTTCATATTAAAAAGTCTTTCATCCAAAGAAGCTGTTACCTGACATGGTTTAATGAAAATACTATAGAAATTAATACAAAAATGAATGACTCCAATATAGAGAGAAGGAGTCTTCCAGGTCAATCCTGGTGATATGCAGAGTGAACTTTTCTTGTTTTGAGACAGTTTTTTAAAATGGCATTTTGTTTTACTTTGCATTTTACCTTTTTCTAAATTAAATTGTCAAAAACAAACTATACTCATACTTAAGATCTCATTTATTCTCTACCAAGGATTTGTTGATTTTTTAAATAAATGTATTTTTAAATTAACATTTGCTAATGCTATTACAAATAATATTTCCATACAATGTTTCTCTAACATAATTTAGAAATCACACTTTTAGATATTGTCATAGTGCTTTTCTCGACTCACACAGGGAGAGGACCTTAATGGATCCAACAAAAATTAATAAAATCAAAAAATTAAACCATGTTATTGTAAAATAAAAGAGAATAAACTTTAAATTACCCCTCACAGTCTAATCAACTTTATGGAAATATGAATTAGGGAAATTTTCAGTAATTGTTGAAGGATAATTTATACACAAATCGTCTTTTAACCTTTAAAGCAGAAATTCTAATACCTATGTGTGTGTTTTAAACAAAGATATCTGATTTGCAACACACATGGATAATGAATCCTAGAACAGCATTCTAAAGTAAAGAGCTAAAAACAACAACAAATAATTCAACCTTCTTCTCCAATGGACACTTGATTCCTGTCTGTACTCAAATGGAGTAATTAAGCAGAATTTTTATTATCCTGTAGAGTTTTAAGCCTTGTTATTCCTTTATGCCTGCTCCTAAATCTTTTTGATACATTGTCTGTTCTTTAACAAAAGAGAAAAAACTGTAAGAATAACCACAGAAACATTTCTGAGGATGAAGCTTCTATTGTTTACAAATGAATGTTTGGATAATCTGATTATAAACATGAAGTCTCCTAACACTCTTCTAACAGATCATAGGTTGCTGGAATGAACCAAGATATTTGAGACCCATGCTCTATTATTAGCAGAATGTATGGTATTTGGCAAATGTCTTAGTCATCAAAACTTCATAGATATTTTGCTAAGGATTAAACTAGATGGTAATTTTTAAGTTATAGTCCAGTCCCTGATGATAGAATATAATCAGATACTGATGGTTAATAATAATGGTAATGACTTTAATGATGGAGGTGGAATTGATGATGATGGTGGTGATAATGATGATAAAGAATGGAAGCTTCATCATATTCTTTTGTTAATGTGTTTTTGACTTATGAGTCAAATAATCAAACGGCACATTAGAGATAATGGCATATGGCTCCTCACAATGTCTTCCTACATGAGATCATTTTTATTTCCTTTATTAAGTACAGAAGACAGAGGTTCTTGGCTGCATAAGCTCAGTTCCCGAGCTGGCTTCATGAGCATGTGATTTGTGCAGGTCGTGCTGGGTGCCACGCTCCTTACAGCCTGCGCTCTTGGTTTAATGCCCTGCTATGTCCATCTTGAAATTCTTAACGTGCTTTCAACAACAGGCCCGACATTTTTTACTTTGCACTGGTAAGGCCTAAACACAGAAAATAACCCACTGGTTTAAAGTTTGTTGCTTGAACTTCAGAGCACACTTCCTAATAAAAAATAATGATATAACTTATTTTTTTAACTTGGGCCACTAATGTGCTCTATAACCCATAAACACGTTAAACTATTGAAACTACTGCCAATTACTAGCTCTGTATTTGGGGGTAAGCTGGCTAACTGAGCTTAACACCTCCGTTTCTACGTGTGCAAGTTGAGAATAATAATATTTATCTCAAGATTTGTTTTAAGGATCAAATAGCACAGAACATTTTAAACTATTTACTCCATACCTAGAGTACAGAAATAGCTCAGCCAATGTTAAATATAAGCCTGTATAGATAATGTCTGATATATAATGTTACACAATGTTAAACAAGTTAACGCTAGTAGTTCACTTCATAATCATTATTTGTTAAATAAATGTGTGGGAAAACAGTAATATGTACACAATTTTAATAATTTTCACAATGAATTGCTAAAAGTTGTATAAACTCTTGACAGAGTAGTTTCCTACCTTATGTTTGACAAGCCGCTTTTTTAACCACCACCTGAAGGTTTAAAGGGACTTTGAGAATTCTCCCTATTCATGCCTGACCTGTGACCTTGATTGGAAGAGCAAAATATAGTGCTGTCTCCCAGGGAGAACTGGCCCTTCTCCCAGAGACAAGGGTTAGTCAGTCAAAATCACACGAGGCCCTTGGCGTGTAGCCACGTTTGTCTAAAACATATTTAATCATAGCCCCCAAAGTGAGACTTGGGGATCCCACCTGAGGGAAGGATGCTTCACTCAGAACTGTTCCCAAATGAACCCCGACCACTGCTGCCTCTTGGGATTCCCCAGCGTCTGTCAGGTGTAGGTGATTTCCTGTCTGGTGATGTATGCTCTTGATTCTTGTCTTTCTTTTTGCTCTTGATTAATTAAGTGCTTAACTATTCACCTTTGAGTTGGGGTCTTTATTGTCTACAAATCCAAACCTCCAAATTAAGTGGCCACGATCTCATATGTGTCCCTTAATGGCACACCACCCTATCCTCTTATTTCAGAGTTTCAACAACTGTAGCATGCCCAAGGTGATAGTGGTAGTGAGAGCCTGAGGCCGAAAGCATGATTTACTATTGTCAAATCTAAAGTTCCTCTCTTCACATGAGGCAGACACTTCACAGAGTCCCTGTCCTTGAAGGGCTTATACTCTTGTTGAGTAGAATAGAATACATAAGTGCCACAGTGATACACATGAAACAAATAGAGACCATGAGAGTATAAGCAAATGCTGCATTTTATGATCTGAGGATGTCTGTAGATTTGAAATGTTCACCTAAGTCCATTACTTCAAGGCATGCTCAATTTGATCCTGAAGAATTTTTGTACCCTCTTAACTCCTGAAATGCTCTATGGCACTGGGAACTTTAGTTCATCCTAACCTTTCTAACTTCCCGATACACCTCTAAGACATACTGTTGGATCTGGGGAAATTAAGTAACTGAGTCTGACACTTTCACGTTTTTGTTCCCAAATTTGGATCAATATGTAAAATATATTTTTGCCTCCATTTAATATAAATCTGAGTATTATAGACTAATAAAGACATAGAAGCATAATGAATGCCTACATAAGACTGCCCATGTTCAAATTCTAACTCCACTACTTACTGGCTTATGATCTTGGACCAACTGCATGACCACACTTAAACTTATTTTTCTTATTTATACTATGAGGTTGAGGATAGACACTCATAAGGGTGGTGATGAGGAATTAATAAGGCAATTTATATAAAGCCCTTGTTAAAGGGCCTGGTAGATGGTCAACACTGAATACATGTTAGAAATGATCACAAGGAGGAAAAGAATGATAAGAACAATGGTGGTGATTGTGATGGTGATGCACGAAGTGATGATATTACAGTGTTGAATCATTTTCTACAACGTATAGAGCTAAACATCTTCTGTTTAGAGTATGATATATGACATTGCATGAGTCTGGTAACAAAGAAAGAACATTTATGAACTTACTGAGCAAGAGATATGTTTATGGAGTTAACAGTTCTACATAGACAAAGAATGATGTTTTAATTTCAGATACTTTATATAGACATGGTAGTAGTTTTGTGTTGTAATCATTGGTGATATAGAATTTTTTGAGAGTTTTAAGTACTTAAAGTGCACTACCAATAAAATAGGCTGGACAATGCATGTGTACCTTTAGTAAGGGCACAGTAAGGTGGACTATATTGTAACATTTATTAAAAATCTACTCTGTTCCAGGTACTGCACTTGGTCTTTTCATGTTTCAGATTGTGTAATCTTCATTGTCTTTTAAATTTTTGAAGCAATGTGTGTTAGCCTCTCAGAGATGAAAAATTTAGACTGGAGAGAAACATTTCATAACTTCTCCAATGTTATATATGACATGGATAATAGATTCAATGTCAGATCTCAGTTCCAAGGGCAGAATTCATACTCTTCTTTCCATTAACTCCCCTTATTCTTACCCCATAGTAATAATCATTGTCATCTACAACAAACAGAATCACGAAGAGTTAACTGCAGACAGTTCTTCTATAAGCAGCCTGCTATTAAGTGAGTTGATAATTCTCTAGTGAAAATGGTATCTGTCTTGGAAGAAACGAGTACAAATCCAGTGAATTTTTAAAGCTTTTCACAGGGTTCAAAGGTATATTTATACAGTTAGATTACAAAATTTGTGGGTGCCAACTATACCACAGTGGAAAAATCTGTCTACTCAGAGATCAAAGGAAAACCTTGATTAAATTGTTGAATCTATGCTTGACTTGGACAATTTACCTTGTCTTATTTATATACTCTAAACACCCAAATGTGTCTTAAATTGTGTCCACACATCTATCTGAAAAATTAACAATTACCTGTCCATGATGATATGGCTAATCACGATACTGGTGAGTTACATCTTCCTAAAATTCCTAAACTCCACACAAATGCAAATTCAGTTCAAGGCAAATTTATTTGTAAAATATACTTCCCACTCTGATACTGCAGACTGGTAACACAACTCAAAGTGTGCAGTGGATAATGGTTTTGGCTTGTATGAATTAGAGACCGAGGAACTTAGAGGTTGGGAAGAGAAAAGAGAAGCTCAATAATAGAGAAAGATTGGCTATTTGGGAGTGAATTGTTGGAAGGGGAGGACAAATCTGGAATAAATTGCCCCAGGGTCTTAGGAACCCATCCTGGGTACGTTGGGAATGAAGGGGCTGAGACTTGTTTGTATGAGGGATGAACGGACAGGTGCCTGAATGGCCTGCTCCTCCCAGCTGTCCTGTGACATGGCAGTAGCACAGCTGCCGCTGAAACTGGAAGCAACCTATGATCCTTTCTGATTTGGGTAAGTAAAGTTTATTCTAACTTACCACATTCCCAAGATACTTAGAATATTAATATACCTGTATGTAAAACTGCATTCTACAGCTTAAAAGTATTAAAAAAAAATTCTGACCTTGAACTGGTTTTGAAGCCCAACGGAATTAACAAATAAATGAGATTCATTTAAGAAATCCAAGTATGTACTAAAAGTTCCTGAACAGGTAGGCTTTTGGTCACATGGGGGTGTGTGGGGGCTAATTTGGGTGGAGGATAAAAGTATGAGCCAAATATGAAAGCAACAGAAATGTTTTAGAATGAAAGGAAACACTCCTCTAACAGCCACTCAGGATTGGAGCATTTTATTACAAGTTTACTGCATTTGTATTTCCAAATGGTTATTAACATGATGTAGTCTAGTGCTGGCCAGATCAAGGAAAAAAAGTCTTAATAATCATGAGTCTGAGATGCTCTTAAATTGTAAGAAGTCATTCACTAAGTGAGATTGTTTAATTAAAACTGCAAGCTCAGGAAAGCCTTTCCCTGATAAAGTCTATACACAATCAAGCACTTTCAACACCCACTTTTTAGGAGAATCTTACAGGATATTGAACAATTCTTTTAGTTACAATTTGGATCCTTATCTCCCACAGCACATATTCCCAAAGTCTCCATGTTCAGTATGTAAAGCAAAAGATAGATGGACAAGCATCTCTGAGAAGCAATGCAGAAGTGATGGACCAAGGGTGGAATACAGATGATCTGACACTGTCTTCTCCTTCCATAATGGCTGGTTATTCTCCTCCTGAAATCATTTGCATCTACATGGATAAACTGTGTCACCATGCAATCTATTTCTATATGGTGTTCTGTAAACGGTGCTCAGTTTGAAATCCATGAGAGTTAGAATTGAAGTATGTAAAATAAAATAGATCCAGCTGTAAAATATATCTTGAAGAAAATTTACCAAGTTATCTGAGATGCAATCATTATATTTCCTTATCAAGTTGATATCCTGTCTCACCTCCCCTCTCTGTCCACAGAAAGACCATCAGCCAGGGAGGAGTTCTTGTCTGTTGACTCCCAGTGGGAAAGCAAAGCAGGCTTCCTACCTGACATAATAGAAGTGATAAGTGCTGAAATCAGTCTTCAAACCCAACAACAGCTCCAGAGCTCCAGAATTAACCAATACTGGGAAAGGGAACTTTGCTTCTCTGTGGGGTTTTTTTTTTTAAGATTTTATTTATTTACTTTTAGAGAGGAGGAAAAGGAGGGAGAGAGGGAGAGTAACATTGATCGATGCCTCTCACACACCCCCAACTGGGGATTTAGCCAGCACCCCAGGCATGTGCCCTAATGGGGACTGAACCGTGCTTTCGGTCTGCAGTGCCACACTCAACCCACTGAGCTATAGCTTTTCATCATTAACACATCATTGAAATGATTCTGGTAACTAAAATCTAACTGGTGCTACCACTTAACCTCTCACAAGTTCAATTTCTATATAGTAAAGGATATAAAAGGTGAGCCCTTTTCACAACTTATATTTTTATTTTAAAATGGTAGACTAGCCTAAATGGACAGTGCATGGTGGTGTTTTTTGTTTTTTGTTTTTTTGTATTTTGTTTTGTTTTTGTTTTTAGTTTGTTGGTTTTGCTCACTAACAGTATTTAGGTAATTTGTCTAAAATGAAAATATCTACTTATAAAAATGCTAACAACTGCTACCATCACATAATATTTATGTACTATTTTATGCTTTTAAAATTTAATTCCTATAAGACACAAGTGACCTCATAATAGATAAGGATAGCATCATCTTCATTTTGTATGTGAGGAAACTGAGCTCCTAAAGTTTTCAATAATGTGATCAAGGTCTTGTATCTAGTAATGATAGAGTCTAGACTAGAATTTGTCTTCATCCTAGTCCAGTGTCTACTCAGCTACAGTGTCACTTCTTCATGTCTTCATAAAACTATTAGAGGCAAAAGTAAAATACGGTAAAAAGGGCAGAATACTTTACCATGTCAGTTCAAGTATGTACCTCTAGTAAGAAGAATGTTTGGAAAGAAAGAAAAATGCCAGACATATACCCTATGTTAATCACAAACTAACTTTTTTTGCAGAGACCTATATTTTTAGAACAGTTTTACAACTGAGCCTGCGGTGCAGAGATTTTCCCACATACCCCCTGACCCCCACATGCACAGCCTCTCCTACTGTGGGCCTTCCCCACCACAGCGGCACCTTTGTTACAGCTGATGAGCCTCCACTGATGCAGCACTGTCGCCTGAAGGCCTTAGTGTACAGTAGAGCTCACTCCTGTGTTGTGCAGTCTGTGGGTTTAAACACATGCATAATGGCAAGTATCCATAATTACAGTATCATACAGAGTCCTAAACATCCTCTGTACCTGGATCACATGATAATTTTTATATTGTAAATCAAATTAGAAATAGTGCTATGTGCGCTCAGGGAAGTTAGCCTCTCAGAGCACGTGCATCCTCACAGTCTTATAGACGCCTCACACTAACCTGTGCATTTGGGGTTAAAAAAAGAATCCCTCAAAAATACGGAATCATTTGTGCAACAACACATGCTGGCTTAGAATACACTTCAAAAGAACAGAACACAGAGCTCAGAAAAACCCCTGTAAGAGGAGGGCAGATAAGGAATCACACTGAAATTTAAAACAGCCAACCTTCTTTAGGAAATTGCAGTAATATGAATAATGTATAAATGTGCTTTTCACAGATGAATGGCAACAGGAAGAAAGAATTACAGATATACCCCATGGTGGGGGATAGAAATTTCAACACAAGGAAATTTCAGTCAAATGAGACATAAGGTTTATTTATTTCACTTTGTCAACTAGACATTGTATTTCATATAGATTTATGAAGATATTAGTTTAGGATTTATATGCAAAAATGCCTGCACATTAATCAATTGAGCTAATGTTTATTGTTTTAGATGGTCTGTTAGTACTCATGTTTTAAGTATACATGCACATTTTCACTTATTTTAAAATTATATAAGTTTGAAAAGTTAAAGTAGATAAAAAATATTATTTGGCCAGATTATTACATTAATGTTTCATTGTTATTATTCATCCATTAATTTTGGGCAAAATACATGATATATGATTAATTCTTTTTTCTGGTAAATACACATTTCCATGTTCAAATTTAGCTTCAGTAAATCAAATACGATGATTGGATTCACTGTACTTATTCCAAATTCAAGATGTAGTCTAGTTTTGCTTTAAATACATAAAATAAAAATTTCTTCCTTTTGGTTTGCCTTTTCTGCTCAAGTATTCCATATGGCAAGAGAAAACAACTTAAATACCTAAACTTGCTCAATTAAAGCTTGAGTTAATTGTTGCTTATGATTATAATCTTATCTTGGAGTCCAGTCTACTTAGAACCTCCAAATAATGGATGGATTTTCAACGCTCTGGAAAATGTTCCTAAAGTCTTCCAAATCCATCGATTATTTGAGGATTGCAGGTCCATACTGAGTGTATAGGGCACCTGCCACATGTTGGCAGCTAATTACAGCAGCAGGAACATTCTTAGCTCCTGAAGATCTAGCTCAAAGGTCACCATATGGTGACATCAATTATTTACTTCATGGAAATATCCCTCTGATCTTAATACCAAAGAGGGGCATATTCTCAGTTAAATGTTAAACGCAAAGGAAATATATCAAGTCCTTTCCAGATACCAGGGCATTCATTGTAAAACTGAAAACGGGGTGGGCAGTACGCATGGGAGTAGTCATAAGGAAGTTACTGTGGGCAGCCAGGAGATAGGTGGAATTGACAAAATGTAAGAGGATGAGAAAGGGGAGGTCTTGGAATAAGAATAAGAAGAGCTAGCAAATGAGGAAGTTAAGGGAAGTAATCTTTTTACTAAATAAGGATATTAAGAAGGAGAAGAAGAGGGAAGTAGAAAAGAAGAGCTATTTACTAGAAGATTACTATTCAGTAAACATCCACCATAGTTTAGTTTTTTGCAGACATATGGGACCCTTGTAGGTGATTCTTACCATCATTCATTTATTTTTTTAAATGAGAAGAAAGGAAAGTGTAGAAGTGTAAACTACCTTGTTCAAGGTCTCAAAGCTGCAGATAGGAGTACCAGAATTCAGCTTTAGGCTTGTCTGATTCCTTAATTATTCCACCTACTTCAAAAATCCTATGCCATTTCAACTCCCTAAAGAGTACCATAATAAACAGTTTGAGTAACATATTCTGTTATTAGAACTTTGGGCTGGCTGTCCAGAAGGCAACAATTGGTCTTTTAAGGATACTCAGAATTGTTCTAAGTGAACAAAGAAGGGCAACATGTAGAAAGGAATCATTGAGAGCAAATGTCCACAGGTGTAAAGTCTGGTACCTTACAGCATATGACGTGTGTCTAAATATAGGAATAAGCAATGAGTCTGGAGAAGGCACAAGGTGTTTTAGAAAGTTCTTAGGAATTGGAATCAAATAGAGTAAGTAAGTTATAGTCCTATGTGGTCTTTGATATTTTATACAATCTATGTGAAGTTCTTTTTTTCCATTGTTCATGTATGCGTTAGTTCAACAAATGATCATGTGAATACTTATTATATACCAGACTATATGCTAGGTACTAGGGAACAGGTATAATCTCCGCTAGTATGGAGCCTAGTCTTGTGGAGGAGACTCATGACTAAATGCCAGTACTGAGCTTCCAGACTGCATGTATGAGAGGCAGGTGTGGATAAAGCTAGTGGGAGCTGCAGCAGATTCTTGTGCTCTGGATCACAGCTACTGCAGGCTGTCTTTGAACTTCATAGACCAGTGGGATGTTGGGAACAGCCCTGCCTGGTTTCAGAAGCTGTAAACCCCCCCATGGCTAAGGCTGAGTCAGAGACCTTGGGGCCATAAACCACTAAGGAGACAAAGCTTTTCTCCCTGACAGGGGCGCCACCTCTGTCCACTTTACTGTACCTTGCTTGGCCCTGAGCTTGACCAGTTAGCCAATGATGGGTAAGATTCCTCAAGGGAGGGATGACCCAAGACAGACATGGTCACAAAGAGGCCCTCAGGGAAGGACTTGAGGGGCTATAGAAAAAGGGGTGACAGACCCTCGCCCCTCGGCTTTGACATAGCCTGAGTCCTCATTCTGTCTGCAAGAAGTCTCCTAATCTCTTGGCTGCCTTACTTCCCCTGCCTGACTTAAGCCTGAAACAATGACAGAGGGCAGTACAGTCCTATGGAGAAAGGGTAGCTTCCCCGGGGATCAGGCCTAAGAAAAAATGCATAAAATCCTGTGAAACCAGCTTTGCTAATACCCTCAATTTAAATGATAAGGGTCCAAGCCTGAAATGAGTTTGTTTCCCAAAGTCTTATGGCCCTTTAGTTAAATGACCCTGACTCAGAATAAGCCCTCAGAGTTCTTTGTTTGTTATCTATTGTTTGACCCTTACTGCCTGACAATGATTGATGAGCTTTACCTGTATTCCTGTACAAATTGAACCCAATAAAAGCCCATTGAGGAAAAGGCTCTTGGCCCTTCTCCTTTGAGAGATCGGCCACCTTTGTTCCCAAGCAGAACATGTCTTGTTAGACTTATTCTCATTCATGGTGGCTGGGGGGGAGGGGCCTGTGGGCGGAGCCCCCCCCCCACAGTGGAAGTCTACTTCTGTTATCCCAGCTCTTCCAAAGATTTGATAAGTACCTTTTTCTATACTAAATCTTTCTGCTTAAAATACCAAGAACTATTTTTTTGTCCCCTGAATTAAAACATGACCATGATAGAGTCAGACATATAAATAGACAGCTTATACAGTATGTTAAATGATATGATAGACAATAGCACAGGGACAAGACAACCAACTTTTACTTTTAATTGACACATAGATTGTGAATACCAACAAAGGGTTTGTGAAGAGGCTTCCAGATAAATAGGCATGGTGACAAGAAGATTAGAAAATCATTGAGGTAGAGGGAGGACATAAAATGCCACTCTGTCATCAGATGTCACTCTGACCACCCTTGCCAAAAGTACAAGATTTTCAGAACTTACATTTCCATAGATAGAAAAGTTTGAGATTAAACTAAGTTCCATTTCTGTTACAAAATTCCATAAATCTATTAGAACGACTCATTTTTCTTATAAGAAAACATTTTCAAACGTGTCAGAATTTCATAAGATATTTTCCTTCCTAAAGAATAACATTAGTCTTTACTTGATTCTTACAAGGATAAATGTCAAAGTCGTTGTTATAATGAGAGGAAATCACTTAGCTATGTGGGGGCTTTCATATTCTAATGAAATTAGGATAAAATTGATATGTCTTCTGTGAGCATAACAGTGCACAGGTGTGAGAGAACTATACCATTAGAAAATATGGAGATAACTATGTTTTAGCATTTAATCATGACACATGCTTCCCTATTCTCATTGCCAATTCATTATTTGAACCTGAGACAATGAACTTCTCAAATTCAGGGGCAATTTATTTCTTTATTATGAGACAGGGAGATTGGGAGCAAAAAGGATACTTTCATACTTTCCAGGCACCATCGTTTCTAAGAAAGTTTGAAGAGTAGTCAGTTGACATCATCCTCTACCCTCAATTATAAATCATTCATGAATAGAAATTATTATTTAGTAGCAACTTCTAGAAGCATCAAAACATTGCGGTACCTCGTTTCAAACTCTTATCTGTTAAAAGTAACAATATAACGAAAATACATTATTTCCCTATTTAAAATGTATCTCTATAATTGCTGCTGGTGTTTTGAACTTCACTGCCTAGTGCGTTTACACCCTCCAGTCTGCATGCGTCATAATCTCTGAAACAAAAGTATCCTTCGGGTGAGAAGAAAAGAAAGTTCTTTCTACTTTCTGCAATAGGTTTCTTTGAAAAGTATCAGTAACCTATTTGTTGATCGAGTAGTATGGCAGGAAACGTGTACTTTTCTTTTTCTTCTCTATTATAGAATAGTAAGGTTCCCACATTCCGTTTAGAACAGAGTGAAATTCAACATGTCAGAAATCCTTTGCAAACCCTATATATATACTTATGTTTTTGGGGTTGTTGTTTTTTTTGAGACATTGTCCTGTACTGTACTGGTCTCTAATAGCAACAGAGGAAAATAGAGCTACTTGAGAGTAGAGGCATTGTTGTCTTTTTCTCATTCTCTGCAGCACCTAGCCTAATGCTTGGCAACTTGAAAAGAACTCAAAACATTTGGATTGAATTATCTCAAAGTACTTACAAATGCCATTTAAAAAAAAAAAAACCTGACAATTAGTCAGGCATAATAAACCTAGAGGGAAAAAAATCCTCACCTATACATTTGTATATAGTGAATGATTAGAAAGCTAAAGAAACCTTAGAAGAATTACATAATTTCAAAAGAAAACGTGATCAGATGTATAAGCAACTGATGTGATTCTCAATAATATAATAAAGCTAGTTAAAATTATCTGGCTTATAGCAACTGAGATTTTTTAAAAGTGAGCATGAAGTAAAACTTAAATGTTTTAGTACAATAAACTTGGGTTTAAGGACAAACAGAATTTTGTAAACTTCTATGTAGGCTGAGTCCTTAAGGTGACACAATGTTCATTTTACATGTCAAGTTGGCTAGTAGTTTAGTCAAACACTAGTCTACATGTCACTGTAAAGATATTTTTTGATATAATTAACATTTATCATCAGTTGACTTAAGTAGATCACCGTGAATAATTTGGGTGGGCCTCATCCAATCAGTCAAAGGACTCAAAAGCAAAGGTTTCCCAAAAAGAAAAAAATTGGCCTCTGTGCTATAATGTAAAGAATCTGCCTGAATTTTAGCCTCAGAGTCAAAACTGCAAACTAAACTCTTACCTGATTCTCCAGCCCTACAGATTTTGGACTTGCCAGCCCCCAATCATATGATCAAATTCTTTAAAATCTGTCTATCTATCTATCTACCCATCTACCTATCTACCATCATATGAGCTCTGTTTCTCTGAAGAACTCCAGCTAATATAGGTGTCAGCATAAACCGGGAGCAGTAGGATTTAGGTTCCAGTGCAGGCCCAAGCAGCCTGTAGACCTAAAAGTCCATCACCTTCTGGTGGTAACCAATAATTGCCATTAACAAGTACTTTAGGTGACTACTGAAGCATTTCTTCTTTGAATACTGGGAGGCATTTTTTTAAGTGTAGCTCTTCGGAAGGTTTGAGTAACAAGGGATCTTGCCAGCATCCCCTGTTCATTATTCCCTCCCCTGCAATTCCATTCCGACTGCTATGCCCCCTGTGTGTATGTAATTTCACTAGGACAATGGCGGCAGCCTCACCTAACTCTTCCTCCTCCAAGCCACAGCCCCTGGTAGCCTATTGTCCCGGGAGAGGTTTCTGAAAAGAAAATTTGGTTTATTTCTCTTCTGTTCAATATACCTCAATGGTTGGTTCCCCATCTCCCTTAGCAAGAAGACTAAACTGTAACGCTCCATCCACTATCATGGCCGACCTCTCCCTAACTTCATCTCCAGCCCCTGTTTTATACTCTCCCTCTGATTAAGCCCCAGTGAGCTCCCTGGTTCCCTGCCTTGCCTTACCATGACTTTGTGTCTTTGATACAGAAATGCTGAAACCCCATACACTGTTCCACGTCATGTACTTCAGGGTTGATAGTAAAACTACCTCCAGTGTGAAACCTTCTTCCCTCCCATGGACCTGCTGCTTTGTAGAAGCACTCCGCCTTCACTATAGCATGATTGTTGACCTTCATTTCTATTTCCTCGTTAGGCTTTGTCCTCCTTGAAGGCAATATTCATGGATGCAGAGTTGTGTTTGCAGTATGTGCTCTACTGTGCGGCACACAGCCCTTCGATGCATCATTACGGGATGATGATAAACATCAGTGATTTTTGCTGGTAAATGGAGTTGGCTTCAGTGTAATTCAGAGCCATCAGTGGTTTGGTGTTTCTTCACAAGCCAAAACCATTTCCTTTATTTCCTTGTTACAATATGGACTCTGAATAACCTAACGACAAGTTTACTTTTCAATAGCTGAATTGCATCAATTTGGTGAACTTATAATGGGTTTGTTTTATTCATCACCTTGTTTTATTCACCATAGTCAGTTGTAAATTCTTTTCTTGCGGTTTCTATGGTTTAATGATAACCAGAAATGACTCAAGCAGTTAAGGAATTCACTTCATTAGTGCAGAGTGTACTAATTTGCATTACAAAATACTTCATTTAAATACAGAAAGCTGCTCAGCATGTCTCTTCTTCATGCCTAGTATGATTGTACCTTTATTAATGCAAACTCTCAAGGTATCCATCTTGCTTGCTTGTTCTTCAGCTGTCAGAGATGGTGAATATTTTCTCTGATGCTTTTTAGTAGTGAAGAGAGGCCAATGTTATAATCTATGAAAGCTATGCTAATTACGTATACTGCATTAACTTTTGCAGTAAAATTGCACGAATTACCCCTGTCTTAGTTCCATCACTTAATTGCACTTTATTTTATAAATTTAATAGATTATCACAATTATATCTATCTCTTTAGTATGTGCTCACATTCTCTTTCTCTCTGTGTGTGCTTATGCACATTTTTTAAAGTGAAAATCTTTGTAAATACATGAAAAGACACCAATGAACTGTAATATTATAATATTATAGACAAAGTATGTGCTTTTGGATTCAGCAGACCTAGAATAAAGTTCTTCTCTAGCATGTATTACCTGCGTATTTTAAACTCACTTTCATTGGGTGCTGTGGAGATAAAATGAGCTGATGAATACAAATCAAACTGCAGAGCAGCGTGTTAGAAGGTCAGTAGCGATGTGGATAAACAGCAGTGAGCCCATGCAATGATGAGTCAGGCAGTGCATGGTATGCTTTTCTCTTTCTTGCCTTCCTCCCTCCCTTCTGGGCACAAACCCTTGTAAAGGGAGGTTCATGTTCAAAAGTGCAAAGCAACTTCTGTACCCACGGTCTTCGCTTCTGACACCCCTGCTCTTCCTCTTCAGACTTAGCTGATGCTTTTCTGATATATAATCCCCGTCTAATTCTGGACAGAAAATTACCAGCTACGATCATTTACACCTTGAAATAAATTCAGACTCCTTTCTGTGTTCTGCGTGCTTCTGGAAAAGGGATCTGATGCAGTGGAAGCTGTGGGGGAAACTGCAAGGGGGATGGAGACCAGTGGCAGCAGGGGCAGCCCCTTCCTGCGCACCCTGGCGGAGGAGTGCTGTGATGGACACTGAGCACAATCTCTGAGCGTCACACTCCCTGTGAAGGTGAATGTTCCTGAATATAATACAGATATGAGAAGCTAAGTGTCAGACTTGGTCAAAGACACAAAATTAGGAAAAAAATCCATATTTTTTAAAAATCTGTTTTCAAACCAACAACACATTTTCTAGTGAACCATATTTGCCCGTCACACCTGAAATTATCCTGTGATGAAGAGGAAATCTGATTCTGATTATTTTAGGGAAAATGAAAGCTATGTACTGAACTTGGACATCTGTTTTGTAAAGCTGATAAATAAATATTCAAATATTATTGGTTTTATGCATGGGTCTTCTCTCCCTTCATCTTTAACATTTACTTAATCTTTTTATGAAGCCCAGGAAAAAGCTACAGAGGGAGGCTCTTATACAATATATGTAAATATTTAAAAGTTTTAAGTCAAACAATAGTACGGGTAAAGGCATTCATTCTATCTTATAACCTCAAGGTTAAACTTGAATGGGATTCTGAGCTGAGTGTGGTAGTGCTAGGAGAGGGCTCTCTCATTCCTAGTCCCCAGTCGCAAATCTGCAGCTCCACTCCTTCTCTGCCACAATGAGGGTGGGTTTGGGGTCCTGTGTGCATCCCCTGCCCGCACATCCAAACCCCATTCATATCCATACACGTGGCCTTCCTGTGGCCACATTGGCCTAGGATGTGCCCAACAAAAGTGTACAGAGGGAGGCCATGAGAAAAACCTAGGCGGTGCAGACTGGGATCCCAAGTATCCAGAGCATACATATCCAAGGGGCATCCATGGGCCCCAGGAGTCCTGTCTCTGACTCCACTGGGTCTTCAGCACGTAAGGAGCTGTGTGCTAACAAGGTCAGAACTCTAGGCAGGGGCCCCTTTTGTCCTGATATAAAGCTAGTTTTGTGTTTTGCCTCCAGACATCGAGGATCCAGGGCCAACTCTCACTGAAGTTTGCATTCTATGTTCTACAACACCCGTTGGAAGTTCTGTCCTCTGCTGTAACTTGGGAATCACGCTGATTTCATTTTTTCTCCTTTCTCCTCTGTCCCTCTGTCTCTGTTTTCCCCTTTGCTCTCCTTTCCTTTTCATTTCCTCTCTCTTTTCCCATGCCCACCCCAATTATATGCATTGCCTGGGAATCAGATAGCCTGAGTTCAAATACTGGCTCCCTCACTTGTTATTCACCTGGCCTTGGGTTACTATTTGGTGTCTCTGTGTTGCAGATTCCATATCTCTAAAGCCTGGATAAGAAAAGCTCCAATATTACATGACTGTGTCGAGGATTATAGGAGATTATGTTTGTGAAACACTTGGCACAGTGCCTATCAAATTTAGCAAATTAAAATCTTTAGTTTCCTTCCCTTCCCTTCTTCCTTCTGCACTCCCTTTCCACCTCCTTCCTTTCACTTTCTTTCCTTGACCTGTTTCTCCCTTGCTTTCCACTTTTGCTTTTGTTCTTTTTGTTCCTTATTTCCTCATTGACTAATCTATATGTCCACAGCTGCAGGGTTGTAGGTCTAGAACCACAGTGATTCTAAACTGAGGATGGTTTCCACTCCCAAAGAACATTTAAAAGTGTCTGGAGACAATGTTCTTCGTCACAACTGAAAAGGTGCTAATGCACCTGATGGGTAGAATGAGGGATGCTCCTAAACATTTTATAATGCACTGCACAGACCTAACAACAAAGAATTATCCACTCCAAAATGCCAATGGTGCTGAGTTTGAGACCCTTGTTCTGGACGTTCAAGCATGAATAACATTATCACCTGGAGAGTCTCCAACAGAAAGGCAGAATGATAACAACGTCCTACCTAAAGCTGCAGGTACAGGCTGTTGTAGAAATAAAAAGAAGATGTCAATAAACTCTACTGTAGAAAATACAGAAAGTCCTTGGAAAAAAACTAATATCTAGGATGACTCTTGAAACTACTAAAAATATAATAGAAGTTTCCACTTGCTAAGTGCTTTCTGTGCATTAGCCATTGGGCTAAACCCTCTCCATACATTAGGAGAGAATGTATTGTTTATGAGCTTTGTGCAGGTGGGAACAAGATCTACATCTTCAGCATTTGTATCAGTGCAAGATACATAGTGAGCACTCAGTAAGTATATGTTGAATGAATAGATAGATGAGGATATCTTAGTTCTGATCTCAGGATACAATAAGAACTTAGAAGTGTGTATTCATTATTAATGTATCTTTTGTTAATGCACGTCCTATTAACTTTACTAGACCATAAACCAGTGAATTTTAATACTTCAAGGGTCATTGCCTTAACATTTAAGCTCCAGAAACTGGACAGTAAAAAAAAGGTAAAGAATAAAGCATTACAGATGGAAAAACATAGGCCAAATAACGGAGATAATCAGGGCTGTTGTGAGGTAACAGCAATTAGACTGCATAAGGACAGCCACGGTTTCCAGGCAGAACAGCAGTGATGAGGACGGAAAGGTTGGTTGCAGTCACATTGCAGAGGCCCCCGGACATCATGCTGAGGTGGGCCTGGGATCTGGGCTGTCAACAGATTCATGACTAAGTGTTTCTTCTGCAGCTTTTCCTTCAGTCTATAAGCATGAAGTAAAATGCAAGACACAACTGCATTCCAGCCCTACGAACCCTGAGCAGTCGGTAAAACAAGGGCAAGTGGGAAAAGGGATGGACTTGGAAGGACTGAAAGGATAGCTGTCCTTAAGAAACCGGGGAAAGTAACCTAGTGCAAACACACACACACACACACACACACACACCAGGGAGCCTAATTGTATGCGATGCCAAAATTACATGATATCAACTTTATTGTCTAACATCTTTCTTGCAGTTAGGAATTCAGTATTAAGATTTGTCTGTTTCCTGTCATTATCACCCTTTGTGCTAACAGTGTTTTTCCTTCACACAGGTGCTACAGGTGCAGCTATTCTGGCACCGAATAATTAAGACTGTTGCCAGAAAGTCTTACCACACAGCAAGACTTCTAAACTCAATCATGACCTAATCTTGATTCTTATAAGTCTCTTCTCTGTGAGACTCCTCAACTAAGCTTCAGAGATGAAACCCTAAAATAAAGCAATTATTCCTGCTTTATTGAAGCAGGCCAATGACCAGAGGATATTAGTCAATAAGTCCCCCTTCCAGATTTATCTCTCCTGATTTTACTTACCACTCAAGGGCCAACTTAAACTAATAAGTGCTATTATGTGTTATGCAGTTACAATGTAATAAGAACTTGCTACAGATTTAAATATATCTCATGTGAGCATCACAATAACTATGGATAGATAACCTTCATTTTGCAAGTTAAGGCAGTATGTCTTAGAAATCCAATAATAGCTAACATTTATTGAGCAGGATATATGGCAACAAATGTTTTAAATGCTTCTTCATGCATTATCTTACTTTATTCTCAGAAGAAATTTTCTGTAGATTCATCTTGACTATCCCTTGACACACATGCACCAGAGGAATGCACAAAGCTAACCACCTGCTACCTCTCTACTCCTTGACCTTGGGTGCCGAGGAATAGGTACTCAAGCAATGTGTCATGAAGAAGAAGAAGAAAACTAAAGGGAAGAAGGAGGGAAAGAGAGACTTGGTAGTAAGAAAGAATGGAAATTAGGAGGTAATGAAGTTTATAACACCAGTGAAAAAGAAACATAAGAAACTAACAGGTAAAGCTCAGTGTGGTCAGCTCTGCGATGAAAGTTTACACAAGACAACAATACAGCCCAATGGAAAGGAATTTATGCCCATCTGGGGATGCATGGAACACATCCATCAAGATGTTTTGTCCTGGCTATTTCCCAAAGACGAAGAGTACTTGCCTGGACAACAGAGGAAAGAAGTCCTGACCCACATGGTTGAACAAGTATGGAAGTTACTCAGCAGTAGAGAAACACAACAACCATGCCCATTGGTCAAGTGAAAATACCAGTTGCACATGCTTTGGACATACTCCTTAACTCTAATGACCAAATGAGTAGGTTTTAGTTACAAGGGACATTTGGCAAGAGCCTTTAAATGCAGATATAGCAAGAACAAAATAAAAGAAACAAAAAACATAAATTATGGATGTGACTTCACTCAGACATGAGCACTTTAGTACTTGGCTCCTTAATTTTTCAGCACCTCAGATGCTGCGTGCTAGAGCATGGTCCCTACCAAAAGTCTCCCCAGGTGCCTCCCGTGGTTGCCATTGCAGCCTTATAATAATAATAATAATGGCAGAGGCAAATGTTGATACAATATGCTAATTACAGAAGTAGGAAAGATTAGAACATTAAACAGAACAACTTAGGAATCAGAAGAAAGGAGAAAAAACAAAGCCACTTTGTAAGAGTCAGCAAAAGATTATACTAATAACTAGACATTGATATATTTCCTCTGGGAATCACTACCTCCTTCCTCTGCTATAGACATATTATTATGCTCAGGACAAAACAAGAGACCACAGTCATATGAGAGCCTTAAGAAAAATGCAAGGGATCAAAATTTAACTTAGCAATTCAGTAAACATTTATTATGTATCTACTATGGACCGAGAATTGTGTGAGGCTGTAAAGACACAAAGATGAATGGGAAAAAGACAAATGCGGTCCTGGTTTACTGGGGCAAAACGACATGCGTTATAGCTCTGTGTTAACAATGTGATAGGTGTTGTAATAGAAGTATATGTGCAACGCTTTAGAAACAAAGGGGAGAGAACAGTTTAATCTATCTGGACGAGTCTGGGAAAACAACAACAATAAAAAAGCAATGACATCTGCACTTGGTCTTCAAGGTTGATGAACAGTCTCCTAAATAAACAAGGTGAAGTTAGGGACAGATTTTTCTAGGTCATGGCAAGACCATGAGCAAAGGTAATAAGCAAAGGTAATTCTTGGTGTGTTGGAAAACCTATTTAAAAATAGCACAATGTGGCTGAGGTACCAGCTACCTGTTTAAGGATGAAATGTAAGTAGTAGATGGGTTATAAAAGGCTCTGAGCAATATTTAAAAACATCTGGACTTTTTTTCTGTCCCTGAAATATTAGAAGCTTTAAAATGAAGCATGGTCTGAGCATGCTGTAGAAGAATCTTGCTAGGGTCACGATAAAAACAAGACAAGCTTGGTAAGGTCTTAAAGAGATCAAGGAAGAGAGGTCAATTAGGAGGTGAGTTTTAGGAGATTTGAACTGAGAAGGAAAGGGGAAATGAATGAAAACATCCACACAGTCACTTGGGGCACAAACTCTTGCTAGTGGCCTTTGTAAGTAGAGTCTAGGTATCTACTCGTGTGGATATTTGTAAGCAACATTGCATAAACACACCACTGGCTGGCATTATGTAAAACACCTTGGATTTGCATGCTCTGGTCAACAATATTGGACTCCTACGAGGTTTACATCACAGACAGCTGTATTAGGTGGACATGCTGAGCACATGGCATGCCATTAACTTCGTTGTTTGTTTATGTTATCAATAAAATACTTTCTGAGTATGAAAATTGGTTTGCACACATTTATAAAAGACTAGGTGAATGGAGTGTTAAGCATTTAAAAACCCCACGAAAACTATGGCTTCAATAAGCTATTTCTGTGCACAGAAAACGCCAGGGTTATAAGTAGTGTTAGATTTTTGCTTCATTTTAGCATAACATGATGACATATCCCTTTAAAAAGAAAAAGAATTTGGCTATTTTCTAATATTTAAGTTAATATGGCCTTTTGGTATTAGACCATTTTTAAAAAGCATTCTTGCTTGGCATAAAATTTTCCTATTTATCAGTATCAGAAAGAACATTTGATTAGAAGCCAGGTTGAACTGGATTTAAGTCCTAGGGCTTTTCCTCAACAGTTGTGTGACCTAGAGAGAGACTAAATTTCTTCAACTCTCAGTCCTTTATCAATAAGTGGAAAAAATGCCACAAATCCACTTTTGGAAACAGCAAATATGAGAAATGCCTAACTCTCTTCTTGAGCACCTGTAAGCATTCAAGTTTCTGCTCTTTCCTCTTTCTCTTCATCATCATTCTCATCCCCCTTCCTGTCTCTGTGAATGCGAGCATTTTCCGAAACAAATAGCAACTGAAAAACAAAACGGCCACAAAGTTCAGAGGAAGTTCAAGTAATTACATGATTAGTATTTTGATCTCAAATTAAAAACCCTGACTCCTTTAGAGTATTGCCAGATATCTGGGCAACAATTCAAACACCTGAAACTTTTACTGTCTCAGGTAAATAGCCTTTACAAAACACTTTTAAGGAACAAAGTACCAAGACTCTTTGTGTATATGCCTGAGCAGTATAGTTATATGAGGACTTTGCATTTCAAGGACAACAACTAAACTTTAGAAGTCTCAGCTCAGACCATGATGACACTCGCAGACGACCCACTGCCCAACAAATCTGCTTTGTCAGGTTCTTCGTAGCTGTGGGGTAACCTTCTCTCTGACCTAGAGATAGCAATGGAGTTATGGTCTAAAGCCATGTTAAATATCTCCCAACCCCTCAATGCATTCATCATGGCATGCTTATTTAATGTAATGTTATCCCAGTGTTAATGGTTTTGTTTCCACCTAGCGACTCAAATCCTTTGGCCCTGACTTGTTTATGGCAATGGGTCTGTGATCAAGTCTGTAGAGAACCGCTATTTAAGGTAAGGAAGAGCAGGATCTCACGATGACATTACTAATCTATTTGAAACTCCCATGCAGACAGTTTCCTACTGTCATACTGACAGTAAGTCCTTTGTCATTTCTGGAGACCACAAAGGCCTTGATGGTGTATTGTGTCACCTTTATTTCGAGAAACACTTCTGTTCCTGTCTGGGGAAAAGTGTAAAGTTATTTAAAGAAAAATTACAGCTGAATTAGGGAATGAAAGGAAATTTGGCTGAGATGTATTAGTAATGGTTATCGAAAGAAACTGAGGATTTGAAGGAAAGAAAGGTGGGAAACAAATGGCAGAGTAAGAATATATATACATATATATTTTTTTTCAATAGCCCAGGGTAAGGGAAAAAGCTAAAGAAATATGTGCTTCCTCTCTGGAAGACAGTTACCTGCCGGGGCATGAAGCTGACTATGCTGTGGGGAATGTCCGTGCTTCCTTAATATTGCCCAGAATGGAATTAGCATGGATATTGTTAAGGCTGATTAAGCAGCTGAACTTGTCTGTATCCATCTCCTCTCCCTATCAACATGTTCTTATTCCCATGTTACTCACAAGGGGAAATGGCACCTGTATCTCAATAGATGCCCAGACCAGAAATCTGGGCATATCTCTGAACTTTCTCTTTATTCCTTTGCATCCTTCCAACATCAAATTTTGTCACTGCTAACTCCTAGAATATTTGCACAATCCATCTACTCTCTGAGCAGCTCCACTGTAACTACTCTTGACCTGGATACCACTACTTATTCTTTCTTTTTTAAGGTTTTATTTAAGAGAGGGAAGGGAGAGAGAAAGAGAGGGAGAGAAACATCGATGTGCAAGAGAAAAGTCAATTGGTTGCCTCGTGCATGCCCCCAGCCTAGCCAATGACCCTTATGTTCAAGGGACAATGCCCAGCCTACTAAGCCACACCAGTATGAGCTGGGTACCACTACTTGTTGATTGAAATGTTGGAGAAGACGCTGAAGTGCCTTGCAGCTTCTGTTCCAACCAGCTCTGAAACAGACCCTCCAGACAGGTCAGGCACACTTAGTACAAATGTCTTCCTTTCCTATTGAAAACCCTTCAATGTCATTCAGTTATCTCAGAATCACATCAAATGTCTTTTAAAGTAATTCTGCATTATCTGGCTAAGACTTTCTATGTTCAGCATCAACCTTCATAGTAACTTACACTATAGTAAAGTTCTTTCGGATCTTTGATTTTTCACAATGAGCTTGCTTTTTCCTGTCTTTTTACATGCTTTTCTCTTTGCCTAAAAAAATCCCTCCTTCCTCACATCCTTTAGCTCTTTGCTTAGCCATCAATCTCTCAGGAAATCTTTCTTGACCACATCAGATTGTGTCAGTTATTCCTTTGGAGAATTCTTACATTATTCTGTATTCCCCATAATCAGTACTTCACAGACTATTTCCTGTATTGTGAATTTACTCATCTGTATCTTTAATTTACTAGTAAATTCAGCAAAGAAGCTAAGTCAATTTGCTTTTTTTTTTTTTTTTTTTTTGTATCCTCAACAAATGGAACAGTGTGGAGCATGTAGTGAGGACTCAAAAAATTTTATTGATAAATAACTAAGTGTATTAGGCTTATGGCATGAGAAACTATGCTTAGAGTCATATGGAAACTTCTTTATTTTTCTGGCCCAAGTAGATTATAAATAGGTAATTTAAAGCTATTTTTTTTTAAATTTCAAACATTCAATGCTTTAGGTCACTCTGCCCTTTTGTCTACATGAGGATCAAAGTTAATAAAATAATCTACTGTAATGCTCAGAAAATATATCAACATATTTTAAAATTTTTTTTCTGTTAAACTAACTTCCAAAGGATCACCCTCACCTCTCTCACATATTCATCGACACTCGGCTAACTGTGCATTACTATCTAAATGGACTAGGGGGATGTGAGACAGTCCACTTATCATGGAAATGGAATTTGTGCCTGTTGGGGATTCCTATTTTCCAAAAGTCCAAAAGGTATTCTAGGTAAATAAACCAAGATCAATACCAAGGGATTATCATGCCTAGAGAGAAGAAAGTTTTATAACCTGTAGTTCACTGATAGGTGAAAAAAAATATGCCAAAAGTCTGATATTTAAGAAGAAAAGTAAATGTAAATGTCACTTGAGCTTGGAGTCTAAGGCCAAGTTATCAACAGGAGGGAAACAATCATATTACTTTTATCAAGACATTTTAAATTTCGGTTTACCTCCTCAGCAAAATGAGGCGACTGGCCTCACTTTTCCTAACCCATAGAGTTTTATAAAGCTCAAATATTGATGATGTTGACTCTGGGAAATATCCAAGTTCTCAAGACTTGTAGTGCCTAACAGAACTCCTAGAGAAGAGCTCTACAGCAGGGTTCAGTGAGCATCATACTGTGAAGGTTCTGCTGTTATCTGTCTCTACCTTGAAGGAATTGCATTCTGGGAAATTAAAAGCAGCAGTATTCTTCTACTTCTGGTGGCTTATAAATTGCCTAGAAAATAATGTGTGCTCAATAAATGTCTGTTGAATAAAAAACGAAATAGAAGAGTTTATATGCATGCTTTTCCTGATGTAGAAATATCAATGAATATTTTGAGAATTATAAATATCTAAATTAAGCAGAGTACATTTCAAGGCCTGGGGGGAAAGGAGCTGCTTTATCATAGCTTACCCACTCTATTCCAGCTTCCATGCTAATAACTTTAGATACTTTGTTCCATTTGGACCTCTCACCTCTGAAAGGAAATTGATACCATTTTTCAGATGAGGCAACTGAAGCTCAGAGAGGTTAAAGAGACTTTTCACAACTAATGAGTAATATAATAACATTAAAAACCAAGTTTGCTGCTTCCAAATTTCATTTTCTATCCAATTTCAATTACAGATGGAGGTAGGATTCCCAGGCAAAAATGAATATTTTCTGTAGCTTCCTTTTAAAGATTCCATACCTACTTACATTTCCAAAGAGCAAGTAGATCTCATAATAGCTCTCTATAGCTAAGGACCATTTTAATCACTTTCTACTAGAGAGATTGGTGAATTACGCTGTTTGGTCAGAAATCATGGGATAAATGAGGCTCCTCACTGAAGCGCATTTCCTTGATGCATATGTAATACCAATCTAAATTGCTCTTGATGGCTCAATGGGAAAGAGCAGCAGGAATGTCTTCAACATCCAGTGGGAAGCCTGCTCTGCAGGCTGTTCTAAACATTATTTGAGTAGCAAAAGTTTGCAGGAGGGCTCAAGATCGGTCCTGCTAACTCTTTAGTAACCAACACTAGTTGCTGAGCTCAAACCTCTCCAGCTCATTCTGATAGCCTGCATTACCAGATCACCAATACAAATTGGGTTATATCCTTTCCAAAACATACAGAACGCATCTGCAATATTCCCATGCTGCATAAACATCATGCTTATGGTGAAGAACATTTTTTGTTCTGTAAAAAGGTGTAGCAGAAAGCAAACAATGACTCTAAAAGTCCTTTCTCCCTCTAAATGACATGCAGAAATTAGTTTGAAGGTTAAACATGCCATAGTGCTCAGTAATTCAGCTGCAGCCAGTTGGAAGCTCAATCCCTTTCTCCGTGTGGTCTCTGACCACAGTGGAATGTTGTGAGAAAGTGCTGCTAGACTATTTGACTTGCATTCAGTACCAGCCTTGGTATTGCTTTGCTGGGAGGCCTTGGCAAGTAGATAGTCCTCCCATAATTATAATATAAAACATCAGTCTCTGTACTTTCATCTGGACTCTACTCATGCCTCAAGACTCGACTTTAGTACTACTGTCTTGTGAACAAAAAAGGGGGTATGTACAAGTTTAGTGACTGAAAGTAGCCTCACTGAGGGATTTGATCATAAATTCCTAACTGAGCAGGTCCTGTGGGTAGTCACACCCCAGGCCTATAATTTCTTCAGGAAAAGGTTTAAGCCAGCCCTGTCCTTGTTGCTGGTTAACACACCTTTCCAATGCCAGGAGGAATTCTCTCTTCCTGACCCCTGGAGAAAAGTTAACCACCAAGCAGGAGAGCACATAATCCTGTTAACTCTCCTGTAATCCAATCCCCACCTTGCTTTCTCCTGCTTTCCTGTAATCTTCCTTACTTTCCCTCCTTGATTCCAAATGTATCAGGGAAACTACAAAACTCTCATTTTCTCGAGCACTTGAGATCTTGCTTCCCAGTACTGTCATCAGTATGGCTCAGATAAACTCTAACAAAAATTCTCCACAGGTTGGGACGTACTCAATTCAACAGTCTTTTGAATATAAATTCTATGTGAAAGGGAGTTTTCTTATCAATTTTCTATTCCTCCATAACAGAGGACCATAAATGTGAGGTGATCCCTGACTTCCCAGGATGACACCTTTTCCTGGTGGCTGCACTAATAGCATCGAACAACCTATATTTGCTTAGATATTCGACCCCCTATCACACTGAGATCTTTTTATCTTTGTATCTCTGATTCCTAGAACAGTTTATGCTTATGGATTTAAATAAATACATCCTTGTACACTGTGATTTTGTGATTATTAAAGCAAGGCCTTCTATTTTTAAGTCTTTGTTTTTACTGGAGCCTTCCCATTCTGATCCCATTCTTCTTCAAACATCTCTTGTTTTCAGTTGGTGGTACCTAGTAGCAAATATCTATTGAATTCCTACCATAATAAACATGATAGTAAATACTCATGTGATGTTTATTATGTGCCTAATACTGTTTTTATCTATCATCTACATTCATACATAAATATAATAGATACTTATTACATATACTTACATATTTTTGTAATATGTATTATATAGCATATATACTTATATTTTGTTATATATTTATATTTATAAACAATACATATTTTGTCACATATATTACATGTTAACTTATTTATATATATGAATTATATATTTAACTTCTCCTTGTATGAGAAAACTGAGGCACATAGAGTTTAAAGAACTGATCCGGGATCACATTAACAGTGATTTCCAGAATCAGGGTTATAGAGTCAGATCATCTAATGCCAAAGTCCATGCCTTTAATCATTACTCCATATTGCCACCTTTGGAGTAGGCATTTATGTATATGTTTTTAAATTATTCTCTACAACAATTCTATAATGCTACTACTACTATGTTTCTTTAACCAATGAGGAAACAGAGAGTCAAAAGTAGGTGATTCACTCTCAAATCTCATGTCTAATAACTATCCACAGTCAGAGCTTGCTTGACAACATCTTTGTACTTTGTGTCCAGTACTTGTTGGAATTTAATTACTTATCATTCATTTCATACCATTGGTCCATTTCCTCCAACTGGAATTTAAATTTCTTATAGACAAATTATGTATGTAATATTAGTCTATACTCCTCAACATGGTTCTGGCATATAAAATTAAAATTAATTGTTACCCTATTAATTAATACTGAATGGGACCTGCAGAAGTAATTATAAGCCTTTGCAGGTCAAATACTGGAATATGAGTGAATTACAAATATAAAGATATGTGCTATGTGAAGAGACTTTTAAATAAAGTGTAACTGGAGAGTTAAGGAAAATTCATGGCTTTGAGTTATTATTAACACAGCATGAAATTGAGAAGTAATTTAGTCTTCTAGGTAAAACACAAGAAGTCAAGAACTGTGAGCTCTGTGCTTTAAATTGTGCTTTATATGACTTTCTTCACATAGCATTTCAGTCTATGAAATAGGGATAATTTAAATACTGTCAAAAAGAAGAATCAAATTTTCCACTGATCAATCCATACAAAAAAGTGTTAGATAAATATTCATTACTTGTAAGACACTTAAGTCATCTAACTCTTTCCGACATGGATTTCTTTTGTGTCCATAAGACAGCAGCATCAGTATCACTTGGAAGTTTACAAGAAATGCAGAATCTCTGGTCCCATCTCAGACCTATGAAATCAGAATCTGCACTTTGAGCAAAATTCCCAGGAGATTCACACGTACATGAAAGTATGAGAAGCACTGGTCTGACATTCAATATAATTTGCACCCTAGTTTTAATCGACTTTTCTCATCTTCCAAACCGTACAAACCTCCATCATTTTGTTCAAACTTTCTTGTGTTCCTTAGCCATATGTTAGGTATTATCAAGCAAATTTTTTTTTTTTCTGTCTTAAGAACACTTAGCATGAATAAGTACCTTGAGGCTAGGTCTATGTAGTGTTCTTATTTTATATTCTTTTACTATGATTTACATAGCTCTTTAATGAGTTTTAAAAATTAATTTATAGTTAAACTCAATAACTTACTATTTTATATTGGGTTTCTCAATTCATCTCAAACTTAATTTTAAAACTCAATGAGGGAAGTGAGCTAGATGAATTTTGAGGTCTCTTTTGGCCTCTGATTGTGTGGTTATTATATTTTCTGTTATAAAAAACCAAGCTACAAGATCAGACACATATGAATACAATAGTATTCTCGAAATCAGAACCAGCTGGAATATCCAATCGTGGCACATGGTATCACAAATTACAGAATGGAACAGAAGGTAGCATGTGTGCCAAGGCTGGTCTATAACTCAGCCAAGATTTATTTCTACCTATTGGAGTCTTAGAGTCCCTAACCAATATGAATAGTGGTTATACAAGGAGGAGTACAGACATCATGAGGTCTTGGCCTTTGTATCTGTTTCCTATCCTATTTTAACCAAATACAACCAGGCAATGTAGTTTATATATAAAAAAATGGAATTAAGGAATTTTTAGAACCACTGTAATGTTCATAAGCTCACTGCATTTATAGTCAACCACACATTAAGCTTTGTGTGCCCACCATAAACCAAGCACGATCGGGCCTGTGTGAGAGGCAACGTCCAGCACAAGACACAGCTCCTGCCAATGAACTATTTCTCCTCCAGTTTCCTTCATTCCAAACATTATTTCTTTGTGTTCCTCAGTGGCAAGTAAGTGCCACAAATTTAAACTTCTAAAATCAAACTTGTTATTGCTACTTTCCCCTAAATCACCCTACCACAAAACAACAACAAAACACACAAAAATTTGGAATGTCTTTCATATTTTCTTGAATGGATAATAACTTCATAACATATCCTGAGACCTATGTCAAAAGCATCAGAGGTTGTGGTGGGAAGAGCTGGAGAAGGCGAGGCGCGCCACAGGGACGACAGCTGAGGGACGCTGTGCCCCAGCCTCCAGGAGCTGGTGTCTGTGCTGCACAGACGGAACCAGTTTGTGCTTAGCAAAGTGATTGACTAGTCTTTCTGATAACAGCTATACCAGTTGCCATGTCTACGTAAGTCCAAAATATGTCATTTTCCCATTGTGTGCTAAACTATGATTTGCGTAAAATTAGATTTGAAATAATTTTTAAATAGCTTGATCTTCATCACCCTTCTGACACTCAGCATGACCACAGCTACCTAGAAAAGGTATCTCAGAACAAACAATACTAAAGAAAACAAATGAAAAATGCTTATGAAATGAGGAAACATTAAAAAAATACTAATTTTGCTCAGCTTCCAGCCAAGATGGAGGCATAGGTAGATATGCTACATTTCCTTGCACAACAAAAAGAAGGATAACAACCAATTTAAAAATAAAAAATCAACCAGAACTGCCGGAAAATTGAACTGTATTGAAGTCCAACAATCAATGAGTTAAAGAACTGTTCATCCAGGCCTGTAGGAGGGGCAGAGACAGGCAGCCTGGACTGAAAGGACTTGCAGCAAGGATACAGCTGGCAGGCAGGGTGTGCCCACATTCACATGCAGATAAGCTGGGAGGAACAAGTGAAAAGTGAGGCAAAACACTCAACCTACAGTTACAGTGTGAAAAAGAAAGATTCAAAACCTCTGGCTGTTAAAATCTGTAGGGGTTGCATAAGTAGAAACTGCCAGTCTCATAGAAGAGTCTGTTGGAGGGGCCCACAGGGTCCTAGAATGTTCCCATCTGGGAATCAGCACCAGGGTAGCACCTTGAAGGGAACACTTTGCTTGTGGGAAGCAGAGGCAGGGAGTGACTGAAAGTGGGAGAGCTGAGCAAGCTGCATTGTTCCCTCTCTGACCCCTCCCTCACATACAGTGCAACAGTGCAGTAAGTGGGATGCCCCACCTTGGCAAATAGCTAAGGCACCACCCCTTACAACATAACAGGTGTGCCAAGACAAAGAAATATGGCATAAATGAAAGAACAGATCAAATCTGCAGAAAAAGAACTTGAGATAGCCAACCTGTCAGATACAGAGTTCAAAACACTGGTAATCAGGAAGCTCACAGAAGTGATTGAGTAGGGTCACAAAATAAAGGAAGAAATGAAGGCTATGCAAAGAGAAATAAAGAAAAATATACAGGAAATCAACAGTGAAGGAAAAGAGACTGGGACTCAAACCAAAGATTTGGAACAGAAGGAAGAAATAAACATTCAACCAGCACAGAACGAAAAAACAAGAATTCAAAAAAACAAGGAGAGGCTTAGGAACCTCTGGACAACTTTAAATGTTCCAACATCTGAATCATAGGGGTCCAGAAGGAGAAGAGGAAGAGCAAGAAATGGAAAATGTATTTGAAAAAATAATTCAGGAAAACTTCCCCAATCTGGCAAAGGAAATAAACATTAAAGTCCAGGAAGCTCAGAGAGTCTCAAAGAAATTGGACCCAAGGAGGAACACACCAAGACACATCATAATTAAATTACCCAAGATTAGAGATAAGGAGAGAATCTGAACAGCAGCAAGAGAAAAGGAGACAGTTACCTATAAAGGAGTTCCCATGAGACTATCAGCTGCTTTCTCAAAAGAAAAGTTACAGGCAAGAAGGGGCTGGAAAGAAGTATTCCAAGTCATGAAAGGGGAGGACTTACATCCAACATTACTCTATCTAACAAAGCTATCATTTAGAATGGAAGAGCAGATAAAGTGCTTCACAGAAAAGGTGGAGTTGAAGGAGTTCATCATCACCCAGCCCTTATTGTATTAAATATTAAAGGGACTTACCTAAGAAGAAGATCAAAACTATAAACACTAAAATGACAACAAACTCACAACTATCAACAACTAAACGTGGAGAAACAAGCTAAGCATGCAACTAGAACAGGAATAGGAACAGAATCACAGAAATGGAGATCACATGGAAGGTTATCAGCAGGGAGGGGGAGGGGGAAGAATGGGGGAAAAAGGTACAGGGGATAGAAACGTAATTGGTAGGTATGAAATAGACAGGTGGAGGTTAAGGATAGTACAGGAAATGGAGAAGCCAAAAAACTTATATGTATGACCCATGGACATGAACTAAAGAGGTGAACGCTGGAGGGAGGGGCATGCAGGGAAGAGGGAGATGAAAGGGAGAAAAAAAATGGGACAACTGTAATAGCATAGCAATAAAACGTACTTAAAATTAAAGTTTATAAAAATGGATTTCAATGTTGTATCTATTACTATGGCTGTAGTAAAATATATATGCAAGAAAAGAAAAAATATTTCCTTTAGATTTACAGAGTATTTTTTATTTTTTCTTTATATGTTTTAGTGTTGCTATTATAACTACTTTTTAACTAAAAATAGAAGACTAGGGTGCAATGCACATGAGATGATTGAAATTAAAAGTCTAGGAGACATTTTTATATAATGGAACGAGTTCAGGTTTGGGTAATGAGTTTGCTACTTGGCTCCAAATATCACTAGCTGTGTGACTTCCACAAGCTATTTTATGTTTCTCAAACTGCTTAAGTTTTCTTATGTGTAAAAATGGTATGATTATTCAGCATGTAGTCCATAAACTAAATGTCATAATTGGTATTAACCATGTCGCAGAAAGTGGTGGACAAATAGTGGATGTTTGATGAATGGCACATAATGTTCATATTATCATCAAGATTATCATTATTAACAGAGCTTCTCATTAGCAGCAGAAGCAACCTATATAACTGGGTTGGGTTTGAAAGAAAGTGCATTTTCAAGTCTCCAAGCCCTTACTTCTCATTTTGACTTTTCTTTGCTTCTCAAACTCTTTTTCATTTCTTTTTTCTACATAGTGTTTTTTTTGCTTTTTAATTTAAATATTGTATTGTTTATGCTATTATAGTTGTCCCAACTTTTCACTTTTCATTCTCCTCCCCTCAGTCCATCTCCTTTTCCCACAGTCAATTCCCATACTGTTGCCCATGGCCATGGGTCATGCATATACGTTCTTTGACTATTGACTAATCCCTTCACCTTTCAACCAGTCCCCACCTCCCTACTCCCCTTCTGACAGCTGTCAGTCTGTTGTATGTTTCTATGTCTCTGGCTCTATTTTGCTTGTTAGTTTATTTCATTCATTAGATTCCACATATAAGTAAGATGATATAGTATTTGTCTTTTACCAACTGGCTTATTTCACTTAGCTAAATCTCTTTTTATCTTCCCTCTCATCTTTACCCACCGCCCCTGGGCCAAGACATACCCTCTTTTCCACTCTTATATTGGGAGATCTTTGAATAAATAAGAGCCTGAGCTGTTTTTTTAAAGTGATACCCCACTTATCATCTAATCCAGGTAGAGTCATGGCTTGAGGATATGAAATGTTTTCTTCCAATATTCAGGTTTCAGTTGAAATGAATAGAAGTCCAACTCCATCCAAATACAGAATAGATGTTTGAATTAGGAAACATACAAACATCTGGGACTATAAATTAAATGGGTTTTCAGAATAAGGTGGAAAGGGGGTGGAGAATTCCATCTTAACACAGATAAATTTTTGTCTGAATTATAAAAAATATCCTGAATTGTGAATATATAATATCTAGAGAGACTGGGTATTCTTCTAATGTAACACAGGTTTGAAATTAGAAGACATAATTAATGTTACCATTTTTAGTAACAGGGAGTAGTAAGGGTAATCAAAGAAATATATAGATTTAAGCACATTATGTATTTATCAATATTTTAAAAGCCAAAATAAATTTCAATAAATAGTAACAATGGAGAAAAAAGAGAAATTCAAAGAAGCATGTCAGTGAAGAATGTGAGCAGCATTCATCAAAATATTGTATTTTCTAAGGCTGCTCTTTGTGCAATGGAAAAGCCAAATAATTTGCATAGAAAACATGCTTTTAAAGAGATAGTCATAAATATTAAAGTAAAAATTATTGATGGTTCAGTGTGTTGTTGCCTTCAATAGAGATAGCACTTGGTTTACTGTGGAAAGAAAAAAATATGTAAGTATTGCTACTATTTTCCCCTCTAAACTGGACCACAGCCATGTCTGTCTTCATATGGGATGCATGGCATCCTGCGAGGGCTATTTCTCATGTATGGGTCAGGGATCAACTCATCTTTCATTTCTCTCTCTGGAAACCAAAAGATTGCTTTTCTTTCTCCTCCTTGAATTTCTGACTTTTCTTGAGGTGGGTATATGGAAAGGTGTAGGAATTCCCAGTAATTAAACACAATTTGGATGTCAAGCATTTTGCTTGATATGTAGTCATTTATTCTTAAATTAATCCTAGGAAGTCATTTATTCCCATTTGCTATCCACAGGTCTAGATAAGGTAATACATGGAAAATGATTAATGTGATTCCTGGTGCAAAGTACTCAAAACTACCAGCTGCAATTATTTTTGTTATTTTTAATAAATTTTTCCATATAGAGATGAAAAAACATGACTCACACTGGTAAGGTCATAGAACTGACTCTAGACTGGAACTAAAATTTCTATGGCCCTCTAGCCAAGATTGTCCTACTATAACAAAGCCAACTGTTTTGATTGTTCTGGCCTTGGTTTTTCCAAATAATCATAACTGGAAGATATTCCAAATTAAATATAAAGCATAATTTGCAACATTTAATTATTTGAAAGAAGTATTGTAGAATGTAATATTTAAGTAATGAAAAGTTGAGCTGTATATCCTGTGGTTTGATGTTTTTAACCATCTCATACATTGCAGAAAGATACATTAATTTCTGATACGTATTCTCTCTAATTTGAGCATATAATTACTGAGTACAATTAACCAATACAGACATGCTGAATGAATTTGAAAACAAAGTATATGACCATATTGTATTTGTTTCCTATAGCTGCAATAAGAAAATACAAATTTATTCTATTAAATACCTGGAAGTCAGAAGTCTAACACCAAAATTTAGTAAGGTTATATTCTTTCTGGAGGTGTCAGGGAAGAATCTGTTTCCTTGTTTTCTCTCTTTCTGAGGCTCCCTGAGTTCCATGGCTCATAGCCATATCCCGTGTCTTTGAAGCATATCCCTCCAACCTCTGCTTCCATTGTCCCAACTCCTCCTGCCTTTGACCTTCTTGCCACCTTATTATAAAAACCTTTGTGATTAAATTGAGTCCAACTAGATAATCCAGGATAATCTTCTGTAATTTAATAACATTAGTGAAGTCCCTTTTACCATGTAAGATAACACACTTACAGGTTCTGGGGATTGGGATGTAGAAATTTGGGGGGAGGGATCATTATTCTATCACATGTAATAAATAAATTGAGAGGAGCAAGTTATAAGAGAAACTGTCTTTGATCACCGTCTCCAGAAAGTAAACTCGGGCTCTGAGATTTCTATGCTTGAGGATTACCGGGATGCAATCCTGGAAATGACATTTGTGAAGGGGAGGAGAATAGCATAACTGACCAGAGGGAGACGATAAACTGGAATACAGTTGCAACAGAGACTTCAGCTGATCCTAAGGAGCTGGGAGCTGGCCCTTCATTCACACTGGAGCTGAATCAAAGCAAGGAGGAAGGCTGCCCTCAGGAAGGGTTAGTGAATTTGGCAAAGCATTACCCCTCGGCAGAAAGAAATTCTCAAACTACTAGATATAAAGCATCAACAATCCAGGAAGATGGATCCATAAATATCTTAGTGCTATGTGGGTTCTGGGTGGTGAACTACAGTGTTCAATACAATCTACCTGTTTTTCTGTTTGAATCTACTTTCTTTTTTTATTTTTAATTTTTTATTGTTGTTTCAGTACGGTTCTCTCCATTTCCTCCCCTACCTTTCCCACCCTGCCCCACACATCCTCACCTCCCACCCTCAGTCCTACCCCCCTCCTTGGCTTTGTCCATGTGTCCTTTATACGAGTTCCTTGATGGCCTTTCCCCTTACCCCCTACCCTGTTATCCCCTCCCACCTCCCCTCTAGTTACTGTCAGTTTGTTCTTTATTTCTGGTTATCTTTGGCTTGCTTGTTTGTTTTGTTGATTTGTCTTTCACTACCTGCACTTACAGCACTTAGTATAATGCTCTCCAGATCAATCCATGTTGTTGTGAAGGGCAGGAGCTCCTTCTTTCTCTCTGCTGTGTAGTATTCCATTGTGTAAATGTACCACAGTTTTTTCATCCACTCATTCACTGATGGGCACTTAGGTTGCTTCCAGCACTCGGCTATTGTAAATTGTGCTTCTATGAACATTGGGGTGCATAGGTTCTTTTGAATCGAATCTTTCTTTATATAGTAAGGTCATTCCTTGTGGGAATAGTTTTTCTAAGAGTTTTGTTGGTATCTTTTCCTGGTATCTACCTTAGAATTTTTTTGTTTTTATCTTCTAATTTTCCTCAAAGCACCTCAACAACCAATAAAATCATTTTCCCTTGTTCAGCATAAAGGTGGGCCAAAGCTAGGTTTATAGTTGGTTTTATGGAAAATGATGCAATAATTAATAGATAGTAATACAAGAATAAACTCTGTGTTTTGTATACTTTAACAGTGGGGAATTGTAACCCATCCCACCATTCTTTTGAAATTGCTCTATAAATGCTGACTCTGAAATATGTACTGTGTAGATAAACAGCATGTTCATGTAAGGATCCTAGGAACTAACTTTAAAAGATATAGACTCTGACCTTGAGTCACCCCAGCTCTGGAAGATTTGCTGACCTCCAGCCACAAAACCAGGATGACATAAAGCCAGGATGACAACAACCAGGATGATACACACCATACCATCACTTGACCAGTTCTGAGGTCCTTGTTGGAATGGACTGTGCTGATCTGCAGGTAGCAGAGAAATTTTCAGCCCCTTCCCCTTGACCTCTTTGTTCTGCTTTACCTTTCCCTCCTTATTAAAACCTCTGACTCCACTGAGATGTTAAAATGGGCTTTGAGACAATAGTCCTCCATCTTCTCATATTGCTGGCATCTGAATAAATCACTTTCTTTTTCAGCAGCATCTGTCCAAGAGTTTGGCTTTTGTTGAGGCAGGCAGCTGGACCTGCATTTGGTTACCTACTCACAACTGTAAACTTACTCTTGCCCCACTCTGTGTTCTTTTCTTGGATCACGAGAACTTCTAAATGAAATGAGCACTGAGGTATACCATAGCAACTCTTCTTATAAGGACACTTTGGCTGCCTTTCAGAGCCACTCTTGACTGGAGGTGTAGCGCAGCTATTTGTGGCTAAGCACTCACATACTGAGATACTCCATCTGTGAAAAAGTGTGTTCTTTTACCTCCTCTGCAAGCTGGTCACAGGAGACCAGCCCCAACCCTTTAAGGAGCCATAGACGTAGCATTTAATTGCACCCACTTTTGACTAAGTGCCATCATTCTGGCCTTTGTTCTTTGAGGAGCCTGTTATCCCCATGGCTACCAGAAAGTCCAGATATAGGATGGTATTTCTCATCATTTACCTTACCCAGCAGGGGAGAGGGAACAATGACCTTCTCAGTGTTGCTGATTCCTCATCCAGACAGCCCTCATTGCTTTGGTAAATGGATTTCCCCCAGGCCCTCCTCTGATGTCCTCAAGCCAGTGTTCTTTATTCACTCTAGTGTGCACCTAGCTCTGGGCCAGTTGGTCACTCTTCCCACCACATGATATGGTGTTTCTATTTCACTGTCTTTTCTCCAAGTTTCCAAGGGCATTCATAGTTTCCTAGACCTATGACTATCTCCAAGAGTCCTTGGCAATGTGTTCAATCTTGTATCATGGAAGGATGCTGTTATATTCATAAATATTTGTAGATAAACTTTCCTTTATCTCAACTAACATTTCATCCTTTCCTGGGTATAACATCTCAGAATCCACACAGTCTCCTAGCTCCTGCCAGTACACATTGGTTACATATTTGGTCTCTTTAGGTGTTTAAATGACTTTTATTCTATAGAAATGGCACCTCTCTGGTCATATTATATTGTAATTCCATACTAGTCACTGGTTTGGAAGCCAGGAATAGAGGCAGGGGTAGATCCTGAAATGGGTGCTTATTGTTTTTTAAAGCAAGCATCTCTCCTTGATCTTCAAGCAAGAGAGACTACTAGCCTTTAACAGAAAAGGGTCAGGCGATTTCTGCTGGCCCAGAAGTTTCATTAGAATGTGAAAATTTTGGGGGAGGGAGGTGGGTTCAGCTGGGGTGGGGGGGAGGGAAGGGGAGAAAAGGCATACAACTGTAATTGAATAACAATAAAAATTGAAAAAAAAAAAAAGAATGTGAAAATTTAAAGTTTGGAAGTGCATCTATCCAGATGTTCTCACTCTAAATTTCAGAGTCTCACTTTCCCCTATTCAAGGTCCTGACCTTGGCAGAGCAGTCATCCTGGATTTGAGAATTTAATTATTTTTGAACCTGTATGACCCATATAATTGAGTCCTGAACATGATCCTCAACTTTTTCTACCCTCCAGGTGCCTATGAGAGACTCTTTATAAATTCAGCCAAGAAGGCCCTCTGGCTTTGACAGTTTGCCTTAGCTGGTGATTAAAAATCTCTAGTCTTTCATTATCTTTCCTAATCTATCAATAGCACCCCACAAGAGCCATGCAACTGCATAGTCCTTATAACTGCTACTCTCTCAAACTTTCCAAAGGTCCTGAGCCGTTGTAGCAGCCAGTGCATTGCCTTCCATGGAATCTGATCGCTGTTCTTCTCCAGTTGTAACAACGCCAGGGCCTATGAGCACTCTATCTCTGCACTGCCAACTGCCTGGAGGATGACCAACTCAAAAAGTCCCCTTTAGAGTCTGATTCCTAGGAGCATGTGAAGTACCAGTCATTCTAAAGCACATTCTCTAGGAAACAGACTACTAGGGTGGTATTTTGTGCCAGAGGTTTATTGCAGAAGCAAGTTTGACTGAGGAAAGACATTGAACTGAGATGTAGTTGTAACAGAGTCCTTAGCATATCCTATGGGAAACCCTTGAGCCAGAATAGCCCTTCAAAGTTATCTTGAATTAAGACTTTTTTTTATTTCACATATCAGCCTGTTACCACATGTGGGTTTCCCCCAGGAAGTGACATAACCTTAGTTGATGCCAGTCACTTCCAATGAAAGCAATTTCTGGAAGAAGACTTAGATGTGAGATTGTAGCATGCCTGGCATACTCCTGGCAGCCCACAATTTGTGAAGGTGGGATAACGCCTCAATAAATACCTCAGTTCTTCACGGGAGACCTGGGAGCATAGCACAGCATCCAGCACAGGATGAGGTAAAAACCCTCTTCAGTACTTAAGTTAGGTAACATGTTAGCAAAGTCATAGACTTTAGACGCACGTGGACAGAAACCCAATGTTCACCTTTAAATTAGCACTTTCAAGCTTCATCATCAAAGTAAGAAGTAACACATATCCAACACATAAGTAAGAAGATAACTCTTAAAAATGACTTCAATTACACTTTTTTTCTTTATATTGTGACCACATTCTTCTAAATGTATTTATCAAATGTATATGGAGTACCTACTAGGCATTCTGTTAGGTCAAGAAGATTAAAATGATAAAATTATCAAGACTTCAACTTTGTTCTGGAAGGCTTGATAGTTCCTATCATATTTTCATATAACTAACCTCATTCTGTAAATGCTATAGGTAAAAAAAAATCCTATTTTTCTGCACCTTAGACTTAGGATAGCTATTATAAATATATTCCAATATAAATATTTTCTTTCAGAAAACATAAATTTCCCCACTATTTGTTTTCAAAAAACAAGAAAACAGATTTATGAATTTGACAATTTTTTAAAAACATTAGTTTTAAATGTTAAAACAAGGCAACAAGAACTAGACATGTTATTTCTTATATATCTTAGGGGGTTATTGCAAAGATCAGAAAGATAGGTGAAGAATTGCTCCTGAGAAATGGGCAATAGTCCACTCATACGAGATGTTGGTAATAATATGTATAAACTTTCCTTGACTATCAAATTCTTTAGGTACTAGACTAAGTCAAGAATAACTACATTATATGTGTGAGTGCTATTTGCTTAGTGAGATGCCCATTAAACCATTGCTAGATTTTGAGTTCATTAACGCCAGGATCACATTTGTCTCATTTCCTGCCGTGCCTCAAACACAGCCCCTCTCCCACAGCAGGCATCCACCACACACTCCCTGAGTAAAGGACTTACAGGGCACCCAAAGCAAAGAGAACTATGAACTTTGTGTTTTAGCATAAATTCTACTTTCGTTAACTCTTTGTGCCCCCGAACCTGTCTCATATATGGCAATGCCCAGTATATGAATATTGTATATTCATATTCACCTTCTAGAGTGAATATTAACATTGTTGCAACCCCACAGGAAAATAAAATATTAGGGGGGACCAAAATAATTTAAAAAACAGAATTATCTCTGGAGGGTGGGCCCCTTGTAGCACAGGCTTCCCTGGCTAGGTGAGTGTTCTAGGAACCCATCTGTACCAGTGTACCAGCTGGTGTTGTTGTCAGAGGCTGCGTTTGACCTCAGTAAATTTTTTGTGAAGACTCTTTCAACACGTTTGCCCACTTCACGAGGGGTGATTTACAAGTGCACCTGCACGCACCGTGCTGCGTGTTCAGTAGTTTTTGAACAAAAATGGCATCACCCCCAGGCCCCGCCCTCCCTATTCACCCAATCCAGCGCTGAGCAACATTTTTTTTGTTTCCCCAGATGAAAGAAGGTCCTCACAGGCAAACACTTTGCTGATGTGGAAGAGGTGAAAGAAAAAACGTCATAAGCACTAAAAGCCATCAAAATCAACAGGTTCAAAAACTGTTTTGAGGAGTGGAAAAAATCTCGATAGGTGTACTGCATCAAATGGAGAGTACTTTGAAGGTCACCGCAGTTTAAACATGTAAGAATAAATATGCAATTTTTAGTAAATAAATTCCATTTGGGGGGTCACCTCTCATGTGACATTCATGTCTTAAGCTCTAGTAAAGGCTTCTTGCATGTTCATTAATTTTCCAAAAGACATTAAAATAAACAAGTCAATTGAGGCATGTTACTTATTGAAAATGGTAAGTTTTTGGTATATACTTCATACTGAATTAAGACTTTGATATTTTGAATGGTTCCCATTGATGAAGAAGCAAGGAAAATTAAGGCAAGTGCATAAAGTGAAGGGCAAAAGCTAATGGAGAAGAAATCAATATCAAGCCCAATATTCAAACCTACCCCAGTAAAATAGACACTCCTGTCCAAGGCAGAGGTTTTAGGGAAGACATTCTGCTCTAATGATGCTATATTTTCATGAAAAAGGAAAAAAAAGGCAACCAGGTAAAATGAAATGAAGTACCACATCTAAACAGTTTAGAGAACAGCTCCATGCACTCACGTGCCCTTTACAAAATGGGAATGTTCCCACAGGATTGTCACAGCACCTTTATCAAATAGTCATAGAAAGCCGAAAGCCAAAAGCCAAAATATACTCTGTAAATACAGCCAGCTTGAATATAGAATACCAATAAGGTACAAACAGAAAAATCTAAGGACACAAAGTCAGAGATTTTTGTTTAAACTCTGGACCCCTATTTGGTGGCTTATAATTTGGGGCAAAAAGAACAGCATCTCTGCACCTCACCCACCCCCCCACCCGTAGGTGGAATGAGCCATACCATTATGCACATTAGGTTATTGCAAAGAGCTCGGGCATGGCAGAGGCAAAAGCACCATGAAAATCACACATCTCTAAGTTATATTTATAATTTTTGTTATGGCAGTGATTTGAAATTCACTCCAGGCTAGTGAGGTCACAACTGCAGTGGCAATGGCTCAAAATTAAATATAAGCCTGGCAAATGGAAATACAAGTATTTCAAAAAGAATGATTGATATCTGTGCTATGTAGTAAATGGAAGAAATTCACATTTTTAAAAATTTAAATCCACCAAGTGGTCGGGACAGTCTTTCTACTATAGTGCTCCTTTTTAAAGCTGAATTTATTATATTTCTGCTGATTTCAAAATAATTAACAATTACAAATCTTTGTATATAAGAAGAGCCCTATCAATCCTGGCTGGAAAGCTCAGTTGGTTAGGGCATTGTCACCATCTGCCAGAGTTGTGGGTTCAATTCTTGGTCAGGCACATACCAGAATCAACAAATGAACACACAAATAAGTGGAACCACAAATCAATCAATCTCTCTTTCTCTCTCTCTGCCTTCCTCTCTTCTCTAAAAAATCAATTAAAAAAAAAAGAAGAAGAGTCCTATCACCTTGGTACCTCACAACAGATATGCTTTAGACTAAAGTAGCTGAATACATTACTGCAATAAAATATAATCATGATGCTAAATTATGCCTTGAATTATTGATGTAATATTGACTCATTTAGTATCTCTCAAAATAAATGGGCAGAATTACACTTACAGGTTAACATGCCTTACGAAGGGAAGAAAAGTGCAGCATCTGAACCCATACATTCAATGATTTTATAACCCTATGTTTTATTAAAATCCATTAGATTCTTTAAGATGCACAGGTCAAGGAAGAGTGAAAAAGGTATTCCACATTAGTTTAAATGGATACAAAAACAATGCTGATTCTGTAACATTTGTTTCTCTGTTAACACTGAGATGTGGTTAAACACTAGGAACTGTTAATAGCTTATGGACTCTTTGCCCCCAATTATCTAGCTCTACAAGGACTGGCTTTTTTTTTTTTTTTGCTGCAAAATTTGCTACATTTACTACGTTTCTAAGATAACTAGACAACCCAGAGGTACATCAAAATATCAGTGATCCCAAGGATCACTTTGTAAATTCAGTATGTAATTGGTAAATGCTTGTTTGTTTTTTCATGACAGAAGACTCTTTCATGTTCTTCACTGTAAAGGTAAATAAATTATTTGCTTTTGCATATTTCTCTTTTCATAGCTAGTTAGCACCCGGAGACTAGAGCTCATCTTTGATATTCTTTGTGAGTGTCCTGGAGGTTCTGAAAATGCACTATATCCAGAGACTAATTAACATGTATCAAAATTACCTAAAACATTCAAGTTCTCAGTGGCCAAAGGAAGGCAAAAAAAAAAATCAACTGTCAGCATAACAGTAGCCTAAATATCAAGCTAAATGCAATTTTTATATCATCTATAAATATGATAGTGCTGCAATGAGCAGTGAATATCCTCAAAGTATGTCATTTTTGACCAAATATCATTCTTTGAATAAGTTGTCAAATAATGAGGTTCTAAGAGTTGGTAGCTTACTGCTAACATGTTGAACTTTACTTAGTTTTCAGGTAATTACTGAGAGTAAACAAGAGCCTCCTGAGTTATTAGATGTACCAGCTGATGTTTGGTGTTTCTGACATTTCAAGTGAATGCCTAAAACTTTCATAGGATTTTTAGCACTCGCTCTTAATCTTTATTTTATTTTTTTTAAAGAAAGCACAATTTGGCCATACATGACTGAATAAATGAAACTATAAATGGGAAAATACAGAAAAAAATTCTTTTTCCTTCAGGATAAGTGTTCTACATTGAATGGCACCTTAAAATAGCAGAGTTGTAGTACAAATAAAGTGTACACATGTATGGTTTTATTTTTTTTAAGTACTTATTTAAATAAGCTAATCATCCCCAGGCTCTGGCAACATAGAGAGGGTCTTTAACAATGCTTGCGAGGGTGGATTGAGAATTCTGCATTGCTCTGAGTATATCGTCCACAGTCTGATAGAAGAAAACTTGGACTTCCTTCATAGTCTTGAGATCTTGTAGGCAGTGTGAGGAGCATCTCCTGAGTCTGCTGTCTAATGAGAGGTTTTGCATAGTGTAAATGTCTATGCTACATACAATATACAACATTTAATAGACATCAAAGTTGTTCAGTTAATCAAACAAGAAGTTCACTAGACTGAGGAGACTTCAATGTCTAGTTGATTACATAAGCAAACCAAAACCTAAGCCTTCAGTCCCTCAAGGTTAAAAAACTGAAATGAAAAAAAAAAAAAAAAGAAGAAAAAACAGCCAATTAGGCTTTCCAATAATGCTACCACTTAAATTATAGCCAATCAAATTATTTTCCTGCTCTGTTTTTGCCTCTCCCAAAGTAAGTCTTCCACCTACTTCTTTTCAGTGGAGCAGTTCTAAATGCTCCTGGTTTGCTGCTGCCTGAATAGAATTGATTTCTGTACAAATTCAACTCTCCATATTTTTAATATGCCTCAGTTTAATCTTTTAATAAGGTCCACTTTTATTTGAAATTGGAACTACAATATTCATGTGGATTTCATAATCATATATACATTCGTGTGTATATTCATGGCAAAGAAAATGCTCACCAATCCTGATTCCTTTCCTGTCTGGCCCACATTCTACATTCAGATATAGTCCTATGCTCCGAATACTAGAATGTGGATGGAAGTGTTTACCGTTCCCAGTCTTGACCCTTAAAATCTCTCAAGGGTTCTTCTACAATTTCTCTCGTTCAGCAAATGCAGTAAATAATTCAGAGTTGTCACTGCATGGAAGTCTACCTACCATATAATTTTTTGGAATAGCACACAAGAATAAATTCAAAATGGATTAAAGAATTAAATGTTAGACTCAAAACCATAAAAATACTAGAAGAAAACATAGGCAGTAAAATTTCAGACATTGCTTTTAACAATACATTTTTCTGATATATCTTCCCAGGCCAGGTATATGAAAGAAATAATAAACAAATGGGAATACAGCAAACTAAAAAGTCTTCGCTCGGCAAAGGAAACCATCAACAAAATGAGAGAACATTTTTGCTGATACATCTGAAAAGGGGTTACTATCAAAACCTTATAAAGAACTCAAACAACAACAACAAAAGACAATCCAATCAAAAAATGGGCAAAGAACCTGAATAGACACTTCTCCAAAGAGGACATACAGATGGCCAATAGACATATGAAAGGGTGCCTGATGTGACTAATCTTCAGAGAGATGCAAATTAAAACCACAATGAGATATAGCCTCACACCTGTCAGAATGGTCATCATCAACAAATCAACAAACATGTGCTGGCCCTTAAGGATGTGGAGAAAAGGGAACCCTGGTGCACTGTTGGTGGGGATGCAGACTGGTGCAGCCACAGTGGAAAGCCATATGGAGATGCCTTAAAAATTTAAAATTGGATCTGCTTTATGACCCAGTGATCCCATTTCTGGAAATTTATTCAAAGCAACTCAAAACACTAATTCCAAAGAATATATGCACCCAATGTTCACTGGAGCTTTATTTACAATAGACACGATTTGTAAGTAGCCCAAGTGTCTATCAGTAGATGAGTAGATAAAACACCTATGGTACACTTTCACAATGGAATTATACTTGGCGGTAAAAAGGAAGAAACTTTTACACTTGTAGACAATATGGATGGACCTGAAGAACATTATGCTAAGTGAAATAAGCCAGTCAGAGAAAGACAAATGCCATATGCTTTCTCTCATATGTGGAATCTAAGGAACAAATTGAACTAACAAGCAAAATAGAGGCAGACTCATAGAGAGAGCAGGCTGACAGCTCTTGGTATGAGGGTAAAGGGATCAAGCACAAAAGGTCAAAGAACTTATGGACATGGACAGCAGTGTGGTGATTGTGGGGGCAATGGAGGGGGTGGGTGGAGGTAGAAGAGGCTATATGGGAAATAAATACAATAAAAATAAACTACTAAAAAAAGAAGAATACCTACCACTCAGTTGAACTGTGAAGCAAAAGAGAAATAAGCCTTGTCAAAACACCAAAAAGTTGTTAATTTCCAAAACATTTCCAAAACATTCTTACAGTTCCGTACTAATCTCATTGCCTGAGTAAATTTGAACTATAAGGTGCCACTACACATTCTAGGATGCAGCTTCTCAAATAGGAGCAGACAGGGTCCATCTGCTGTGGAAAAGGGACAAAGAGAGGAGAAATATCTTCACCTCAACACATGATTAGGCTATTCAATGCTTGACGAGTGTGCCTGAAATTCTACCGTGTATGTAAACTACATAGAGATTTTGTTAAAATGCAGATTTGGATTCAGGTCTGGGGTGGAGCCTGAGTCTCTGTATTTGTTAAATTCTCCTGGGTGATGCTACTGCAGGTCCAGAACCTTGCTACACTTTGAGTAGCAAGGTTGCAGAGTGTATGGTGTATCTCCTGTTGTTGCTGTCAAGACTCTGAGTGGGGACACCCAGAACAGCTACACATTGCTCCTCACAAGTTCTGGTGAGACTCAATGTGTGGTCCTCAGACCAGTAGGGTTGGCATCAACTGGGAGCTTTGTGGAAATTCACATTTAGGAGCTCTACCTCAATCCACTAAATCAGAAGCTCTGAGCATGGGCCCTGGAAATTGTAAGCTCTGTAGATGATTAATTACTCTCTTTAAAGGCTGAGAACTCTATGGACAACATGGGCTAGGAGCTAAGATATTTTTTAGTAAACACTTTTGTCGGCCTCAGAAGCTATGCTAGAGCTAATAGATATGGACCACTCAAAGGCTTTCAGAAAGCCTAGTCAGCCTAAATTGCACTTCAACCCTTTATATGTGTTTATATCAGGAGCAAAAGACTCATCATGAGAGGGGCTGGGCAATGGAATGAGATCAGAAGAGACCCATGTTTATTTCTAAACTCCATGTACAAGCCATAGCCTTTCAGAAAGCGCTGACATGCAAACAGAAATTATTACCACTTTTCTCTACCTAACTCTCAGAGAAATGGGGAGAAACAGATCTAATGCTTTATATATTTCACTTTGAGAATCCTAACTACCTGGGTACTTGTCAGTTGTTGATATTTATGTAAAGAGATGTTGTAGTCAATACTAAGGACTTTATTATCTGCTGGGCAGGAGGGGGAATTTACCAGGTGGAGAAAGAAAAATAATTTAGAAAGGAAAAAGCAGTTCAGAAAAAGAGGGCAATGTGATCATAAGTGATTTCAAGTAAGGCTTAATACAAGAGACAGAAGTGCTGAACTCAGATACAGGCAAATCTCCGGTCATTGGCTCCTTCTGCACCCTCACCAGCTCATGATTAGCCTGAATGGCTGTATGTTGACTAGCACTCTGAAAGATATGCATTCATTTTAATCTCCAACACAAGACTGTAAGGTCCTTGAGAAAGGGTTATTTATTTATTTATTTTGATACATTTACTTAAATTGTATATACGTATGAGAAAGGAATGTCATCTTGAGAAGATACACCATAAGACATTTTGCACAGGAAATATGCCTGCCTGCCTACTACTACTTCCCCCTTGCATGCCCAGACCTGACCTGGGGAAGTTAAGAAGCTGAGTGAGTATATAATCATATAAAACAAAGAAGCCAAGAGAAACAATTCATCATCAGGAGCCTTTGACCTAACCTGGACAACACCTTTTAGTTCTTAGTAAAGAAACAAAGGTAAAGTAACTACAAAGCAAAAAGCATAAGGAAAATAATGCTTTGTACCTTGTGTTTCTGAGTAATAATACTCAACATCCCTGAGCTTTCAGTTAAATTCAGCTCTAATATGTCTTTTCTTCTCCCAGATCACATTGTGCATAGTTCCCCTTCCTGCCTGTTGTTGTCTATGTCAATTTAGCCTCTACGCAGTACATGATTAATACCCAATTTATGTCCTTCTCTGAAATGCTCATGAAGACAGAGATGGTTCCCAAAATAACCTTTGTTGAGTCTCTTGATACTTTTCTCCCAAATGGATGTTTTAGCATTTACAAATCACTTCTATTTTCTCTCCACATGCCAGATGGGTTTGCATCACTTGGTGGCTTTCTGCTCCAAACACCATGGTTTTCTAAAGGATCAAATAAAGTTCACAGTGGCTTATCTCAACTTACCTGGAATAACTCTCATTTCAAAATGAAAAAGTCAGAATAAATCAATAGCAGTAGCAAGCAGGTACAGAGCTCCCTATTCATAGTCGTTGCTTTCTCTTCTCTGACAACTCTGAAGTACCTTTGAAGCATGGTCTGGAGGAGATAGTGGGGGAGGGGTGGGCAGTCAAAAGGCATGATAGAGGCGATTAACAGGTGAGCAGGTATAACACAGCAACCGAAAAAGGCCAATCTGGGAAGGGCCTGTAAGCTTATTAATACTCTGTCTACAGGACGGTTGTTACAGATGAGGAAACCAGGATCAGGGTCGGGAGTGGGCAATGGACTGGAACCAGAGTACCCTGCCTAAAGCCTATCTGGCAAGCAAACGACTCTCTGAGCAGAAAGTAGACAGATGTTATCATTGTTTTGTGCCGTTGTTATTGTTCATTAGAACAAAAATATTTTTTATGATTTACTGAGTGCCTACTATTATGTTATTCACTTTAGATGTCGATCTCATAATTCCTACACTCTGTAAGTTATAATTATGCTCATTTTAAAGACATGAAAGCTATGGCTCCAAGAGAATTCAGATATCCTACTGATGACATAAAGAACTAAGCTTCAAAGTATATCTCTGTATCTCTAACGTTAAAACAGCTACTTAACAAAGTTCATATATATTTAAACAAGTGTAGTTTTCTACAAAATTGTTTCCCCTTCATTTCTTACTCTCTCCATATAAAACTGTCTATGTGTATGTAGATATACATACACACCTTTACATACATAGAATTACCTCTGAACCTCAGAACAATGAAGTAAGATTATAGAAATAAGCCAATTACCATTGGTTTATAGTGATATGTAAACAATTAAAAAGCGGTAGGATTATAAGTAATCTTTACTATATGCCTTCAATCATGCTATATAATTTTTCTTATTCATAACAAGAGCCATTCTGGTCATATATGGATATGTAACTTTCTTCTATTTCTCTGTTTTGACACGAGGTGAGAGTACAGGCAAAGGAGTACAGAGTACCCAGCTGCGGCCTTCCACTTGGTGGGCAATGCTCCCTGGGTAACAAGGGACACAGAGTGAAAAGAGCTGAAAGACAAGTCCAGAAACAAGAATAAAGAGAAAAGTGCCTCCACGCAGTGCAACTCTCCCTGCATACTCTAGATGGAGAGCACCCATCCCCTGGGGTAATACCATGGGACTGGTGCCTTGGGGTGGCGCAGTACTGTGGCCCTGGACAAAGAGAAGACACGTGCAAGTGCTTTAGAAACAAAACAGGACAGATATGTCCCAAGATGTTATGGCAAAGGGCTTACTTACATAGAAAATGATACATGAACTTCCCCAGAATTTGCTAATCATTCAAGAGTTATTTGAAATGTCTCTTTCATGGGGCCTCTCCTGGCATTGTCGTAAGCCTCAATATCATTGTCATCTATATTTCTAAGCCAGTTTTTAACTCTAGCTTAGCATGTCAACCTTGAATTGCATGGCCTTCTACTCTGTAGGACTATAAATTCTTTAAAGCCAGTAGCTATGTGGGACTGGTAGGCCTCAGAGAATAGATATGGGTTGAAATCCTGGATATATTAATTATTAGCCCTTAACTTTTCTGAGCCTCTGTCCCTAAATCTTTAAGTGAATACAATTCATAATATCTATTTCAGATAATTGTTCTAGGATTATGTGAATGGCAAGGTATAAAAATATTGTTGAGTAATTTGTATGTTAATAGGATTTCTTGCCTAAAACTAAAAAGTACCAATTGTATAGTAGAATTTCATGTATAGTCTAAATAGGTTTTCTGTTAGCTATTAAATGTCACCCAAGGAGTTGCCTAACTAAAATTATTGTGGTGTTATAAGTTTTCTATATATTAATTGTTTTGTTATATTATCGTATTTTTCAAATCTAAGTTGACCTAAAAGTACTTCTACTATAAATCTTAGAACAAATCTTTTTAACAATAAAATTGGACTTACAACCGAGATGGAGGTGTGGGTAGATGTGCATTGCCTCCTCACACAAACTAAAGAAGGACAACAACCAATTTAAAAACAGAAAACAAAGAACTGCCAGAAACATGAACTGTATGGAAGCCTGATAACCAAAGAGTTAAAGAAGAAACATTCATCCAGATGGGTAGAAGGGACACAGATGGGTAGCCCGGGCAGAAAGGACACACAGCAAGGCAGTGGCTAGTGGACCAGGTAAGTGAGGTGGCAGCTGGCAGACTGAGCAGTCCCACATTTGCATGTGGATAAACTGGGAGGAACAACTGGGGACCCAGACAGACACTCAACCCAGGGTTCCAACATGTGGAAATAAAGCCTCCCAAACTCTGGTTGTAACAACCTGTGAGTGTTGCAGCAATGGGAGAAACTCCCAGTCTCACAGGACGATCTGTTGGAAGGACACATGAGGTCTTAGAACATACACAAAACCACCCACCCAGGAATCAGCACCAGAATGCAGTAGCTTTTGGGTAGCAGGGGAAATAATTGAAAGTGGGTCAAAAGCCAAGCAAGTGGCATTGTTCCCTATCTGACCCCTCCCTCACATATGGCACCACAATGCAGCAAAGTGGGTTGTGTCACCCTGACGAATACCTAATGTTCCCCCCTTACAAGGTAACAAGTGCACTGAGACAAAGAAATATGTTCCAAATGAAAGAATAGATCAAAACTCCAGAAAGAGAATTAAGTGACAAGGAAATAGCCATCCTATCAGATGCAGAGTTCAAAACACTGGTAATCAGGAAGCTCACAAAAATGATTGAGTACAGATGCAAAAAAAAGAAAGAAAGAAGTGAAGGCTATACAAAGCGAAATAAAGAAAGATATAGAGGGAGCGAACAGTGAAGGGAAGGAAACCAGGACTCAAATCAAAGATTTCTAACAGAAGGAAGAAATAAACATTCAACCAGAACAGCATGAAGAAACAAGAATTCAAAAAAATGAGGAAAGGCTTAGGAACATCTAGAAAAACTTTAAATGTTCCAAAACCTGAATCATAGGGGTGCCAGAAGGACAGGGAGAAGAGCAAGAAATTGAAAATTTATTTGAAAAAATAATGAAGAACATCCCCAATCTGGCAAAGGAAATAGACATGCAAGTCCAGGAACCTTAGAGAATTCCAAAGAAGTTGAATCCAAAGAAGCACACACCAAGGCACATTGTAATTAAATTACCCAAGATTAAGCATATGGGGGAAATCTTAAAAGCAGCAAGAAAGAAGGAGAGTGTTCCTACAAAGGAGTTCTCATAAAACTATCAGCTGATTTCTCTAAAGAAACCTTACAGGTAAGAAGGGGCTGGAAAAAATTATTCAGTCATGAAAGGCAAGGGCCTACATCCAAGATTACTCTATCCAGCAAAGCTATCATTTAGAATGGAAGGGCAGATAAAGTGCTTCTCAAATAAGGTCAAGTTAAAGGAGTTCATGATCACCAAGCCCTTCTTATATGAAATGTTAAAGGGGCTTATCTAAGAAAAAGAAGAAGATCAAAACTATGAACAGTAAAATGACAACAAAGTCACAACTATCAACAACTGAACCTAAAAAACAAAAACAAACTAAGCAAACAACTAGAACAGGAACAGAATCACAGAAATGGAAATCACATGGAGGGTCATCAGTAGGGAAGGGGAGAGGAAGAATGGGGGAAAAGATACAGGGAATAAGAAGCATAAATAGTAGGTACCAAATAGACAGGGGGAGATTAAAAACAGTATAGGAAATGGAGAAGCCAAAGAACTTATATGTACAACCCATGGATATGAACTACAAGGTGGGGGGTAATGGTGGAGGGAGGGGGTGCAAGGTGGAGGGGATAAAAGAGAGAAAAAATGGAACAAATGTAATAGCATAATCAATAAAATATACTTTAAAATAAAATAGCATTGTTAGTAATGCACACAAGTTATTTATTTTTTCAGGCCACCAGGTACTTCATTCCTCAAACTACTCTATATGATATATAATAGTAGATATATGGCATTATATGTTTGTTCATCCTGTTGGGAATCTCCCTGCCTGGTTTCAGAAGCTATAAACCCCCATGGCTAAGGCTGAGTCAGAGACCTTGGGAGCATAAGCCACTAAGGAGACAAAGCTTGTCTCCCTGGCAGGGGTGCCATCTCTGTCCACTTTACTTTACCTTGCTTGGCCCTGAGCTTGACCAGTTAGCCAATGATGGGTAAGATTCCTCAAGGGAGGGACGACCCAAGACAGACATGGTCACAAAGAGGCCCTCAGGGAAGGACTTGAGGGGCTATAGAAAAAGGGGTGACAGACCCTCGCCCCTCGGCTTTGACATAGCCTGAGTCCTCATTCTGTCTGCAAGAAGTCTCCTAATCTCTCGTCTGCCTTACTTCCCCTGCCTGATTTAAGCCTAAAACTATGCTAGAGGTGGGTGCAGCCCTGTGCTGGAAAGGGCAGCTTCCCCAGGGCGATCAGGCCTAAGAAAGAATGCATAAAATCCTGTGAAACCAGCTTTGCTAATACCCTCAATTTAAATGATAAGGGTCCAAGCCTGAAATGAGTTTGCTTCCCAAAGTCTTATAGCCCTTTAGCTAACTGACCCTGACTCAGAATAAGCCCTCAGAGTTCTTTGTTTGTTATCTACTGTTTGATCCTTACTGACTATGATTGATGAGCTTTACCTGTATTCCTGTGCAAATTGAACCCAATAAAAGCCCATTGAGGAAAAGGCTCTTGGCCCTTCTCCTTTGAGAGATCAGCCACCTTTCCTCCCCAAGCAGATCATGTCTTGGTAGATTTATTTTCATCTGTGGTGGACGGCAGCGGGGTGGGGGGGCTCTGCAGCAAAGCTCCCCCACACACATCCATAGAATGTACAGTACCAAGAGTGAACCCCAGTTTAAACTATGAACTCCAGGTGATAATGTGTCAAGTTAGGTGCATCAGTGATAACAAATGTACCACCCTGATGGGGAATGTTCATAATATGGGAGGCTCTGTATGTGTGGAAGCAAGAGATACAAAAGAAACCTCTATACCTTCTGCTCAGTTTTGCTGTGGACCTAAAACTGCTATAAAATATAAAGACTATCTTAAGCAAAGGAAGGAAATTCTGACATAAGCTACTGTATGAATGAACCTTAAGGACATTATGCCTAGCAAAATAAGCCAGTCACAAAAGGACAGATACTGTGTGATTCCACTTACATGAAGTACCTAGCATAGTCAAAATCATTAAGATGGAATGTTCTTTTGAATTTTTAATTAATTTTTCTAAGAATTAAATTCAATTTATCATTATGATACAAATAATGTAAGCAACAGTAAAGCATCACTCATAATGCAATATTTAATCCTAATATAACTATTCAAATATATACTTTTTGTATATTCAGTTATATAATTTGTATATATCAACTTAAAATGCTAGAGTCAAAATCTTCACATTAAGTTGTTTTGTGCCTTCATTTTAAATCATAAGAATGTGCTTATAATATTAGTATTATTATACAGCTAATAATTTAATCATTTACTTATTAGAGTTTTTATCTATTTATTTGCATTGATAGCAAAGATCAACTCAATGATCATCTTTATGCTCATATATTTCTTCCTTATTTTTGGAAATATTCAGACCCATGTTCTTTTAAAGACATCTTTCAAAATTTTTATCTATCACATTATCTTGCTTTACTTCCCAGCCTTATCCCGTGTGAAGTTCCTGCTACTGGTATGCGCATGTATGCGCCTGTCTCTCCTGACAACAGCCCTCGCTTGTTAAGGGCAAGGGCTTGGCCTGCCTTCCACTGTTATATCCTCAATCCACGTAACACTGCCAGATACATGGTAGATATTTATATGACATTAACAGTCTCATAAGTGAATGAACAAATAAATAAATAGTTTGGGATAAGCAATAGTTATTTTTTTACATTCCAGGATAATATTTAAAATCAGTATTTAGAGTATTTTATAAATTACAATTGGCATAACATTTTAAAGTAAAATTTACTATTGTCTGTATACCTCTCATAAAAATAATATATCTGAAAAAATAGAGAGAAAAAAATTCTCCACATTTTCATTTTTTAACATTAATACTGAGGTTTTCCTTAACTTTATTTCTGTTTTGAATTGTTCATACAAATTTACATAAAATTATGAGTTAATTAGCATACTATATATACAAATTACACAAGTAAGCATATTTTTCTTTATGTAGTGCATATATTTGCAGAGAAACATTTTAAAACTGCTCTTATACTAGGCATAAATAGTATTATGTACATCTTATTGAATTTATGGTTTATTTATACTGAATTTAGAAAAACATGCAGAATGCATCAGGCTACCAACAAAGAACAGTTAAAATGCTAAACCTGGAGAGTATTATTTATAGGAATTTTAATTATTGTATAAAAGTATAACCATAAATCTACATGCTACACTGAAAGCTTTATGAGGTGAAAAGGCTTTTAAATGTCTGTTTCAAGGTTGACAGTGTCATGATATTTCAACCAAAATATATTTGTGTTCATGGTGTAATGCAAAGATGCCGATAAAATCACCCACAAAAATTTAGGGGGAAGATAACATACAAAATCTTAAAAATCTACTGTAGTCTCTCTAAAATTAGGAACAAATAAAAATATCCCCCAATGTCAATATTCCCTGTTTGCAAGGAAAGTATTTTTAGGAGTTAAAGAAAAATTGTTTTCAATTATTGTTTACACAGTAGAATAATTTGATTGTGTTGAAAGGGCAATGCTTGAAGGCAGACAGACAAATTCTAACTTAGTAATACAAGCGAGTTATTCATTTTTCCAGGACCCAAGTACCTCATACCTAAAATTAAAAATGTTACTTCCCTCATGAGCTAATTGTGACATTTAAATAACAAATATACATTACTTCTCTAGTAGGCTAGCTGTCAAATGATAAGCACTCCATAAGTGGCAATCATGTAATCATAATGGATGATAGGATCTATTCATGATGTAAGGGTTGAGCCACTTCCATCCCATGTGGCTCAATTTACCCATGGGTTATCAAGAAAAGCTGGGTCACCACCACAATTACCTGTTTAGGGGTTGCATATTTGCAAAGAAATATATATATATATATATATATATATATATATATATATATATATACACACACACACACACACACACACACGCACACACACACTAGTATTAATAACACTAGTTGAAAATAACAATGAGAAAAAAGCTTCAAACCAAAAAAGTTTAAAGTGAAAAATACATTTATTATTAATTCACATATTTAAATTTCAGATACAGTTCCAGCTTTAAATGTAAATTAATTTGAGGCTTAAAATCTGGCATGTAGAGGAAAAGTTGCTTTGTTTTCCTTCTCCAAAACTCAGCCATTTAAGATTAAATTTGTTGTTGTTGTGTGATTGGCTTCAGGTAAGGTCACATGGCCATTCCTGAACCATGGCTTGTGGAACAGGAGACTAATTGTCCCATCTCAACCCAAATGTCTCAATTAGAGCTTCATGGCTGAAAGCCAAAGAGGAGAGGGTACCTCAAACACACCATGTTTTTTCACCACTGTCAAACAAGCTTCTACTTTCAGGACCTCAGGGGCAGGGTAAATAACATTTTGGTGGGCAAACACAGTGGATTTCTACTCCAATGACCCAAAGCAATCTGATGCAGATGAAAGAGAACAGTGGAAATATACACATTACGAGATTCAGAGCCATACTTCTGTTTTGTTGAATACTCAATAATCCTTGTAGGAATTTATTTTTAGTATTTAGCAAAGTCTAGCCAGCATTACATCCCCAGAAAAGGTAAACTGTTAATACTAAGGATTTCTTTTCTAATCCTAACACTTCACTTGCTCCTTCTCTCTTTTCCTCTGTTTATCTGCCTGTATTTCCTCCTTCCTTCATTCTCTCTTCTGTCTCCCACAATAACTTTCTTTCTCAAACATTTATTAATCAGCTATGCACAACCCTCACATAAATCCATAAAAGGCATTACTGTCCTTAATGAAATTTATGATCTAGTTGGAAAGGTACTATACAAGTAAGGAAGCTATATTATTTAAAAAACAGTGCTGGGTAGGACCAGAGAGGTATAATTTTGAAGTTTAACAATAATATTGTTATGATGGAATTCACATATGGCTTGATGTTAAAGGCCCTAATTGTTTTCCTAGTTCTGCCTCTTCCAAGCTGTGCAGATTTTGAAAAGCCACATACACAGAAGCACTCTGAACCTCCAACTCTGCATCTGGGTAGTAGAGAAGATGCCACCTGCCCACAGCAATGATGCAAGGATCTTGTGAATGACACGCAACAGTGCCGATAGCATTTTCTGACACCGAGCTGGCATCACAGCATTTCCAAATACAGTGTTGTTGGTCTTTATAAGAGGAAGAAATATCTGATGCTGCAGGAAGCAAGGAAGGCTTCACTGGGGTGGTTTTAAAATGATAAAATTGAATGAGACACATGATAGGTGAAGATGCTCTAGTATCAGGAGAAAAATAAGCAAAACAATGGAAATGAAGCATTTAAAAAAAAAAAAAAAACAAAAGTAGAGAACATTCCACATTGGCCAAAAGAGTGAGATTTTGTTTGTCTGTTTTCTTTTAGTTCTAGAACTCTTTCCTCGGTGAATATTTTGTGGGCACTTCATACATAAAATAGTTAAGGGGACCCGGTCATGAGAAAACACCTTTCCCCACACACCTGCTCCCAAAGAAATCTAGAGCTTCCAAACACGCAGCAGTTTTCAAATCAACACAGTGTTAATAGAAAAGAGGAAAACTGGGCTGGGGAACAAAGCCAACATTCAGTGACTAAGAACGGACCCAACTTGTACTTTTGCAAACATATCACACTTTCTCATCTCTCATGCCTTTGTACATGAAAATGCTCTTATTAGAACATATCCCTCATGAATTCACGGGCTTCTTGTCCTTTAAAGTTTATTTCAGCAAAGCCTTTCTTGATTTTCTTTGTCCATTCTTTAAGTCTCTCACTTCAATGCTAATTCTCTGAGCCACTTGGTGAACCAAGCAAGCATGTACGTTTTTCTTGATCATCTGTGGACATTACATTACTTAATCATTATTGAGGGGGGTGCTTTCCTTTCCTTCTTTTTAAATTTCTGCCAGCTTTATTGAGGTATAATTGACAGAATAAACCATGCATTTATAGAATGCACAATTTGATATATTTCGACACATTTTTCACCTATGAAAACACCACTACCGACAAGATAATGATGAGTACATTCGAAGTTTCTTCATGCCAATTTGTAATACTGCTTTTTCACCAGTCTCAGTTCCACTCTACCCACAGCCAATCAATGGTCTTCTTTATGTCATTATTGTTTTGTATTTTCTAAAATTCTATGTAAATAGAATCATACAGCAGTTTTGGGGGGTCTTGTTTCTAGGAATCAGCATAATTATTTTGAGACTCATTCATGCTATGTCGCATGTAGCAGCAGTGCATTCATTTTTGTTGCTAGGAAGTATTCAATTGTATGGATGTGCCATGATTTGTTTACCCAGTAACTCATTGGTAGACATCAGCGTTACTCCTGATTTTTGGATATTAGAGCAGATATGTTAGGGACATTCATACAAAATATTTATATGATAAATACTTTTATTTCTCTTGGAAAATGTAACTAAGAGTAGAATTGTGGCATCATAAGTTAGAAGAATGTTTTACTTCTTAAGAAATTAGTCTCCAAAGCTAGCTTACCAATATATAATATCTGTTTGTATTTGTCAGTCTTTCAGGGTTTAACCATTCTAATATGAATGTAGGACAAAATTGCACTTCCCTAATGACAAATTATGAATATCTTTTCATGTGCTTATTTGCCCTCCCTATATAACTGTCTATCCAAGTCTTTAGGGATTTTTTTGGTTGCTGTTGTTTTATTATCGTGCTTTGGGGGATTTTTCTGTATTCTGGTACAAGTGTATTTTTTTATCAGAGACATTTTTCTTTGCAAATGTTTTTCTCTCAGTCTGTGTCTGGTCTTTTCATTTTCTTAAAATAACTTTTGAAGACATTAAAGTTTTCAATTTTATTGAAATATAATTTGTCAATTTATTAATTAGAGATCAGACTTTTATTTTTGTGTCTAAGATAGCTATGCCTAACTCAGGGCCATAAAGGACTTCAATTTTTTTAAATTTTAAACATGTAATAGTTTTGTGTTTCAGAGTAGGCCTATGATTCTGATAACAAGTAATTAATGTATGTGGTATGAGAATAGATAAAAATTTTCACTTTTGATTTTTTTTGTTTTGCTTTACAAATGAATATCCAATGGTTAAAAAAGTAGTTGCTCGTATATTTCTGAATTCTATTCTGTTCCATTAGTCCACAGGTGGCAAACACAAGCCCCACAGGCTGAATCCGGCCCTCCACCTTGTTTCATCCAGACTGGCACCTTGTTTCTACCCGGCAGCAGCTCGAGCTCCTTGCCCCTAGTTAAGGCGTAGTTACATTTATACAGTCCAAATTTACATCCCAGCCCTTTGAAGGCAACCTTGAGGCTGATGTGGTCTCTAGTGAAAATGAGTTTGACACCCCTGCATTAGTCTATTTATCTTAATGGCAAAACAAACGCTCTCTTTAAAATGCCTTGAAATCTGGTAATATTAGTCCTCCTTCTTGTTCCTTTTCAAATTTGATCTAATTCGTTTAATTACCACATTACAGTTAGAGTGAGTTTTTCAATTTGGACTGAAATTCTGACAGAGATTTTGAATAGGATTACCTTAAATTTATAGAGCTGTTTGTAGATAGTTAACATCAAAAAGATATGTTTTCTGATCCATATACATTTTCAATTACTTAATCTTATTTCATTTATCTTAGTAATATATTTTAATTTTTATTGTAAGGGTCTTTCGCATTTTTTGTTAGGTTTCTACATTTCCATATATCTTTGATGCTATTATATATAGTATTGCTTTCTAAATTTTAACTTTTGATATTTCCTTGCTAGTTTATAGAAATGCATTTGATAATTTTGTACATGGAAAATGTATTCTGCAATTTAAATTCACTTCTTAACTCTACAAGGGTTCTTTTTTTCCTGTTGATTCCATTGACTTTTTTTTATACAGACATATTGTCTTTAAAAAACACAGTTTTACCTCTTCTTCCAATTATGTGCCTTTTACTTCTTTTTCTTGTCTTGTTGCATTGTATAAAATTTCCAGGACACCATTAACAGAGAACTCTTGTGCAGTGTTAGTGGGAATGCAGCTTGGTGCAGCCACTATGTAAAACTGTGTGCAATTCCTCAACAGATTAAGAATGGAACTAACTTATGATCCAGTGATTTCACTTCTGGGTATATATCCAAAGAAACTCAAAATACTAATTTGAAAGAATATGTACATCTCTATTGTATATTGCAGTGTTGTTTACAATAGCTAAGATATGGAAGCAACCTAAGTGTCCATCAGTAGAGCAGGGAATACAAAAGGTGTGGTATGTATAGACAATGGACTATTACTCAGTCATAAAACAGAATGAAATCTTACCATTTGCAACAGAATGGATGGAACTAGAGGGTATTATGCTAAATGACATAAGTCATTCCGAGCAAGAAAAACACCCTATGATCTCACTTATATGTGGAATCTGAAGAACCAGCTAAGTGAATAAACAAAATAAAAACAGATTCATGGATACATAGAACACACTGATAATTGACAGGGAAGGGGAGCTGGGGGACTGAGTGAAAACATTGAGGAGATTAAGAAATACAAACTGGTAGTTACAAAATAATCATGAGGATATAGAGTAAAGCAATGGGAAGATGGTCTGTAATATTGTAATAATTATGGATAGTGCCAGGTGGGTACTGGAAATATTGGAGGGATCATTTTGTAAGGTATATGATTATCAGTTACTACACTGTATACCTAAAACTAATATAAAATAATATTGATGCGAACTATAATTGAACAGTAAAATTTAAACTAAAACACCAATATACCACTCAATAGAAATGTTGATAACATTTATTCTTCTCTTGTTCATTATTTCAGAAGGAATATATTACATCTTTTCTCATTAAATATGAAGTTAGCCATAGGTTTTCTAAATGTCTTTTGTTGGGTTAAGGAAATTCTCATCTATCCATAGTTAGGTGTGAGATTTTACCCAAAAATTGTGTTTGGTTTTGTTTAATGCTAAATCCTTTATATTTGAAAAAGTGTCTATTTTACTTTTGTCTTAGATAATTTTGCTAGGTGTAAATTCTATATCGATAGCTTAGTTTTCAGTAACTTATAGATGGTGCCCTATTCTTTCATCAGTTGCACTTTTTATTTATTTTACTGTTGTTCAAGTACAGTTATCTCCATGTTCCCCCCACCACTCCCTTTTTAAAAGGAGAATTCTTATATCAGCCCTTTCTTTGTATCTCCATATATAGTGTGGCTATGTTTTTATGGTTTGTTTTTTGATCATTGCTTAAAACAATTTTATAGTAATTTCCTTGATTTAATTTTCTTCACATTCCTTGTGCTTGGGTGTTTGTTGAGCTCCTCATATATGTGATTTTTAGTTCTCCTCAAATTTGAAATTTGTCAGCAATCATTCCTTCAAAAGAATTTTGCAACTCTAGTCCCCAAATGCAGTTATCTAAAACATTACTTTTGATCTCTAGAAATTCAACTTAAGCATTTTCTTTTCTAACTTTTTGAACATATTAATATCTTCAATTCTGACACCTGAGCCAGTTCTGGCTTGGTTTCAAATGATTGATTTTTCTCTTCATTATGAATTATATGTTCCTGATATTTTACGCTAGGCAATTTTTGATTAGATGTTAAATAGCATAAATTCTACCTAATTCAGTAGACATATTTATATTATAATAAATAATCTTGAGCTTTATTCTGGAATGCATTTAAATTACTTAGGAAAAGTTTGATCTTTTTAGATAGGCCTTTCAAGGTACATTATGCAGGATAGGAGCAGTGTTCAGTCCAGAGCTACTTTTTTTTAACCGCTAATGAGATAAAACCATTAACTATAGTCTACCCCATGCCCCATAGATCACGACTTTTTCCCATGTAGTTGATGGAGGCAGACGTTCTTCCTGGCTGTGAAGGAGTGCTCAGATGAGTACTCACTCACAGTGGGCCTTCTGCTAACCTCTGAAATTCTCTCTCTGTGCAATATTCTCCTCTATGGTATCTGTTCTGTAAACTCCAGTCACTTTGGTCTTCCTAGACTGTCAGCACCATCTCCACAATCCTAATAATCTAACGGGTATGGTAATGAACACTTCTACTTTGTCTAGAGCTCAGGGATAGGCCAGGGCAAATCAGACCATATTTGTCTAGGCTCTGCCTGAGTTCTCCTTCCCTGTACCACAGCCAGAAACTCTTTCCAGGTACTAAGTGAGGGTAATAAAAATCTCACCGAAGGCTAAATCTGGCACCTGATACTCCTCTTCACCAGAAGCCAATAACTAGGTAGACTTTGTTGCACGTAGGCATTTCTTTAGCACTCTGCATAGCACCAACTCTTAATAAGAACAAAATATATGCTTCATATGATTTACATTCATCAACAGAAATAACCCCATGAATTATAATGTGGACATATTTGAGATGTTAACAATAGTTTGGTGATTTTGTAAAATCACAGGGTCTCAAATCAATAAGACTTATTCTCAAGGAGTAAAATTGGAAAGAGGGAAAAATGAGAAAAGTGTAAAACATATTGCATTAAAAAAATCCACACAACATATCCCTTGGGTGGACTTTCTGAAGAGAAGTGGAGAATAACTGGACTAGGTTTTCTATCATGTCCTCTTAAAAAAAGAGATGTAAGTCAGATTCTGCTTTTAAAATAGCATATGAAATATCCAGGAAGAGAAAGAAAAATTGGTGTTTGGAGAAAGGCAATTCCTATAACATTGCCTCGAAGTGTAGAAGACCAGATATAAGGATTAGGGAGAGTAGACTGGAATGTAGACTAATCGAAACTGAGAATAACTAGTTTATAATGCAATGGTGGTTCAAGTTTATCTTGTAGACAGTAGTTCCCAACCCTACCTGTATATTGGAATCACCCATGGAGATTATGAAAGATGTACTTGACTTGTAGTGTTATTTGGATCATAGTTCTGAGGTACAATACAGGCCTCTAATGCTTTTTTTTTTTAAGATTTTATTTATTTTTAGAGAGAGAGGAAGGGAAGGAAAAGAGAGGGAGAGAAACATCAATGTGTGGTTGCCTCTCACGTGCCCCCTACTGGGGACCTCACCTGTAACCCAGGCATGTGCCCTAGCCTGGGAATCCAACCGGCAGCCCTTTGGTTCACAGGCCCATGCTCAATCCACTGAGCCACACCAGCCAGGGAAAATGCTTTTAAAATCTTAACAGATGGGTCTGATGCACAGCCATATATCTTTATGTCAGAGCAACCACTCTGACACAAATAGATTAAAGTTGCTACAGAGATAAAACAATGCTAAACATGTTCTTTAATATTTGTATTCTGTGCCTTTTCTGGCTCCCTATATTATCATAAAGTTGAAGAGAAAGTTTAAAACTTATCCCATATACAAATGGTCTCTAAAATATTCCCACTACTTTTTATCCAAAAATTTTATTGAGTAGATATGTTGTGGGTACAGTATTGACTATTATTAGGCATAATTATAATTCTATTATGGCAGACACAATAAAAAGATGAAAGGTCATACTTATTGCTGACATTTCCAAGTGAGAGAAGACTACCAGGAAGGACCGCATAGGCAGCTGCACTCGGGGGCAGGATAACAGCAAGCTGGAACTGTAGGAGGTGCTTTATGTATGACAAGTGGGGTAGAGTTAGAGAGATTTCATGGATGGGCTCATTGTCATTGGGTGTTTTGAAGGGTTCTGCCAGCCCAAGGTAGAAGAGGCCTTCCTAAGTGTTAGATGTCTGAGATCCTCTGGCATGGCTATGTTCATTTTATAACCCAGGAGTGTTATAAACACTCCTAATATGGGAACCTAATAAGGGAAATAGTTGAGGTCAGGATTTAGTAAACAGCTCATGGAGAAGGAATAAGAGTGTTTAGCCATGACTTCAAACCTGGGTGAAGATATATTTTAAAATATTATATTCTACCTTTTAAAATATATTTTTAGTAATTCTTACATTAAGCCAAGGATGTTACAATTGTAATATCTTGTAGAAGACTTATGGATATACAGTAATGAGATCCTCCCCTATTAAGGATTTCCCCCACTCTGTTAATCTAGGTAAGAGGTGAGCCAGACACTCATTTTCTCTACCCTCTGGCAGCACAGACATGGCAGGTAGCTGAGACCCCAGCAATGAGAAGTTCTGGCCTAGAAATTTGAATCTGGCCCTAATAACACAAAGCAGTCCAACAAGAAAATAATTCACTTCAATGTCAACTGTTTTCAGAGGCAGAAGATCAACAGTAATGGCAGTGCCAGCTACGGCAAGAACGTCCACTGACAATGGCACTGGATGATCCCCAAAGCATAATTTTGGCTACAGTTCTAACATCTATTCAATCTTAGCTTGTCTCTGGTCTGTTAGTTTGGTTCTGCTAGGTTTCTGTTAATGCTGTGAATTATTCAGGAGCCTCCATAAATTCCTTTTCTAGTTGAATCAACTAGAGTTCATTTCTATTTCTTAAGTAAGAAATCTGACAGATGAAACTCCATTGAATACAAGGAAAACCAGAAGCTCCATTAATGAACTTGCCAGGGCTACACTGTCTGTAGCTAGTTATGAGCAGCTGGTGGAACTGAAATTTAATCCCAGGAGTCTAGCTCTAAAGGCACTCTCCTCCCAAGCAGGCTGCTGGTAGGCACTGTTAACACACATGCAGTGACTGAGAAGTCACTGTGACCAAATTAACCTATTCTCTTGGGAGGACTTTCTGCAGGCTGAGGTGAAGCCTACTTTGTCATCTAATATCACAAAGAATGCCTCATTTCCTCTGTGCAGTGTCCTATCAAATATCTAAAACCACATCTTATGTCAAGCTCCTGTGCAATTCACATGTTTTCAGAAAAAGATGAGTTAAATAATATGTTTGAGGAACTGTACCAGGTATGTTTTCACCGATGAATAAAAATGTATGCAATTGTCTATATAAAATATTTATTTCATCACATAAAAAGTACTGTGCCATTCTCAGCAGAGAGGCACTGTTCAATCAGCTGGTCAGGGAAAGCTTTACAGAAAAGTTCAAGGTTTCCTGCACACGGTGGCAGAGATTAGGCTGTATGTTCACCAGATCGTTTCTTCCTCAAGGGTAAACAGAAAGGCTACATTTCTCAATCTCTTTTAGAGGTATTTTGTAAACACATGACTGAGTCTGGCCCATGCAATTTGGACAGAAGTGTTTTAATCCAGCGGTCCCCAACCTTTTTGGCACCAGGAACTGGCTTTGTGGAAGACAATTTTTCCAGGGACCAGGGTAGAGGGAATGTTTTCAGGATGATTCAAGTGCATTACATTCAAGCTAACTTCCTGCTGTGCAGTCTGGCTCCTAACAGGCCCAGACCGATACTGGTCTGTGGCCCAGAGTCTGGGGACCTCTGTTTTAACCCACTCTCAGACATAGTTCTTAAAAATATCACACGTGTGTCCACCCTATGTTCCCTATGACAGTCACACATGGAAGTATCACAAGGCTGAAGGAGCTAAAAAAGTCTGAGTCACTATTTGGAGGAAAGTCTCAACCAAGAGCCAATCACACTAAATTTTGCATGGGCAATAAATAAATTTTTATACATTTAAGCCACTGAGATTTAAGAGTTAGTTACTGCAGCACAGTCTGCCCTATCCTGACAAGTGACGAAACATTGAAAAAATGTAGTTTAAAACATTTTTCTTATTACTATCTATTATGTCCTTGGCACTTTGCAGAGAGAAACTGAAATGAGTAAGATGAACTTCCTAGCCACAAGGAGTTCAAAGACACTAAATGATATTATCAGGATAATTAAGCCATTGGATTCTAGAGTGGATCTGCCAAAGTTCCAAAAAAATGGAATTTGAGATTTGTTTTAGTATTAGGGTTTTATCCATTTAGGTTTAAGGTTATTATTGATAGGTACTTACTCATTGCCATTTTTTCATACCTGTGTTCCTCTCTCTTGCAGCAAATGAGTGGATCAAAAAACTGTGGTACATTTACACAATGGAATTCTACATAGCAGAGAGAAAGAAGGAGCTTATACCCCTTGCAACAGCATGGATGAAACTGGAGAGCATTATGCTAAGTGAAATAAGCCAGGCAGTGAAGGACAAATACCATATGATCTCACCTTTAACTGGAACTTAATCAACAAAAGAAAAAATCAAACAAAATATAACCAGAGTCATTGAAGTTAAGAACAATCTAACAATAGCCAAAGGGATGGGGGAAGGGGACAGTGGAGAGAAGGGTTTTCAGGAACTACTATAAAGGACACATGGACAGCTCCTGTAAAACCCTCTCCCCACTGTCCCATCCCCACTCCCCTCTGCCTATTGTTACATTGTTCTTAATTTCAATGTCTCTGGTTATATTTTGTTCACTTTTTTCTTGTGTTGATTATGTTCCAGTTAAAGGTGAGATCATATGGTATTTGTCCCTCACTGCCTGGCTTATTTCACTTAGCATAATGCTCTCCAGTTCCATCCATGCTGTTGCAAAGGGTATAAGCTCCTTCTTTCTCTCTGCTGCGTAGAGTTCCATTGTGTAAATGTACCATAGTTTTTTGATCCACTCATTTACTGATGAGCACTTAGGTTGCTTCCAGTACTTGGCTATTGTAAATTGTGCTGCTATGAACATTGGGGTGCATAGGTTCTTTTGGGTTGGTGTTTCAGGGTTCTTAGGGTATAATCCCAGCAGCAGAATTGCTGGGTCAAAGGGCAGTTCCATTTTTAGTTTTCTGAGGAAATTCCATACTGTTTGGAGGGTAGAGGTGGGGGAGGGAGGTGGGATTGGCTGCGGTGGGGTGGAGGGATGGGGAGAAAATGCAGACAGTTGTAATTGAATAACAATAAAAAAAAGAAATAATCCTGACGAAGGGGGAAAGTCAATAAAAATGAAGATGATCATTGTGGAGTAATTTATAATAAGGAAAAACTAGAAACAAACAATCAAAAAAAGGACACATGGACAAAACCAAGGGGGAGGGTGGAAGCAAGAGAGGGAGGTGGGTTTGGATGGGGTGGGGGGAAGGGGTGGGGAGAAAATGCAGACAATTGTAATTGAACAACAATAACATAATTAAAAAATATATATATTAGGGTTTTTTAAAAAGAAACTGAAGTTGGTAGAGAAATCCAATGCCAGCCAATACACATAATGCTAGTAGTATTTAAATTTTTTAGAAGAGCATTCTAAGGTTCAGAAATGTTAAACAACATGCCCATTACAAACTTGTAAGTGGAAGTTAAAGGAATTTAAACTTAGGTATGTCTGAATGTATAGAACACCTTAAGACACTATAGTCTACTAGGTATAATTATCTCATTAAATATAAATTAGTAAGTTGAAAAATCCAATATTTTCTATACAAATGCATAGGTAAGCTACCTAGTTTCCCCCATTCTTTAGTTTACACTTTTAACTCTAAAAATCAGTGTGTAATTCTATGATGAGATATTGACACGTGAATATTTGGGGTATAAAATAACACTCTACCAAGTTATAGTTACTTCATTTTCTTCATTAAAGGAACCATAACCTTAAAATTATAGTAAATTATTCATTTTAGTATAAAAACTCTAATAAATTAAAAACTCTGTTTATGAAGATACATATATTTAATAGCAGAAGAATAAAACTTACTACAGTTTTAAATGAATTAAATTTTTTTCTAATTAACATTTACAGAAAAAATGCTTTCTAATAAGTCTTAGTGTTTATGTAATGTGTATTTGTGTATCTACCCTTCTATTAACCTTCTATCTCTTGTTGAAACATTCAGTTTTCAGATTATTTGTAATAAAGAAGAGAGGCATTCATCCTTACTTTTTTAGTTACAACTCTCTCAACAAAATGATTTAGCCATCATCAATATTGAAGGATTTTTTGTTTGTCTAAGACATTAACTTTTATTCTATCTTATTTCAATTTGAAATTGTGGTGAGGCTGGAAACACTGTTATTTGTTATTGTGATAAATCTCAAGATAAGCCTCTTTAAAAAAAATGATAGCTCATGGACAACCTAGAAAACTTTTGCTTCAAAGCACAGTTCTGTTTATGTTGCAAATGGCTCTCTTTTCATTTGTTTGTCTTTCTTGGATTCTTTCTTTATAACCAAGGACATTTGCATGAAATATATGTCTTCTTGAAAATGCAGCTTATCCTTCACAAGTCAAATAGGGATATCTACAGAATTCAAAATATTTCTTTCAAAAGATAACATATTCTCACCTATATGTGGAATCTAATGAACAAAATAAACATAGAGGCATGGATACACAGAGCAGACTGACAGCTGTCAGAGGGGAAGGGGATCGAGGGACTGGATGACGGAAGGTGAAAGGGTTAACCAAAAAATATATACATGACACACAGGCACAGACAACAGTGTGGTGATAGGCAAAGGCAAGGGGGTATAGGGGCTAAGCAGAGGTGGGCAAAGTGGGGGGAACTGGGGATGGAAAGCGACTTTGCTTAGGGCTGTGGGTGTCCAACGCAGTGTGCAGATGCTGTTTTGTTGAATTGTACACTTGAAACCTGTGTGGTTTTGTGAACCAATATCACCCCAATGAATTCAATGAAAAAATAAGATGATAAAAATCTACAGGGAGAAATATTAGAGACTGATAAACCTATTTTGGGCTGCATCTTCATTATAATTACTGTTAGATCTAGAATTAAGTTATAGAGATCTATAACTGTTGCTCCATAATTATATAGACATGGATTCCAGATATAGAACGTTCTCCCTTAATGTTGTTGCTAGGTTCTTGGAACTATAGCAAAACAATTTGCAACAAAACCAGTTTTATTAGAAGCTAATGATGTAAATAAAAATTAAGCTCCTATGACATCTCATCGATGTTATAATGAGATGATGTTCAACAAAATGGTGTTATTCAAAGACCTGCTGTAAATCTTTAAACTTAACCTATATTTTCTTAAAATATAAATAAATATATATGCATACATATGTATACAAATATAAATAAATATATATGTGTATATGTATATACATCCTTTTTACTATATGATATACATGTATGTGTGTATATACATATATACATATGCATATGTATGTATATATACAAAGCCTATCCAGAAGGTATCCAGCCACATAACATGAAAAATAGAGACATTTATTGAAGAAGATACAAGATACAAGAAACATTGTACATAGGACAATGATGCCTCAGTCCCCTTCCAAGTAGGAACCTTGGGTCCTCACACAGTTCTCCCAGTTGGCATCAGCTGCCCTATAGTATTTTTCTGAATCTCATCAACAGTCTGAAATCTCTTCCCTTTCAAAGGTGATTTTAGTTTTGGGAAAAGGCAGAAGTTGTAGGACACCAAATCTGGGCTGTAGGGGGGCTGAGTCACTTGAATGATTTGATGTTTCATGAAAAAACTGTACAAGATGTGATACACAAGTGGGTGCATTGTCAGGATAAAGCTGTCCAGCTTTTGTTAACATAACAAGAACAGTCTGCATGACGTCGATGTAACCTGGCAGCCAAGGAGAGTGGACTGGAATGGGCATGCGTGAATAATGACAATTTCACTGTACTACTCAGTGGGGGTGGTAGACGCCATTGAGTGAGCATGTGTGGGCATCTCATTCAAAATGAGCAAGTAGAATAACAGATCTCTATCAAATTTTATGTGAAGCTTAAACACTCCTCCATGTAAACTATTCAGATGATTCAGAAGGCCTTAGGTGTGGGCAACTGGCGATCAGCAGCTTCATCATAACAATGCTCCTGTTCATGTATCACATCTCATGCAGAATTTTTTATCAAAACATCAAATCACCCCAGATGACTCAACCCCCCTACAGCCCAGACCTGCAACTTCTAGCTTTTCCCAAAACTAAAATCACCTTTAAAAGGGAAGAGATTTCAGACTGTTGATGAGATTCAGGAAAATATAGAGGGTAGGTGTTGGTGATTGAGAGAAGTGTGAGGTCCCAAGGTGCCTACTTGGAAGGGGACTGAGGCGTCATTGTCCTATGTACAATGTTTCTTGTATCTTGTAGCTTCTTCAATGAATGTCTCTGTATAGCATATTACAACATGGCTGGACACCTCTGGACATACTATATGTGTGTGTATGTGTATGATGTATATATAAAATCTAATGTTTATACACATGAATACGTATTTATATGTATTTCCATATATGTGTGTGTATCTACACACACATACATATACATACAGAGACACATACACAATTTCTGGTTGAGTGCCAGAGAATGGGTAAAATAGTGGAAAAATTATAGATTACATAAAAAGACTCCTCAGAAAGTCCATTTGGAAATGCAAAAGCTCATGGGCTTGTGTTTAAAATCTTAGAAATAAAAGAACATTTTGTTTATCAAAATAGCTAACAAAATTGTAAACAAAGATTGTATTTAAACAAGTCCTTTGATGATAGACAATTAAAAATAACAGAAAAACCTCTTGCAATAACAAGAACCAGCAATATTGATAAGTAAATCCCATTTAGCCTGGAGACAGGATTGAATGGAGAAAATTGCTGCACTGCCAGAGACACAGAAAACTGATTCCAAATATCTCTGATGTTAATTTTTGTGAGCCGTAGAGTAGTAACAATATCGTTTGGCAGAATTACTCTTGAGCTGTAGGTGGATGTTCTACTTTGGTATCTGTCTTCAGCCTCTACAGCTGGACAAGATACAGCTAAATGAAACAAGTACACTGCCTTTACAAATCTGAAGATTCCTTAGCTTTCCATCACCTAAATATCAAGTTCAACCTCCTTACTACATCCTACAAAGCATTCATATTTTATTCACTTTGACTTCCATCCAACACTTGGCCTCATGCCCCACCTCTTTTCCCATATACTTTCTGTCTCTAGCTGTTACCTGTACTCCCATAATGCAAAGAGCACATGCTGGTACTTCAGGCTCAGTGCTTTTGCACACGCAATTTCCAAAACTTGGAATGAGGTCTCAACAGGCTCTCACTCTGCATTTAAAACCCAATGCAAATGACTTTCCCCCTGTGAATGCTCTGTGAAGAAATCCTCCTCATTTTCCTAATTTTTCCCTCCCCAAATCTGACTCAATATTGCCAAGGAGGAATGTGTTTGGGAATCTAAAATCAAATGTTCAAGTTATAAATTTACTACCTATTACAACAATGACCATGATCAAATTATTTAACTATTTTGAATTTCAGTTTATCTACAAATAAATTAGGTATGATAAAATCAAAAATATAGTTTTTCTTGAAGACTTAAGGAAATATATAGGTAAACGTCCCCAGAAGGGACCTAACACACAATACATGCCCAAGGAATATTGTCTCTCATCCTTCTCTCCTACGAGCCCTTCACAGCACCAAAGTGGCTCATCATTTTTTCCATACACACACATATTGGCCTCCTGACCACCAACAGCTTGATGAGACAGCCATGACTTACTCCTCTTTGTACTCTCAAAAAAAGCTAAGTGCTGTGAGTCTCCCAGTATGTTTATTGAATATATCAAATAAGCTAGCCTCATTTTCTATGTTTCCTTTTTTGCCTATATGATTGTGTACATTTAACATAAAATCATAAAACCACAGATATCTTCAAACCATGCTTTTATTTTAACAATACTTTATTGTTCGTTTTGTTTCATAGTCCTCTTAATTATTACTTGCAATGAGTACTTATTATTTCATCAAGCTGACTGATGCACTCTAACTTTATAACCTGTCAAATACTGGTGAATACCTGGGCTGCTTTTTAGTTTTCATTATTAAAATGATATTTTAATAAGCATCTTTATGAAACATATTTTTGTTGAAAACATAATTTATAGTGTGTATTATCAGAATGAATTGATAAGTCAAAGGAAACGTGGACATTTCTTTGGCTCTTGAAATGATTCACTAAATTACTTTGAAAAACTTTTTCACAGGTTCACTCTGGCACCAACGAGGCACGTGCATGGCAATCAAATCTAGCAAAACTGATATTTAACCTTTCAGGAGACACTCAGTGTTCCTCTGTCCTCCGCTTTCCTCATCCCAATAGGAACTCCTGCGCCTCCCACTTTGGCCAGGTGACTCTAATTAGAAGTCGTTTGCTTATGTTAACCCTGTCTTAGGTTAGGAAGTAACGGTTGTGAAGTTGAAGTTTTTGTACTTCTCTAGTCAGTGCTTGAAACTTAATGTGGTAGGCTGCTACTCCCCATTCCCCATCACCGTTAGTTATTCTCCAGAGCACCCCCTCTTTTTTCTATAACATGTGTGAAAGGACTCACTGCTGAATTATTAGTTTCTCTCTCTGTCCCCCATGTCCTCTCACGGGGCTGTAATAGAGGATAAGCTTCCTAATGGCCAGCGTCAGGTTCTCCACAGGTGCAGCCCTGGCGACTGAAAAAGTTCCTTGTTCAGAGCAGGTTCTCAAAAATGGTTTGTTGAACAAATATTTAATTCATTTTTTGTGAGATACCCAGTATTTTGTCAATAATTTTGAACTGAAGTTGGTTCACGGAAGAATTCTGATTGATACAAACCCAAATGTTAGTCTTGTTCAAAGACTATACCTGCTTCAGTTTCTTTATTGTTCATAACTTAAAACATAACATTCAGAGCATGAAAGATATAACTCCTTCTGATTAGGAAATTGTGGAAACTTCTAAAAAAAAAAAAAAAACTCTCTTGTAATCAAGGCCTCTCATCAAGTCCCACTGGCCATTTGTCCTGCGGTGAATTCTCTGCCCAATTTCATACAGAAGAAAGGAAATTTACAACAAGAGCTCATTGAAGAAATTAAAACTCAGACTGGCTGTCCCCTCTTCACTTGCCAAATGGCATAGTTTCTGGTGACATTCAGCTAATGAATTTTCTTCATGATTAACTACCCATTACAGGTGGCCATTGTAACGGAAACATATTCAGCCTGCGCTGCACTCCGTACAAGCAAGGTAGTAGTGTAAAGTGTCATTAATATCAGTGATCCGGGACAGTCTTCTTTTATGAAGTCAGAGAAAAATGGAGCTTGAAATATATTGCTCACAATCAAACAAATTGCTGAAACAAAAACTGTGCTCTGCTGGACTGTAACATCTATTCTTTTTTATCAAGTAAAAAGATAAAAGTAATGCAAAATTTGATAGTGCATGCAATATAAGCATTCCTTATTTTATTTATTTTTTATTCTCCCAGATGCCTTGGAGGGAAGGAAGAAGCAAAAGTCAAAGAAACTGTCCAATTAGTTTTCTTTAAAAATTAAATTAAATCCTTTTGTGTTTGCTTAACTTGTCAGCAGCCTCTGTAGAATTTACACTGTGGGAGGACTCTCCACCATTGCTTAATCTCTAGTGACATCTGGTGGCCCAAATAACTCCAGGAACTGGAGAAAACACATCTTCATTACACATCCTTTAAGACGCCTTCGTGGGTACATGTTCTGTCTTTATGTGGACTCCATGAAGAATCAGTCAGCCCTTTCTTTGAATTCTGAAGACAGTGCGCAGCATCCCACAGGATGATGTGGGAGAGAATGGAGGAACAGCAACACTAAATTTATAAAAGCTATAATAATGCATTACTCTGAGATTAAAGTGAAATCTATTTTTCTGATTCTTTCCCATTATCAGAATGATTTGGTTTTGTACTTTATTTTGAACTAAATTAATAAATTGATTCAATTAATAGTATTGACTGTCTATTAATCAGCAAACTCTATGAATACTTTGCTACTTGGAATTATAATTAATTCACAGAGAATGTTGTATTGAGCATCTACCATGAACAATATTATTACATAAATTTACCTTTAAATAGATGTAATCATCCTGACTTTACCGGGGCAGAAATGGATCTGTGAACTCAATAGTAACTTCTAGATTTGCTGGTGTCTCAATGAATATTTAAAGTGTCTCAAGCATGTTTTTACCCTTTGGCAGCCCTCAGCATATCGAGTATGCGTCTGGGCATTTAACAATTATGTAAGGTACACCTGACAATTGAATGCCTGCTGATGACTAATATATTTTACATATATTTTTCATAAATTAGTTAATAGAAGTGTAAGGTTATATATTCTTCTACCACTCCTACTTTTAGTAAATGATTACCTTTTCATCCATTTATACAATTCAAGAACCTAAGAGACATTCTTGATTCCTCATCCTGCACCATAAAATCCAATCCATCACTAATCCCCACTGATTTTACTTCCAGAAAAGATTCCAAACCTGTCAAATCTCTCCACTCGTCATAACCTTAGTGCCAGTCCCCACCATCCCTCTAACAAGATTACCAACAGAGCTGACAAATCTCCTCACATTTCCTTTATCCTTTCCCCAACCCCTTCCACACTGCAACCAAGAGGCACCTCTCCTAAACATAGTCTTGTTAAGTCATCTTAATGCTTAAAATCCTCCCCTGGCTTCCCATTGTTCTGATGAAAAGGTAAAATCATTAACATTCATGGTCTCCCTGAGTCTTATACCTTCAGCCTTAACTCCAAAGGGGTCTGCTTTAAACACCCTATATAATTTATTTATACTTTTTCAAGTCTCACAGCCTTTGCAAATGCTGTTTCCTCTTCTTGAAGTACTTTCCCCATACCTCATTACCTAGAAATCTTTTATTCATTCCTCATATACTGATGTTCCTTGTGTTACGATGGGGTTATATCCTGACAAACCCAATGTAACTTGCAAATACCAAGTCCAAAAGCATTTAACACACCTAGGTTACTGGGAACATGCTCGGAACACATACCAGTACATTAGCGCACAGTTGGGCAAAACCAGCTCCCTGCTGCTGCCCGGCATCGGGAGGGAGTATTCATACTGCATATTGCTAGCCTGGAGCAAGATCAAAATTTGAAACTTAAAGTTCAGTTTCTACTGAACACATGTCACTTTCACACCAGCATAGTTGAAAAATGATTGTCAATTGGTAAGTCTAATTTGCAAGGTATTTCTTCATAATTACATAAGATGCTTTTCCTGTCGATATCAATCCTCACTGATACACCAGCACATATCTTTCTGTTCATACTTACCACAGCTCTAATTTCATATTTTAATAATTTGATTAATATCTGCCTCCTCTCCTTGATTTTAATTTTCATAAGGAACAAAAGTTGGTTTGCTTCTGCTAAGCATTATATCTTTAACAACTAGCCCAACATATGACGTATCAGTTGCAGTTAGTTGCTTATTAAATTAACAGAACCTAAAAGACTCAATTATTCTATGTATGTATGTATGTTTTAATGTATATATGTAACAGAATTGGTGTTGGGCTCCAACCTACTTAGGTGCAAATATCATCACTGCTGTTTTCTAGTACTATAAACCTTCACACCGCACTTCAAAGAAGACTTTCTCTTCTCATCTCCAAATGGGCTTAATATTATTTACCTTAAAGGGCCATTGTGAGGATAAATAATGGATTAATTGAAACGTGTTATTTTTTAAATGCCTGATTTTTCTCAATACACCTTTAAGCATTTTTAAATTGTTTCACATCTGGTCAAGTTGAGATTTTTAGGAAACCCATTTTTAATTTGTGATAAAAGTTTATAACTTGAGTTTTTTCAAAAAAGTCAACAAACCGCAAGTACCTGTAACTAAAGGTCTTATAACTGACTAAATAAATAAATAAATAAATAAATAAATAAATGATTAATGGACGCAAAGCCTTTAGCACATCAGTCAACTAATAAATTATAGTTATTATTATCATTATTATTACATATCTAAAGGGAAATGCCTCATGTTACGCAAGGGTATGTGCCACTCTCAAATGCCTTTTTGATTTTGTGGGAGATTGTAAGCAGGTTTCCAGCTGAGCTTACCTGAAAAACTCTACATCACACAGCAATTTCATTTTAGGGGATGGGAAAAATGGAAGAAAAGTGGTGGGAGAATAGAAGTGGTGGCTGGCAATTCTACCTGAGAGGTAGAGTGTAGGAAGAGGGAGGTGCAATAAGCAGGTGAATTATCATTTAACACACATGTTCAGGCACACAGACATATATGTGTGTTTATGTGTGCCTCTCTGTGTATCACTACTTTTAATAGTGATACACATGAAGACTTTAGAAGATACCACCACAGGAAAAAGTACTCGCTAAAGAAGAAGAGATTGTGTGCTTGTGAGGCTGGAGGGCTTCGGGCCACTGAAGACCAGCATAGAAAGAAAATTCTAGAGAGGCTGCTGACTAGGAAAGTAGTAAGACAGGTTCCCAACCTGACCAGGGGTGTCCAGCCCATGGCCCTCAGGCTGCATGTGGCCCAGATGGCTATGAATTCAGCCCGACACAAAATCATAAATTTAGATAAAATCTTTCTGTTGCTTATCAGTTTTCTTTAGTGTTTGTGTATTTAATTTGTGGCCCAAGGCAGCTTGTCTTCTTCCAGTGCAGCCCAGAGATGCAAAAAGGTTGGACACTCCAAACCATAACAGTGGAGACCTGGGGCAAGAAAATCCCTACCTGCATAGATACATGGAGACAGAAGCACTACCTTATTTCCCTTCTGGGGATTTATCTGAAAGAAATGAAAACACTAACTCGAAAACATATCTGCACTCCCCTATTCATCGCAGCATTATTTACAATAGCCAGAACATGGAAAGCCACGTGACCACCAATAGATGAATGGATTAAAAAAATACATATATATGCATATATATAATCACATTATAAACCTGTATTATTTATCAATATAAAAAAATCCTGACATTTGTGATGAAACTTGGAGGTATTATGCTAAGTGAAATGTCAGACAGAAGTAGGCAAATACTGAATGATATCACTTATATGGGGAATCTAAAAAATAACCAAACAAACACATAGCTACAGAGCAGACTACAGAGTAAAGATTGGTGGTTTCCAGCGGTGAGAGCTGGAAGGTGGGCAAAATGAGTAAAGGTCAGAAGGTACAAGCCTCCAAATAAATAAATCTTAGGGATGTGATGTACAGCACAGTGGCTATAGTTAATAAAACAGTACTGTATATTTGTAAATTGTTAAGAGAGTAGATCTTAAAAGTTCTCATCGTACAAAAAAATTGTAACTACTTACAGTGATGGATGTTAACTAAACTTACTATGGTGATCATTTTGCAATATATATATACATTGAATCATTATGTTGCATACCTGAAACTAATATGATATGATCATGTGATATGTCAATTATAGCTCACTTTTAAGTACTACCTTATGCATGATTTATATTTCTGGTTTTCTTTTAAGGTTGCATTTTTTCTTAGTCTTCAGCATTGTATGATAAAGGATATAGTTTAAAGAGATACATAATTGGATTATTTAGAAATACATAGGGAAAAGGGTAAAATCTAGGATATATCTTTTTAAAGGGTTGAGTATAAGAACAACAATAACTTGCGATAAATATATTGCATGTGATAAATTATGCTTGGCCCTATTCTCTCCACTCTCCACTTGAGGGATTATTCCTGGAGAGTCTCAAAAGTGCATTACAAAAGCAGGAGTAGAGAAGAAATGGGGAAGCCCCAAAGATAAATCAGAGGAGAGAGGAAAAACAACACAATAATTTGACAATTAACAAATAGCTGAGGTTCTTAATTAATAGTGCACAATAAAAACACAGTTCCAAACCTGACCTTCACCATTGGAAACAGATTCTCTAGGGCGTGAAGCTAGGAGGTGTCTCTGCCTTGAAGAAGTTCCCAAGTGATTCTCAGGAGCATCTTTGATTAGAACTCAAAAGTATAGACCGGAAGCAGTGAGTCTAGCTGGAATTTCATTTCAGTTTATTCTTTACTAGCTTATTCAGTACTTTTCAAACACACTATGGAGTTTCACTTCTCCATATTTTTTTCTTGATGTTCCCTCATTCTCAGCAGCCACTTCATTTTCCTCTTGCCAGGCGTTAAAGCATCATTCTTCCATGTAAAGTTCTATATTCCTCAGTCAGAATGAATCTTCACTTTCCTTTGTGTTTCCATGGCTCCTTCTTTTGATTTCATTACAGCAATCATTTCCCTCAACCTCACAATAATTACTTGTGTGTACACAAGTAGATTATGTGCTCATTTTAGGTAAATGTCTTACTTATCCACATGTATATCCCCCCAGATCGCTTGCACATTGCTTTGGGACATGCAAAATGCTCAATTACCATTATTTAGATTTTAAGAAACAATGAGTAAAAAGTAGTAAGTAATGTTTCCAATTCAAATTTATTTTAACAACCTATTGCATAGTGATCTGGCTGTTATTCATTCTCTGGACTCAGAATGCCTAGAGGCTTATGCCAGTTTGGCCATTTGGTGAACATCTCAGTGCCTGAATTTTTGTATCTGGACAACAAAGAATATGATAATACCTAACTAATAGGGCCAGTACAAATATTAAATGTTAGCATATATAAAATGCACAAATGTCGGCTACCTTGACTGGACCACCAGTCTACAGAAACCCTGTTCTCTATCATAATCAAAATAGTTGGAGTGCTTTCTAGCTTTTATCTCCATTTAAATTACATTGTAATAGGGTAAAATATCACAGTGAGATACAGTCTCTTCTGAAGTCCAAAGACTTCCTAGAGTTGTATTAATCTTAAAGAACTTTGTGAAGCACTATCATAATTAATATTTATTAGGTGCCCTTTGTGAAATACACAGCATACCAAAGATAGAGAGCTTGAATGTCGAAGAGAGAGGTCTATGTTTCTCTGCATCTACACTGGCATTTTAATACAGCCTGTCAACGATGGTTCCGTGACCATTTTCAGACTCCATACAGCTTCTGTGACTGAAAAAAGATCCTCACATGCCCCATCTAAAGTAATCTGACAGGAGACTGGGGGTAGTAGAAAAGCCCAAAATGCAAACAGTTGTTCCTGAGTTTGAGATCAAGATTTTAAGTTGGTTTTATGACTTTGGGCAAGATTTCTAGCCACTCTTGGCTCTAGTAATTTTATCTTTAAAACTGTAATTATAATATTTGCATGGCAGATATTTAAGTATCATGGTGATTACTTTTTCAGCCATTTAAAAATTATTTTGAAATGTTTTATTTCTAAGATCTAATGTTCTAGGAACTCATCCTACCTTACCGAATTACTTAAATATTCACTTGGGGAATTAAAGTTGCTCTGAGTCACAAAATTTCACACATTGGTCATAGGAATTGTTGGCAGCCACACCAAAACCAACTTCAAAGCTGTTTTCATTAATAACATTGAGTCTGGTTATGGGTTGAGGCTGATGTATCTCTCATCCATAATAAATGACCTGCAGGGCAAAGAAGAATAATTGTCCTTGCAGTCACTGGCTTTGTAAGGAGCCTCACCTTTCTGCTCCACAGACTTCTTTACCAATGCATATTTAGGGGAGAGAGAACTGTAAAGAAGATGAGAGCACATCAAACATTTATATCAAGAGTTTCATTTCCCAAGAAATAGCAGGTGTGTCATACGATTACTCGGAGGGCAAAGACTCCGCTGAAGCCTCTCCTGGTACTCATGCAGATGGAGGTGTGGCGCGTGATGGATAGCCGTACCCATAAATATTCCATTTAGAGCCCCTGCGCCCAGACGGCACCTTTCTCATGAAACTAAAAGTCTCCGAGACAGTCAAATTATCATGAACAAAGGAGACAGTATTAAAACTGACACGAAATCCTCCTAGAATACCTTTCAATCACGTTATTGAAAACCCACCAACAGTGGCCTCTATCCAAGTCACCCTTCTTTCTCTGTCCTCCATGCCTTCATCCCACCACTGATACAGGCACATCCACACTCTCGTAAAACTCAGAAAGAAGACTTGGCACACTTTGCTGCTACAGTTTATTTCTGCTATTAAATCAGCCCATATCCAAATATCTAAAAATGATATTTAATATATGTAAAATAGTCCCAAGTACGAAATGCTTTGTGGTTGCTATTTAACAAAGAAACCATCCTTCCACATAGGAAGAATACGGTTTTCAAAACTGTTTCACCTGTGGATTTTCTTCAAATAATAATTTTAATAAACAACATTTCCTGAACATTTAACCACTTACTAAGTGCTATTCTAATTGCTTTCCGTTTACTAATTTATTTTACCAGAATTTTATGAAGTTGTGCTGTCATTACTTTATAATATTATAGATTTAAAAACTGGGACTGAGAGAGATGAAGTAACTGATAGTTAAATTGCTAGCGAATACTGAAACTAAATGTTGAAACTACGCAGTCTGTTTCTGACGCTGTAACTCCTAAAATTGCCCAACATGTAAAAAAATGAAAGCAGACAGGCTCTGCTAAGCTTATCCACTCAACAAGTAGTTATTTAGGACCTTTGATGAGTCATGCTATTATCGTGTTAATCATTAGAGGAACAATGATGATGCCCTTGTTTCCATAGTGGGGAAACAAACAATAAAACTTACAATACACAGACAAAGAAAAATAAATAAATACATAGTATTTGTGATACTCATTCTGGATTCCTATGCCTGATGTGCTCCTTGTACACCCCACTGATTCCTAACATCACATATAGCCCCACCATTCACCGAGTTGTTCAGTTCCCAAGCATCGGAATCATTTATGACTCAAATCCAAGCAAAAACTTGGTCAGCTCTACTCTCGAAATATATTTCCTATCTGACCCTTGCTAAGTGCCTCCATAATGCCACCCTGAACAAAGCTATGCCTTCTCTGACCTAGGCTATGGCTCTGACCTTTCCACTGTTCTTTCCACTTTCCTCTTCCATCTTCTCTCCAACATTTCTCTCCCTATTTAAGGGGACACTAGCTTCTGCAAATTCTACTTTCTGAATCATCCTTAATCTGCATCTTCATTGTTATTGTCCTAATTCAGGGTCACATCTTTGTCTCTATCAGTGCTAAGTTACGGACTGTAGGATCGAGGTGTCACAGCTATGTGTCTGGTCTCTGGAGACAGATGTACACATAAAACTTTCTGTAGTTCCTATAAAGGCAAATACAACTCCCACCAAGTATGAACAAGAAAAACAGTACATTTTAAAATGTGACAGTCTTTTAACTAAAAAGTTAGGAATCACTGGCTGACCTTTTGACCACTTGCCCTGAGCTTTTTCATTCATTATACATTTTGTTCACTCCCAATCCTGTTCTCTCTCAAATATGTAGATCTGACCATGTCACTGTCATGCTAAAACATTGACGTCTTCCTACTGTTGTAGGGAAATATTGTCTCTCCTCAGTCTGTTGCATAGATTGCCTTGGGATCTTTTTCACATCAGGCTCTCATTCTTGCGCTCCATGTACCTTCACCACTACACCTGTTTATTTGTTGTTTATTAAATACGACAAAGAATCTTCATAAATTTGTTTTAGTTCATTTTTTGGCAGTACTGTATTTTTTGTTCTTTATCTTTTAGACAAAATATTTCAAGACCAAGCTAATTGCTACTTCTGTAGAGCCTTCCTCATTTTTTGCTGTGGAATAAATTACTCCTTCTATCAGACACCTTTCTATCACATTTATAATGTGGTAACAAAGTTAGACATCATAATTATTCTCCCCTTGATAGAATGACCCAAGAGCAGGAACATAAAAAACATCTAAAATATCACCATACCCTACCTAACATATATTCTGGTGCAGAGTAAGGAGATAAACATCTGTTACATAAGTAATATCTTTATCCATATTATTTAAATTCAAGTTGATAAGGCATGTAAATTACATGCTTTTAACTACCATTCTATTTTTAATTTTGTTTACAAATTTTGAAAGCAAATATACTAATATTAATACCTTAAAAAGTCTTGATTAATTAGGATAAACAGTCTACAGTTCGGTCTCCCTGACTTAGGCTCACCCTTCTGTAATTCAGTCTCTACTCTGTAGTCAAAGAGCTTTTTCAAAAAAAAAAAAAAGTTTGATTATATTCCTCCCTTACATTACAAACCCTTGCGTGTTCCAGATAAAGTCCAAACTCTTTTCCATGTTTTGCCATATCATGCCTTTCTGGATTCTACGCATCTCTTCAGGCTCCTCTCTTCACTCTCAATGCTCTTTACTCTAAATCCCCAAAATGCTCTTCTGTGTTCCAGGAATATCAAACTTGTTTTAGATTCCCCTTTATCACACACCTATCTGAATGCTGCTTATTCAATTCTTCTCTTTGTGCATCCTTCCCTTATAATGTCCCATTCAATTCCTTGGTGTCCTTTAGGGTTAGGACTTGACTCAGAGGTCAACCAGCCCAACACCTTTCCTGATCAACTCTACATCCTCCCTCCCAGCAATACTAGGTAGCTGTCCTTTTCTCTCCCATCTTCCCCAGCTCTTGCCCCATCATAGCATTTAACAGTGTTTATTTTTACCACCTGTTTTTTTGTCTGCTTTCCTCACTAAACTTCAGAATTTTTGAGTTCTTGAACTATCTTATTCATCATAGTCTCCAGAAGCTTAAACATTCTCTGGCACACAGTAGATATTAAGTAAATATTTGTTAAATGCATGAATGTAAATTATTGCTTAGACCTTAGACTCAGCCAAGAACTAAAGAGCAATTGAGATCTTAGAAAAAAATCTCAAGATGATTTTAAGAACGCTAAGGGAGGAATACTCTCAATGCAAAGACAGGTCTGACCCTCTGGCTTAGAGAAAGGATTTCATCCAGAGAAAGAGGGATGCTTATGGCAAGTTAGACCTTTATAAAAACAAATCTGGTTTAATAAGTCCTAATACATTTAGAACGAAAACCTGCTGCCCCCAGAAGAGCTGAGCAGGTAGGTGTTTGTTTCCTTTCTAACAAATAAATGACAGAAGACAGATCTGTGAGGCCGGAGACAAAGATACATATAAACTGAGTATATAACTGTGAACAAGTAATTTCTCCTTTTTGTCCTGTTTCAACCACAAAATAAGGGGAAATGATTTTTTTCAGGATCACTAATCACCGATTTCTGCTCACTGAGTCTAGAAGACGGTCTTTATTCTCTATTACCTACTATTGCAAAATCTCCCTGTGCACCGTTTTCTGCTTCTGTCTTTTAACACCCATCTCTGACTCTCACACTCTTGCCTCCCTCTTACTCATGTCAGGACGCTGTGATTACACTGGTCTCATCCAGCTAATATAGAATAACCTCCCCATCTTCAGAACCTTAGACTACTCACATCGGCAAAGTCACTTTCAGCATGTGAGGCAACATATGCACAGATTTCAGGAGTCAGGATGTGGACATCTAGTTGAGGAGGCAGGCTTTATCTTGGCGACTCTATAAATAATTTGTCATTTTTGAATGTTATTCTATTATAGCTATCCCAATTTCTCCCCCTTTGCCCTCCTCCGCCCATCCCACACCCCTACTCACACAGTCAATTCCCACACTGTTGTCCATGTCCATGGGTCATTCATACATGTTCTTTGTCTAGTCCCTTCCCCTTCTTTCCTCCATTATCCCCCTCGCCCCTCCCCTCTGGTCACTTTCAGTCTGTTCCATGTTTCCACGCCTGTGGTTCTATTTGTTCTTTAGTTTATTTTGTTCATTATATTCCTCTAAGAGGTGAGATCATACAGTATTTTTCTTTTATTGACTGGCTTATTTCACTTGGCATAATATTCTCCAGTTCCAACCATGCTGTTGCAAAAGGTAGGAGTTCCTTTTCTTTCTGCTGCATAGTATTCCATTGTGTAAATGTACCACAGTTTTTTGATGCACTCATTTACTGATGGGCACTTAGGCTGTTTCCGGCACTTGGCTATTGTAAATAGCACTGCTATGAACATAGGAGTGTATAAGATTTTTGATTTCATGACTTGGGGCTTTTAGTATATATTCCCAGCAGCAGAATTACTGGGTCAAAAGGTAGTTCCATCTTTAGTTTTCTGAGGAAATTCCATACTGTTTTCCACAGTGGCTGCACCAGTTTGCATTCCCACCAGCAGTGCACTAGGGGTCCCTTTTCTCCACATTCTCACCAACCTTTGTGTGTTGATTTATTATTGATGGCTATTCTGACAGATATGAGGTGATGTCTCAATATGATTTTAATTTGCATCTCTCTGATGGCTATTGATTTGAGCATCTTTTCATATGTTTATGGGCCATCTGTACGTCCTCCTTAGAGAAGTGTCTGTTCAGATCCTTTGGCCATTTTTTTTTAGTTGAATTGTTTGTCTTCCTGGTGTTGAGTTGTATTAGTTCTTTATATATTTGGAGATCAAACCCTTGTACAAAGAATCATTGGCAAATTTGTTCACCTATACAGTAGGTTCCCTTTTCATTTTGATGATGGTTTCTTTAGCTGTGCAGAAGCTTTTTAGTTTGATGTAGTCCAATTTGTTTATTTTTTTCCTTTATTTCCCTTGCCCTAGGAGATATATCAGCAAAAATATGGCTAAGTGGGATATCTGGAATCTTTATAGAAATTAAAAGACATGTCTGATAACCACACAGATGATTACTATAAAGGCTGGGTTTCAACTCCAGGCAAGACCATCCAATTCCAAAGTGTGTGCTCTCATCTATTATGTCTACTTTATGTGGACACTGCTTCATGGCACACACTCTATGATGCTGTAAAACTATAGAAAACACAGTGTGGATTCCTCTATTGCTAGTCTCAGGAACAGTGTGTTTATTCCCACCTAAAGCCTTTTTCTCAACCATAAGCTGCATACAAGCGAATCTGTTGCTTGCAAAAGTATATCTGTGTGCTTCCTACAGGCAGCTGAAAGACATTCACGTCCTTATGATTTACGTTTTATACAAATCTCGACACCCAATTTGTTTCCTGTTGGCAAAATGACTTCCCTATATACATCATTCTTATCTTAAATGTTTGTGAAAGTCAGTCAGTCAACAAGCACTTATCGAGTGCCTAAAAAAAGCATTTCACATAAATCAATATGCTATAAATCAATACGATAATCACTCAAATGTCACCAATAAAAATGGCATTCCTCAAATGAAAGTTTTTCAGAAACGTGCAGATTATGAAAATACACACACAAAAATCAATGTGACCACAAGGCCAAACTTTCCTTTACGATGAAGATTGAGCAGATGCCTAAATGCCTCTGTGTTTCTTTGTCCATTTCTCTATCTGCTGACCTGACAACATACCTATCCCTCCAACACACACAGACAAACACACGTGTGTTTTTAAGTCAATTATTTTCATGGAATCCAAATATTCATTTTTTCATGGAACACCCATCACAGTGATATGACTGGAATAAGTAATTCATCAAGAACCAGAGACTTGGAAATAAAGAACAAACTGACAGTGACCAGATAGGAGGGGGGAGGGGGCTAATGGGGGAAAGAAGAGGAAGGGGGAAGCAAAGCAACCTGATCAGAGGACCCATGGGCATGGATAATGGGGGGAACTGACTGTGGGAGTGGGGCGAGGGGAGAGCAATGGGAGAAAAGGTGGGATGACTGTAACTGAACAACAATAAATAAAAACAAAATCAAAATAACAGTGAAAAAAAGAAACGTTTGCTGAATTAGGAGGTACTATGAGTTGGACCCCATAATACAAAAAAAGAACACTCTAAAAATAAGGATTCATAGTTAAACAGAGACAGAATGCTGAATTATATGCAGCTCTCTGTATCATATCCTTATTTAAGGGCCCTTTACCTGGTATTCCATTTGACTGGAGTGCTCTCTCCCAACCCTTTACCAAGTTAACTCATACCAATACCACAAGTGTCACCTCTTCCAAGACACCTCCCATTGCCATACAATGAATTGTATGTCCTATTTACATATTTTAATAGCACTTGTTCTTTCCCATATGGTGATGCATATTAGCATTCAAATTAGCTACTTGCTCTGTGTTGCCTACCATAGCAAAGTATCCATTCACACAAGACTCTATCTTACGTAATGGTTTGCAGTCCCCAGCTTGGAGTCTGGCTCACAGTACAAAGAAAATTCTGTGGGAGCTAGAAGATAAAAAGTGTGCTAGAGGCATTTCAAAATACGTTTTCTGCAGTGCGGGAACTCTCAATTCATGCACTACTCAGAACCATACTCCTATTTACCCAGTTAACAAAAAACCTTCAGTATTATTCAGCTTAGTTCAGAATGCAGAAATTAATGTTTCCCTGAAATGGAAACATATACAAACAAACAGCTTATAGGCATAATTGTTGGTGGACAGTAGTGAAAACATCAGTTATGTAAGGATCGTGGCCCAATAAGAAATTAAGCTTCCTAAATCAGCAATTTTCTATTGTAGATGGATAGTATTGCTGGAAGATTCAGGCCAGACCTTATCCCTTAGAAATTTGGGGACCAAGGGGATCTACACTGAAATAAGCCACATTTGTTCCAGTTCTGGATGGTCAGCCTCATTCTAATAAGATTCTCTACCCTTGATTTAATAAACTGAGATTTTATCTATCACCTTCTGTTGTGCAGAGGTGTGTGTGATCTCTCTGCCAAACTTGAAATGACAGAAAGTCACAGAAAGCTGGATAAAAAAAATAATATTTGAAAAGGGAACTTTATTGAAGGGTAGAATTTTGTCCTGTGCAGGAGTAGATGTAAGAGCCTTCAAGTGGTGGGGGTGTGAGGGATGTACAAAACTGTGGTGGTGTTCAGGGAAAGAGAAAAAAATAGCTAGAGCATAAAATGAAATTGGAGTGGTAGGTAGAGAACGTTAGAGGTTAAGAATGGAGAGGTGGGTTCAACATTGACATTGAATGGTCTTGAAAGCTGAGTCGAAGAGTCAATGTTAGGAGGAAAAGGCATAAACTGATTTAAAAAAACAGGATATTTATTTGGCAAATTAATTAATATTTAAAGGCCATTTGGGACTAATACTGTTTTGTTGATTATTCAAACCTCTTTAGCTTATCTACTTCTCACTGTTCATCTTCCCCAGAACTATGTTCTTGCCATTTTCTGATGCTGCAATGTACATGAGAAATTCCACAATGACATGACAGCATTCGGAACTGTCTCATTCGTGAAATAATTCAAACTTGCACTTATTAAGTACCCTCTGATATTTTCTATTTCAAGTCCTGAAATTATCACACTTGATGTTAGAGTTAATTTTGGTGACATGGCTCTTCTTCTAGAATACAAGCCCCACAGGCAGGGAAGACAGGCTGATTTCTAACGAGAGCAAGAATGAAAATAATAATGATTGATTGTAACTACACAGACGTTACTGCAGGGTAGGCACATCACTAAGCACATTACAAGGATTCACTCATTCAGTGCTTTGAGGTAATGAAAGCGTGAGATAGAGAGGCACATGGCCATATATGTTGTATGAGCTAAAATTATTGCCCAAACATTCTGGATCTAGCGTCCTCTTTCTTAAATATGAGTGTAAGCAATATCATTCTTTTTGAAAACCAAGGATGGCATTTTGTATGTGTTATAATTACATAAAAACAGCATTCTCTATTTATCCACAGTCTTAACCTCAAGCATATAATCAATTTATTAAATCAACAAATATTTGTTAAAGTATATCATATTCTGAGGGCTTTCTGTTTGCTCAGGATTCAGTAGCAAACCTCACAGTCATGAGTTATTATTTACCTACAAAATATCACTTGCAAGTAAGTTTTTACTCATTTACAGTAGGTTTCAACATCCAACTTATATCTTCAGTCATAACTTTTAATGATAAATGTAAATTTGAAACAGTGCTGATTATTTTACTGAATTCATATATCCTTTGGGCTTTTTATTGATATGTGGTGTTACCAAGAAAACACATTTCTTTAAGAGTTCTATGGTTGGGAAATTTTAACAAATTACTTTAGCCAAATGATTTTCTTATTCATCAGGGTTTATATATTAGAAAGAATATCCAAGTCAGTTAGAAATTCTTACACTGTAACAGGGAGTAATTTTAGGCCCTAGAGCAAGCCTTTGCTACAACAATTCTTGACATGTGTATTTGTGTGATCATTGTTTGGGAAATAGCTGCTTACCTATAAAAGTTAAATGTGCTCCTTCATCCATATGAAGTATTTGAGTCATATATGCCAGTCACTTTCTTATGTTTCCAGTTTAGTACAACTGAGCCATTACTTTCCTACTGATTTAACATATAAATATAAACATATACACACACATATATATTCCTTATGAGTTCCTTACTGTAGTGGTAAATGAAATACAGAAATACTAATATTAAAAATAGTCATCCTTTAGAGAGATGAGAGGTAAAGGAATTAAAACCTGAGGCTGCTACTTTGAACCCATAAAATGGCTCTACAATTTCACCAACATGGCTAGTTAACAACTAGTTCTTACAACCATTAACAACTAGACTAAATTTCAAAAATCTTTTTATAGCACTTTTCTGCAGTCTCTATATTACGGTTCCCTCTAATATGACCACCGGTCAGATAGTGCCCAGTTAAGGTAACAAACATGTGTCAAATATTTTCAAGAAAGATACCTTAACATATTTCATAGATATTATTTTTAAAGTAATGTTAATATTAAGATATGTTAAATGACCAGACACGTCATCGGATGCCCTGACTTTCCACTTCACAGACAGCACCTTCACATAAACGTACTCTGGTTTGTATACAATGACTTAATGTCTCACTTTGAAGCTTCTGCATTTTCTAGTCATTGACTTCTTTTCTCTCCCCTTTTATTTATTCTTTATTTCTTTAGATTTCATAAGCACTTAAAAAAACCTCAGGACTATTTTATTGCAGCACATTCTCAACCGATACTTAGAATGTAGATTATAATTGCTCAACATTATCACATTTCCCTGTGGTGATATCAGATGGCATTGTCTCACTTGCAAAATGAATACTTAACAAAGAAATGCTATGAGAACAGGTCAATGTTATCATAAAATGGTAATAAGCAGTAAGTTCTAATAGAATAATCTGTGTTCTATTTTGACTCCTAAGATTTCCTCTTGTATTCTCAAGGAAGATGATGAAAAATGTATTGTTAAGATATCTAAAATAAAAAATACCACATATAGAGATTAATATAAATTCTAATTTTAAAATCATAACTAAAATTCTATGTAAGTATATTTTTAATAACTCTTCCAAGATAACTTACATTATTCATTGAAGTACTAGAAAGATGCAAACACCAACGATACCTATTGAATAACCCCTCTAATTTATTAAGTCAAGAATAAAAGTCTTTCTGTTTGAGGACCATGGAGCCAGAATATCTACTTTTTTAGAAAATGCATCATATTAAGAAATATAGTGTCACTTACCAGTCGGTTTACATCTTAGTACCCACATCCAAACTGAATTGACACTGAAAAGAGTAAAAAAATAATAATTAAAATATAAAAGTAAAAAATATAAAAACTGAATACATCATACTAAGCAGAAACCATATTGTTGGAGCTACATCAACACAGCTTCTATTTAACTACATGGTATTTAGAAAATAAAAATTCAATGACAATAATAAATCTGTACAAACATCTTAAAAGTTTATGGCAAAGAAAAGTAAATTCAGTAAATTCTTTAAAGGCATCAACTATGGTTAAAATGCATTAAAAATAAAAATTGTTCCAGTTAAACTCTATGCCTACTTAGCTGTCTAAACAGAAATGGTAAAAATAGATACAGTCATATTTGTGGTAGCCTTTTTTTTAATAACAGAGATTGGCAAACTCCTCTAAAGAGACAGTGAATATTTTAGGCTTTACAGGCATGCAGAGTCTTTCTCTCAACAACTCAACTCCATGTGAACAAATAGGCATGACTGTGTTCCAATTAAACTTTATTGACAAAAATCAGCAGGCTGGTAAGGATTTTGACTACAGTTTGCTGACTCCTGATTAACATCCTGAGAGTTCCGACTCAGAAATATCAATCCTAATGTGTGGCAGGACAAGGAAATACACAAAATCACAAGGACTGAATAATTAGTCCGTTTAGCTTCACAATAAACTGTGTAGTTTAAAATCACCCTATAAAAACCTGTGGACTTCTCGGTCCCAGAATGATGATAAATGAGACTCAAAGAGAGTAATTATTTTTAATATTTACAGTAAATTATAGTAAATATTAAAAATAGATTGTACATATAAGGTGAATATCAAAATATGTGATAGTATAAAGGAAATCTCATATCTTTCAAAGAATAAAGATAATTATTTGATTTTTATTTATGCTTTTAAAAAGTATGCTAATTAACAGCAAGATTCCTAGAGCCTAACTTTTCCTTATAGATCAGGGAGTTCAAATACTAAATGCACCATAACAACAGCTTGGAATTAGCTAGAGACATTCCTCAGGCCAGCTTTCTAATCCTTGGAAAATTAATTGAATGGATGAGGCTACAATGTATTTGTTTCAGAAAAGGGCCTGATGTCACTCTGGAAGGCAGCGGGCAGAGCCTCCCTGCAACAGTTCACTATATGAGCATTGCCTCACAAATACATAATGTGCTAGAAACGAGGGGATGGACTAAATTGCCAACACACTCAGGCATTCAGAGAAATATGAATTGTACTCTTTTTGGAAACATGAGATCAACTCAAAACTATCCCATAGGAAACAGATAACGCAGAGGAGAAACGATTGTATTTGTGACAGAGAGGTTGGAAACAAGAATTCTTGTCATTATTTCAGTTAGAACTGTTACTTACTTTCTAATTTCTGAAGGTGGCCCTGTGTGGTAGACCTCAAAGGGCATTTCAACGTTTAGCAAACATCTGCCCCCAAACCCACACAGCCATACACACAGTCTAAGTGGGCATTTTCCATTTTGGATGATTGGCTCGTTCTGGTAACTTTACCTTTACACTCAAAGACTGGCTCTACTTGTCAGAGCAAAGAAGTATTAAAGGAAGCATATTTAACACACATAAATAATCAGGTCCTTGTTCTCTTTATTCATGTGATTCCCAGTTAAGGGCTCAATCTATCCCTTCAAAATTCATATTTTGGACTCCTAGCCCCCAGTACCTCAAAATGTATTTAGAGATGGGCCTTCACAGAAGTAATTAAGGTTAAATGATGCCATTAGAGTAAGCCCTATTCCAAGATGACTGGTGTCCTTATAAAAAAAATAATAATTCAGAGACAGACACGAGCACACACTGAAAAAAGACCATGTGAAGACATAGGACTACCACAGCCATCCACGAGCCACGGAGAGAGGCTTCGGAAAACAATCAACCCTGCCCATACCTCGATCTCGGACTTCTTGTCCAGGAACTCCGGGAAATAAATTTCTGATTTTCAAGCCACTCAGTGTGTGGGAGTTTGTTATGGCGGACCTCGCAAATTAAAACATTTCTTCACGGCCCTGACCACCTATAATACCAAGCAAGGAAAACAGACTTTCTCTGCTGCTTGAAATCTAGCAAAAAGCCAACTTACCCTTTACTTCCACCAGCTACAGCGACTGTTAGCTATTAGAGAAGTGATTGTGTCACATGCTTAGAATGAAGCAGGTATAAATGGCTACAGGTGGAGAGGAGAAGGAGGAAGGTTCATCGGGAATGGCATTTCTCCATCTTGAGAGAAGCTATAAGTGGATCCAGAAAATGTAGTTGGAATTCATGTGATCAGAAACTATACCTTGCCTCTCTTTTGGTTCCCAGTTCTTGGCTATACTCCAGAGGCCAGATGTTAGAATTCCAATTAACCATGAAACTGTCAAAAATGAAAGTTGTTTTCTGAGACCTTGACAGTCTGCTCATCATTTCAGAGAAAATTGAGCCTGTTAAACATTAATTTTCCCAAAGTCACAAAGGCAATGATTTGTAGATCCTGCATTCATCATAAAATCACAGTGGTCTTTTTTCAAAGTTTATACACTGTGGAAAACTTGCCTCAGTGAGCAATTCATTCATTCATTCAATGAATGTTTATAAAATAGATTGTTTTCTATGTTCCAGACACACTTCTTGCTATTAAGGTTACAGCAGTGAACACAAACAGACCAAAACCGCCTCTTTGAGTTTATATTCTAACATTGACTGGTGGACAATAAATAATATTTTAGACATAAATGTTGTGTGGCATGATGAGCTTTGAAGAAAGGTGAATCTGGGGTTAATTTCTGGCCCTACTATTCCATAGAAATCACCTTTGACAAAATAGTATAGTGGTTGAGAGCTCAGGTCTGAAGTCTTGTGATTTTTTCATGTGAATGCTGGATCTTTCCCTTTCTGAGTAACTTTGAGCAATTTACTTTGACACTCTAATCTTCAGGTTCCCCATTACATAATTGGCACAATAAACTTAATTAAAAGAGAGAGAGAGAAAGAGGTGAGGGAGGGAAAAAGAGAGAGAGCATTACATCTGATAAGGCACATTAAGTAGTATCAGCTTGGTGCCCAACAATAGCAGGTGCGGCACATTAAATTAATGCATCCAATTCTTCCTTCCGACCTGTAGCCAAGGCCTTTGCTCTATAATTTTGCATTTTCTCCTTTTAAAGAGCAAAATTATATATGGGCTGAGCCCTGTGAGTGACTTTGGCCCATAGAATAAGGTAGAAGTGGCAGTGTGAGGATTCCAAGCCTAGTCCTTAAGAGGCCTTGGGTATTTCTGCTTTTCCATTTGCGGGTCTGTTCCCAGCCCTGGATTGCCAAGAAGATGAGAGCTGTGTGGGGCAGAGCCACCTCCACCGATCTCCCTACCTGCACCTGGAAGCAGAAAAGCCTGGATACCTGACCCTGAAGCAGAGCCACGAATCTGAGCCCAGAGGAACCCCAACCAATCTGAGCACACGCGAGTGAGAATAAACAGTTGGTGTTTGCAGTGACTCACTGGGGATGTTCTGTTGCACAGCAATAGCTCAGCGATGCAATAGGCATTAAATTTTCCTAGTGTATTTCCTTAGGATATTGATTAAAAGAAAATAAAAAACAAATAACCTTTACCAACCTACCTCCAAAAACAATCAAATGAGCCTATGTGATTGAATCACCTCTCTTAGCTTTATAGCTTTTAATGCTTTAATGCTGAGAACAGATTGGGAGTTAAGACACAGGTCAAATTCTACACAACAGAATACCAAATACTATATTAAGCCATTCCAAGAGTTACTTAACTCTTCCCTCTTTAAGTTACAGAGTACCTTAGTCTGATAAATGTTAGAAAGCTTAAATGAGATTACAAGCTAGAGCCATAGAGTATGAGCAATATCCTTCACTATATCAGAGTACTCTCTTTTTTATTGAATTTATTGGGGTGACATCGGTTAATAAAACCATACAGGTTTCAAGTATACACCTCTATTACACACCATCTGCACATGACCTCTTGCACTCACCAGCCAAAGACGGGTCTCTTTCCACACCATGCATCCACCCTTTACACTCTTCCACTAACCCCTTTACCCCTCCCCTCTGGTAATCACTATACAGTTGTCCTTACCCATGTGAGTGTTTTCTCCTTCTTGTTAATCCCTTCACTTTTTTCACCCAGCCCCCCACTACCTTTGCCCTCTGCCACCTGTCAGTCTTTTCTATGTATCTATGGCTCTGTTTCTATGTTTGTTTGTTTATTTTGTTCATTAGATTTCACATATAAGTGAAATCATATGGTATTTTTTTTGACTAGCTATTTCACTTAGCATAATTCCCTCTAGGTCCAACCACGCTGTCACAAAAGTTAAGAGTTTCTATGGTTGAGTAGTATTCCATAGTGTAAATGTACCAGAATTTTTTAACTACTCATCTACTACTGATGGATAAATGGGTGGCTTCCAGATCATGGCTATTGTAAATAATGCTGCAGTGAACATAGGGGTGCATATATTCTTTTGAAATAGTGTTTTCTGTTTCTTTGGATATATGCCCAGAAGTGGAATCACTAGGTCATAAGGCAGTTCCATTTTTAATTTTTTAAATTATATTTTATTGATTATGCTATTACAGTTGTCCTGATTTTTCCCCCTCTGCCCTTTGCCCCTCTCCACCCAGCACCCCCCGCTCCTTCAGGTAATCCTCCACCTTTGTTCATATCCATGGGTCATGTATACAGGTTCTTTGCCTACTCCATTTCCTATAGTGTACTTCACATTCTCATGGCTATTCTGTAACTACCTATTTGTACTGCTAAATCCTTTCACCTCTTCACCCATTCTCCCACAGCCCCTTCCCATTTGTCAAGCATCAAAATGTCCTCCAATCCATGATTGTGTCTCTGTTCTCTTTGTTTGCTTAGTTTGTTTTTTAGATTCGAATGTTGATAGAGATGTATTTATTGTCATTTTATTATTCATAGTTTTGATCTTCTTTTTCATAAATAAATCCCTTTAACATTTCATATACTACTGGTTTGGTGATGATGAACTCTGTAGATTTTTCTTGTCTGGGAAGCTCTTTATCTGCCCTAAGATTCTGAATGACAGCTTTTCTGGGTAGAGTAATCTTGACTATAGATCCCTGCTTTTCATGACTGAATATTTCTTACCAATCCCTCCCGAGTCTGCAAAGTTTCTTTTGAGAAATCAGCTGACAGTTTTATGGGAACTCTCCTGTAGGTAACTAACTGCTTTTCTCTTGATGCTTTTAAGATTCTCTCTTTATCTTTAACCTTTGGCATTTTAATTATAATGTGCCTTGGAGTGGGCTTCTTTGGGTCCATCATAATAGGGATTCTTTGAGCTTCCTGGACGTGCACATCTATTTTCTTTGTCAAATTAAGGGAGTTTTCTTTCACTATTTTTTCATATAGATTTCCAGTTTCTTGCTCTTTCTCTTCTCCTTCTGGCACCACTATGAGGCAAATGTTGGACCTCTTGCTTGTACTGTCCTCATTTTTTTAAATTCTTTTTTTCTTCTTTTTCTGATTGGTTGTTTTGCTTCCTTATGTTCCATATCATTGATTTGATTCTCAGCTTCATCCATTCTACCCAACACCATTTATTGAATAAACTGTGTTTACCTCATAGCATGTTCTTGCCTCCTTTATCAAATATTAATGACCATAAAGGTGTGAGTTTATTTCTGAGTTTTCTATTCTGTTCTATTGATCTATATGTCTGTTTTTATACCTGTGACCTGTTGTTTTAAAAATTATGACCTTGTAGTATGGTTTGATTCAGATAGCGAGAACACTCTCTTTTATTCATTGTAAATACAATAGAGAAATAAACTGCTTTAAGTCAATTATTTCCAATCAGATATGCTTAAAATGATAAAACATTCTATAGTGTATGTGCTGTGGGTGTGGATGTGGGAAGGGTGGGGTTATATTGCTGTCACAGACTATTACTATATTTTAAATAATTTTAAGTGAGATCCAAATATATACATATATGTAGTTGATACAGATATAGATATAGATAGATATAGATATAATCATAGCGAGAGAGTCCATCTTCATCATTTAAGGGTTCTGTATTACATATTTGCGTACTACCTGAAATATATTTGTAACCCTAAAATCAATATTGTTAACATTTTTGCAGTTATTTGTCAACATGCGCAGAGTGGTAAACATTTTGAGTCACCTGGCCTGTATGTTCCCAGCGGAGGTGGAACAAGGTGGTGCGCTGCCTTCTTGCCTCAGTTCTCAGACTGTAAACAAGTGTCCTTTTATGGTGTATCCAGTGCCATTTTTCTCACTTTTGGGTGTTTTATTGGTGATGTCACTGTTTAGATGGCCCCCAAATGTAGTGCTAAAGTGATGTGAAGTGTTCTAAACACAAGAAGGTGGTGGTGTGCCTTATGGAGAAAATTCATGTGTTGGATAAGCTTTGTTTGGGCATAAGGTTTAGTGGTCTTGGCTGTAACTTTTACATTAATGAATCAACAACATATAATAAAGATGTCTTTATGTATAAAAAAAAAGGTTAGGTATTGATCAGTTGACTAAAATGCTGTGATCAAATTCACAAGAACCTGACCCTGTATCTCCCCTAGGAGCAATGTTTTAGTATTTGCTAGATTAGAATTTGTGTAATTTTACAGAACATAACTAGTATAAATAATAGGAATTGACTGCATATATGCATGTTTTTGTGTATATATATATATATACATACATATACATATATATATATCTTTTTATATACTGTGTCTCTCTTTGAATAGCATTTTACCTTGTAGTCTCCCATTAGTTCCAATCACCAATTCTTTACAGAAAAAAAAAAAAAGCCACTACTTTCTCTAAGGCAAGCCTAGGGCTTTTCAAGAGAAGATGATGATGAACAATGTTCCTAACTGTATAAGTCATTCAGGACTTCATTCTTTTTATACTTCCTGCGTTATGACATTTAAATGAATGATATCATTATCATGAGATTCAGTAGAGAAAAAAAAGCTGAATGAATAACTGCCCCAAACTCATAAATAAATCTTTGAAAAGGAGTATTTCCAAGTCAAGCATTAAACTAAGGATTATGGAAGGATTTAATGAGAAACATCAGGAGCAACATTTTACTCCTAAAATAACCATTTCCTCACTGAAATTCCCTCTCTTTTCTGGACTCAAAATATCTTCTATTTACTTCATTATTGTACATAAGCGCCATTGTAATGATCACTTTACCTTTTTCGTGCCTTTGATTTCTCCTCAACCCCTGGCCCAGCGTCTGCCACATAAGTTTTCAAGGCACATAGTAAACTATAACTGTGGAACATTTAAGTGTCACTGCACTACCCTGCGCCTCACATGCATTTTATATGCATGTATGTGTGTGCATAATTTGTAATATTCTACACGTTTTACTTATCTCAGTATAAACTACCCCAAACCAAATATTTTACTTCATGCTCCCTAGGAATTTCTTATTAGAATTTTGAATCTTCACCTCAGTTTAGGCCAAGACTAGTTGTTGGAGGAGACCATTCACAGGGCCTGACTCCTGATTGAATCAGAAGCTGGACCTGGACAAAGGGAGGCGCCTCAGCCTGTCTCCCTTTTTTGAACATTCTACCCAATGTTCCCATAGATGGGGGCATTTCAAGGATGGAACCTGGAGAGAATAATGTGTTGCTGAGACCATGTGGTCTGTATAGGTGACTAGACTCTGTTAAGGCCTTTGTATAAACGTTTAATATTCTGGTAGGGGAGGTGCAGAGATCTACTTGTCTTTCAGCCCCAAAGGACTAGTCACAGTACACAAGTTCCCTTGCTTATTAAAGCTGCCACCTACAACCATGGAGTGGTCGGTCTCCCCTTGTTCTCCGTGTATGAGGACCAGTTTGCAAAATAACACTAGGCTAGTGGAAAGAGTATAATCTTTGGTTAAATAGAGGTTTACATTCTCTCTCTACCACTTATAATTTGGGAACATCCAAAATGGTAGAAAACTTTATCTTCAACTTTTTTTTTAATTGTTGTTCAAAGTACAGTTGTCTCCATTTTCCTCCCACCACTCCCCCCCTGCCCCACCCATCCCCGCCTCCTTCCCTGGATCCTACCCACTTTGGCTTTGTCCATGTTCCTTGACAACCCTTCCTCTGTTTTTCCCCATCCCCTCTCCCCTCTCCTTTCTGGTTACTGTCAGTTTGTTCTTTATTTCAATGTCTCTGGTTATATTTTGCTTGCTTGTTTGTTTTGTTGATTAGGTTCCACTACATGTATCTTCAGCTTCTTTACATATAAAATGAGTAGTAAAGTAAGACCACTCATGAGATAGCTGTGAGGGCTGTGCTAGATCTCACAAGTGAACGTGCCTAGCGATAGTATCCACTTCATGCAAGTTAGTTTCTTTTCCTCCAAGATATTACTTATGTGCATATCTTCAAATACTTCAATGATATGTGTGCTTCTCATAGAGATTGTTGTTATTGTTTTACTTTTCAGACATGTAGAAACCTGGATGCAGCTGGAAGGCTGTGAATTATCAAAAAAAAAGCCTGCTATAGGCGATAATTTTAATGTTAATTAACTCCATCTGGAAGGAGAAGCAGGTGTTGAAATTGATCACTTAAGTACAGAAAGCAAAGGCTGTTTACTAAACTCTCTGTAAATTAATTTGGGTGAGCTTGTGGTTAAATTGATTTCAAGTCACTTTTCTATACATTTCTTATACCAAATGCTGAAATTGGAGAAAGAAGTAGATCAAGCAGATTTTAATAAAATGTAACAAGTGGGACTAAAAGGTCACCTAAAAATAAAAATTACATTTTAAAAAAATGCAACAGTTAGTTTTGCTTCAAGAGCAGGTGGAATCTGAGCCAAAGACCTGAGGCAATTCTCAGGTGTTATTCACAAATCACCTGAACAAAATCATTGTGGATGCCCTAGGAAGGGTGGGGGGCTGGGCTCTCTGGCAGATCTATTGGGACAGATATGCCTAGGAAGGCCTAGGAATCTGCATTTAATGATGGCTCGGGTGATTTTTATTCTCACTAAAACTTAAAAGTCATTGTCGTAAGGGTGGAGAAACACCAAATCACACTGTCCTAAAAGGAAAATAAATTAAGATAATGGTTGTCTGAGAAGGTAAACCATAATAGAGAAGCTTAGAAAATATCATTAAGAATCTGGATGCCAAAATCAAGTCTATGTTTACCATTTAAGAAAATACTGGTATAATAATAGTGTTCATTTAATTTTTTGCCTTCCGTAATTACCTAACTTCTCAACAGAAAGCCCATATTCCTTCAACTTCTTTCCCAGGCTTTCCTCAATCTGATCTGATTACCGTGTGATTCCCAAACCAGCAGCATCACGATCATCCAGACTTATCATGATTTATCAAAATTCAGTCAACTGCTATAAACAGGGCGTCAGGGATGAGTCCATAACGTAGGAAGCATAGCTGCATCTCTTGTTTCCCTTTCAGATAGAAAAGAGATTGCTTATCCTTAATTTCAATTAAAACATCACTTAATTGGAAAGGCCTTTTAGCTTTGTGAACTTGAAGCAAAAGAGCAAAAGAGCCTAGGTTTCCTCATGTATAAACTGAAGATAATATTATTTAACCATAAATAGTACAAAATGAGAGGCTATATGGCAAAGCACATTTTAAAGTTTAAAACATTGTTTGTATTATTGTAATGTGGTATCATAGTATTTTTCATGCCTGAGATTTATTGATTGGAGAGTGTCTCCTTTCGCTAACCTTTTATACCACAATTGGCCCTGCCTCTATCGTCTGGCTGCACAAAGTGCTTTTATTTTAGCAGCTCGTTCATCAAATCTCAAACCTCACCCTCTACCCCACAGTAGCACAATATTTTTTCATACTTTCCTTACCCTAAGATTAACCTGGGTGCTTTTAGAAAGCCACATTGTGTCTCTCCCAGAAGTTTTAATTATGTGAGTCTGACATGGAACCCAGAGTAGAATATATTTTAAGAAATATTTTAAGTGATTATTATGATGAACTGAGTGTGAAATACTACAGTAAATATTCAAATACTTCTGGAAATTTAAAAACCAACAAGTATCCTCTCACTTTTTATCTGACAATAGCATTAAGATTATTTTTGGACACAGATATACTCACTTGTTCATGTATTTATCAAAATCTATATTGTTCCATAAATACTAGATTATTAGTTTTTTGTCCCAAAGTATTTGTCAGAAATAATAGAGGAGTAATTTTCTTCCTGAAAGAAAAGTATGTTTTAGAAGGTGTGGATTTGAATAGACTAAGTTGTGATACAGTAAAACATCAGATTGTGACTTAATACAATACACATCTCTGGCTCACTCACAGCACAAGTCCACTGAGGGTTAGGACAGATGGGAGAATGAGAACGGAAGCTCCCTTCCATCTGGACCTTAAGGGAACCAGACTGAATTTCTATCACCTTGTAGCAAGCCATTGGGAACCTGCAGCCTTTTCCATCATCAAGGCAGAATAAGGAGAGATTGAACACCCAAAATTGGGTGTGTCACTGCCTGGAGCCAGAAGTGACACACAATACTCACTCCTAAATTCATTGCCAAAACAGTCAAACAGACCAGCTAAAATGAAAAGGGCTTGGAAACACACAGTGATAAATGGAGTGTTTTTGCAAGCTATCTCTGCCTCAGTCTACTTTAAGTTCAATGAGTACTCTAAATAAATAATCATCAATCTTTAAGCAATTTGAAGCTACCCGGCAATTTGAGAAGAAGAGAAACTCTAATAGAATTGGTGTCTCCCTGCAATAATTTAAAATTTACTTAAGCTTGAAGTAGAGTAAATCAGTAAATTACAGAGTATGCATTAGAGAGCTCAATTGTGTGATACATGCTTTGATTGCAAAAAGTGGACACCTTTAGTAAGGCAGAACTGCACAAAAGAAATGGAGTAAATTAAGACCATAAAATTTAGAAAAAATTGGGAATATGCAGATATATGCAAAACTTTGAGGGTATCAACACACACACACAAATAAAACCACAAGCCATGCTATGTGCTAACCCTGAGAGGAACCGTGGCATCCAGCACATAATTCAGGAAAATGCAGTATGACTCATCTTACAGCAGAGAAAGGAAAAGAAACCGGTACTTCTAGAAGCCTCAGGTATGCAAGGGTTCTGCGAATGCTTCAACTGTGTCCTCTCTAGTTCATCATCACCGGAACTGTCAGAGGTGAGCATTATTCCCACTTTACAGATGAGATCAGAAATAGGGAGCAATTAGATGTAGCACACAATTAGCAAATACCAACCCAAGATTCCAACCATGAGTGAGGGTACAACATTGTGTATGGGGGGATGTATATTTTTCCCATTATTTTAAGAGATGCTGTGCCAAGTTAGGACCTCCTTCACTAATAATCTGCTTTTATAAAACATGAATACTTGTATGACGCTACACTGGCAATTTTTAATAAAGCATAATCTATGCACAGCCATACTCAATGAGCCTGTGATAACTTTATGTGTAACATCTCTGTATTACATGATCATGGCCTTATAAAACAAATAGGCAAGATCTCTGAGGCATATTCTTCTGAACAGTCCTTCTCCGCCTTTTCCTTCTAAATTGCATGAAATTTGGCAGCTAATTAGCCACTCATTAGCAACACCGATAAACTATGTGACAAAAACAAATGCTGTGCTAACAGAAGGGACAGAGCTTCCCAGTGAATATGAAATAGAATATAAGATAAAAGCAAATTGCTGAAACTAACTCCTTATGGATTGTAAATGATTCTTACTGTATTTTACGTTTTCTTATTCACACATTCAAATATTTAGTAATCACTGTGTTTAAGGCAATGTAGTAGCTTTAGGGACAAAAATGTGTGTTGATGCTCATAATACAGTGCGATGATTAGAGTTTCTACATTTCAATTTTTGTAAACCATCTTAATGAAGCCAGAATACGATCTTTTTAGGTAAAAGTTGGCACTGCGTTGCTGTATGCACACACACACACCTAACCACATATTTGCTGGTCAGACTGCTGTTGAAGTAAGCATGGAGTCTATGGCTGACTAGGACACATTTTTCCATATATATAAAAACTGAATCTCATACATCGATTTGAAGCATTTCGACCAGACTTAGTATGCACGCGCATCTGAACGGCTACTTTCCCAATTAAAAACTTTCAGTTAATATTTATTCCTGTTAAAAAATAGTTCTGACTCTTTAAAAAGAAACACAAGGTCTTGACAATTTTCCACTTTGCTGGTGTTCTCTCCTAAATTATCCCGGAATGTGCCTGTCTATGCCACACCTGTGTTACTCCCTTTACCTTGAATGACCTTCACCCAACCTGCCAAGGCACTTTACCTTTACAATTCCTCCTCACACTTCAAGATCAGGGAACATCATCAATACAAAAAGACTGCTGTAAACTCAAGCCATATGTAGCACTGTTTGTAGGTGCCTACACTGGACTCATCCCACCGGATAAGAGACATCTTAGTTGTCTTCTGTTTTTCCCTTTAATTTGGGGCTTTTTGAGAACAAAGGTTGGATCTTTTTACCTCTGTAACTTTGGAGGCTAATACTGGGCAGGGACACAGTATGAATGTAATAAATATTTGAACAAGTAAATGAATCAATAAGTGTGTGCTATTCACTTTCAAATCTATAATGAGACTTTGAATGCTGGACCAGTGAGTATCATGGTCACAACAGACTCTGCTTTAAGCTTTAAATGTGGTTAAAATAAAAATATACATGTAAACATTTTTCTGCTGAAAGAACAAATCCAGATATTTCAATAAAGCAGCTCAGTAAATCATCTTATAGAACAAAGCTTTAAAGACATAAATGTAGATTTATTGGTTCCTCTCAATACAATTTGTGTTTGTTATGATCTTGGCTTGGTAACACGACTGTATCTAGGGACCTATCAGAATTATAGAACACTTACAATCCTCTTCTTCAATAGATGGTAGCTATTGACATTGTGAGTTTTCTTCACAGTCTGCCTTTGCAAAAGATCTAACACTTAAAAGAAGTATTTTATTTTTTTCCTGAACTTTAAGTGCAAATAAAAGAAAAAAATACCTAGGTTCAGACAGCTGGAACATGAATGCCAGTTAACAACTGAGCCTGCGGTACTGATGGAGCAGATAAGAAATTGAGCCAGGAAAATGAGAGATGACTTGTGAAAAGTCAAGCTGATGACACCACTATAAGAAAATGGTGCTATTACCTCCTATGTCAGTGTTCTGCCCACGAAATCCCTCTGAAGTCACTTTATCCATCCTCAGAGTAATTGTCTTCTCAGAACTGGTAGGTACCTGTGACTACAGGATGCAGGCCAATTGACATAAAAGCAATTGTTTTGCATGTGATATAAAATGCAACTAACTATGATACATTTTTCAACTTTAAATTTAACATTTTACTAATTTTTACTGATGATAAATAAAAATACAAAGACAAGACTGACAACTATTGCCAAAATGAGGAAGTGGTGGTAGTCAACTTGTACTTTGCCTCCTGAAAGAGATTGACCCTTCCTGCAGAAAAGAAGAAAGGAGGCCACTTCCTTTTAGTGTTCTGTTAGCTTAGAGACTGGAGGTCAATTAAAATCAGAAAACGGTTGGTGGTTGTGGTGGCGATGGTTTTGAGTGACAGAAAAGGAAGCAGTAGAAAATGAGAGAGGACTCCACCTTCCTTAGTAGAGCAGAACCACACCAGATGAATTTCTATGGTAGTTACACATAGCTAATTGCCTTCCAGATGTTAACTGAGAAAGGGCTCGATAAAAATTAAAATGTTTGGTTAGATTTTAGAATAATCTTCAGACCCTATCTATTGGAAAAGATTAAGTTTATATACCTCTATCATTGGCTTTATTTGGGAGAAAAAATAAATAAAAATATTTGGGATAAATTCTAAATATTAAAAGGATGTGTATTCTAACAAAATCAATATAATCTTTAAGAAAAACAGGCATTTGCAAAAGGAAAAAATACACTGCCTTTTCAAAACAGGATAAGAAAACCAAAGGTTAAAACGAGTTTGAAATAAAAGGACAACGTGTGTATGTGTTGTACTTTTATAAATCCCTTAGAAAAATAGGCAACAGCAGCAAACTTATTTGAAAGGGAGAGCATGAAATATAAGATTATATTACGAGTATCAGGAAAGCCAGTCTAATTCTACAGGAAGTCTCGTCAGTAATGCAAAGAACAGACTGAGAAGTCTCTAAAGAATACAGAACACAAATAAGTGACAAAAACTAAAGAGAAAGATAACAGATGCAGAAGATAGAATAAAACATGAAATGTTAAAATTTTAGGAGTACAGGATAAATAACTGAAATTGTATGATATAATTAATAGTGACAAATTGAAAAAAAATGTGTCTGGAAGTAATAACAAAAATGTCTAAATTTTTCAGGCAATATTAAATAAAAATGTTCCATACCAAGATGCATTTAGAAAAAAAGGCTGAATTTCAATAATGATTTTAAAAGACCCAAGTACAGAGTAGGAAATAGAGTCAGTAGTATTATAAAACTATGTACAGTATCAGATGGCTACTAAACTTATCTGGGTATTCACTTTGTAGGGTATACAAATGTCTAATCACTATGTTGAACACCTGAATCTAATATAATATGACACATTAATTGCAATTTAAAAATAAAATTTAAAAATATAATTAGAAAAAAATTAAGGCGATACACAAAGAAAAAAAATACAAAGACCCAAGCATTAAAGCAGTATTTTTAAGCATATTTTATTGATTATGCTATGAGAGCTGTCCCAATTTTTCACCCTTTACCCCTCTGCCTGGTACTGACTGCCCTTACCTCCAGCAATTCCCCCCTTAGTTCATGTCCGCAGGTCATGCGTATAAGTTCTTTGGCTTCTCCATTTCCTATACTGTTCTTTTGTTTTTAATAATTTTTTTATTGTTGTTCAAGTACAGTTGTCTCCATTTTCCTGCCATAACTTTCCCCCTCAACACCCATCCCCACCTCCCACCCTCAATCCTTCTCCCCTTTGGCTTTGTCCATGGGCCCTTCATATATATTCCTTGATGACCCTTCCCCTTCTTTCCGCCATTACCCACCCCCTGCCTCTGGTTACTGTCAGTTTGTTCTTTATTTCAATGTTTCTGGTTATAATTTGCTTGCTTGTTTGTTTTGTTAATTAGGTTCCACTTATAGGTGAGATCATGTGGTACCATATTAATCTGATTCAACCATCTCCTGTGACAGCAAATTCTAAAAAACAGTGTAACATGGACAATAGGGTGGGAATTGACTATGGAAGTGGGGGCCGGCTGGGTAGATGGGGGCAAAGGGGAAATAATTGGAATGACTATAAAACATAAAAATTTTAAAAAACAATGTAACAAAATTTAAAGAATTTTAAATTATATATATGAATATATATACATATACATATATAATGTTTTAAAGGTTAATGAATATATTGCAAGTTAAAGGTATACTAACCCATACAGAAAATACTCAGAAAATTGTATTTTGTTAAAAATAAACAAAGATATTTTCTGATATTTAAAATAAAAATCAATAAGAAAAGGAAATAACACTATAAAAGGCTCAATAAAAAAGAAAGATATAAATGAGTTTAACATTATATTAAGCCTATTTTGTAAATAGGCTTAACTTGGGTAAATTTGTTTATAAAAATTTAACATCACGAAAACTTATTGTAAAAGAGAAGCTATTTATATACAAATATTTTATTAACATGAAAATTGGGCGGTTGTCAAAAACTAGAAATGCACTTTTAGGACATATTCTTTAACTTATATAGTAATCTAATTATTAAAATACACCTTTTTATAGAACATGCAAGCAGAAATACATGTACCTATGTATATGTATGTATTTGTGTGTGTGTCTCTGTGTATGTGTGAGTGTATACCCAGCTTGCTAGAATTAATCTTGCATACTTTTTGTTGAATGTCCTTCATGAAATGGGATAGTCACCCATTACATTCAGTAGTTCTTTGTTGTTGCTTTTTAATAGTCCGTTATTCATAAACATTACATTACGAAAGACTCCCAAGTCTCCATTTGTTCCCTTGAAATGCTCCGGCAATGTTCCTTCCTAATTCATAGTATTTATAGGTCTCTTCCCTGTAGTAATGTACACATCACCCCCAGTGCCTCTCTCCCATGGTGGTGTGAGTTAGGATGGCTGCCTGGCATACCTAGAAACTCATTGGAAGGCCGCGCTATGCAGTTGTTGTGTGCCTCAATGGCCAAGAGAGACAGATAAATGTTCTTACTTACCTGGCTAAAAATGGTGTGGATACGACAGTGGGAGCTTATGGTTGAAGAAGTGGATTCATGGATGAAAAGGGGGGACAAAGCGTGGTTTTATTATGTGTTTCTAAGAATTATGATGTCCTCATACATTACACAAGATTAACTATCACCTTTGAGAAATTTTACATGGTTACAACATTGTGCCTTATTTGTTTGGTACTCTAATATTGTCGATAGACCCAATAATGTCCTCCCTAACATTCTTCCCCGCGGCAGAAGGCCAGGTACAGCATTACTTCTCGAGCCCCCTTCAATCTGAACTATTATTACAGTCCTTCTTTGATATTTGATACTGATATATTTGAAGATTTTAGTTCCCCATCCTTTCTTTAGTACAACGTTTCCCCTCATTTAGGTAGCCTGAGATTTCTTCACGGGTACTTTCAAGTTTTGCATTCTGGCCAGGATGCTACCTAGGTGATAAGTCCTCAGGTTTTGAGGCACATCATGCCCATTGGCCTCTCACTAACGATTTTACTTTTGGTATCTGATAAACATATTTTTGCCCACTTAATGGATATTTATCCATCAATTGTTTATATACAGCCAAATACGTATTTCAAAGCAAAATTATGGGACTCGGATGGTCATTTTTCCTGTTCATGTAAATGTCTATCTTTGAATTTGGGGGGTTTGTCTCAGACTAGGGTCACGTGCCATAGTTGTGTAAACACCATTGTCCTTGTTGGACACTTGAATTGTAAAATGTCAAAAGTGCTGCATGTGATTGAAAGAAGGGAATTAAAATACAGAGTTCGTATTTCTGTTAATTGAAAGTGATAAAAAAATGAAGTTGCGCATGAGAATAAATTAAATGCTCCAGAAAAGAATCAAACTCAAGAACAAAGAACAAATCAAACAACAAGAAGAGGGGAGAAAATTACAGCAAAAGATAATGAAAAGTGACTCATCGGATGGAAAAGGTAGGAGTAGCAAACTTGTTGAGTGTCTATGTGCCTAATATTTTTAAGAAACCAAGTACAGTGGAGACTGTGGTGTGCTGTCTACATCCCTCCTTTGGGGACAGGGCTCCTTCTCATTTCCTCGCCTGCCAGGGGTAGTGGTTGCTGGTGTTCAAAGTTATGTTCCTTTCCGGGAATTACTCAAAGCTATATTCCCTTTCAGTGTGGGTATGATGGGGATGCAGCCTGAACCTAATGACTAGTTGATGAGATGTTATGAAGTCCAGGTCTCCTTGCCTTGATTTCAGTTTTCCCTTTAAGTCCAGACCAGCTGCACAATTCCCCCTGGGACTTGTAAAGCATCTGCGGCAATTTCGCCATCCATCCAGTCGTCCTGCTTCCCTTACTTCCTCAGGTGTGTGGTATTAGTGAAAAACCATCTCCTCCCACTACACCTCCCCTCCAAAATCAAACATCAACAACAAAAAACCCTTTCTACCTCCAGTAAATCTCTATATCATAATCTGTTTCTTGAGGGAACACAATCTAAGGCAGAAAGCAAGCATGCTACTTATGAAGTTGATATTTTATGGTATAGGTATTGCAGAATGTTCAAATCCATGCTAGAAAAATAAAATCATGTTTGAGTATAGCTGGTAAGGTGTTATCTATAATATCTTTGGAGATCAGAGTAGAATTTTACCTTTTTAAGTAGGTTTTAAATAAAGTCTAATTTAAATTACTTAAGAGATGATGTCTGATATAAATTAAAACTATATACATTACCTTTATATTTAATATATAAGTATGTTTCATTTATATATTAATATATTTATATATTAGAGCAAGAAAGATAAGTGAATAGGAAGTCTGAAGCTTCCGAAGCACACAGTTTCACTCTAGTTCATAATAATGCAGGTAGAAAGTGTTAGCCCAAAGTAAACTCCTTTCAACTTCCAAATTAGTACACCTTAAAAAAGGCTTTTTAGGTGTTTTATCATCTTCAAACACAATTTAAATAGGCATCCATATTCACAAAAGGAGAAAATAAGGTTTGAAGAGCAAGAACAACTAGTTCAAAGCCACATGGTAACAAGTAGTAGAGTAGGGATTTGAACTAGTACAATTGAAGTCAAAGTCTTGATTAGTTGACCACTTTTCATAATGTTGCTGCTCCAAAATACGATGCAAAGATTACTTAAGTTACTAGGAAGATTAAGGAACCCAAACCCCATAAGTGTTCCACGTGTAAATGATTCCTTTTCCCAAGGAATCAAGATGAACAGGGAATATGGCGTGATAGCTTTGCATGCAGACTTCTGGGTTCAAACTGTGCCTGTGCCACAAAATAGTTGAGTGACTTTGGCTAAATTACCTGACGTTTCCAAGTTCAAACTTCTCCATCTGAAAATCAGGACAATAATAATAACTTCCAAGAGTTTTTGTATAAATACACTATGGTAATGATGAATTGAAGTGCTTAGCACAGTACTTGGCACATAGTCAGCACTCAGGAAATGAGCACCATCATTATACTGGATAAAGCATGTAAAGGAACAATACTGGGAGATTATTTGATTCTCTGCTTTCTATTTGTAGTAATGTTACTTTATACATTTCAACAAATGACAAGGTATTTCAAGGTCAAATATTTAACAATAATTAATTATATTTTCCTTTTGGTAAATCGTTATTGGAAGAAATCATTAGGTGACCTTCTTTGGTTAAAGCAATCCAATAAAACTTACATAAGGCAGTGTTTCAGGAACATTAGTCTAATGTGCGTTCAGAGATCACCTTCTCTGAGCAGTATAATAAGTTTGTGTGAAAAGCATAAAGCATGTAATGTATAATAAGATTTGAACTTTAATGAACCATCTTGGCAAACTGACTAGTACTATAATTCAAAGGTGAGCTTTCTTTGATTAATGAATTAAAAAAGCCAGAGTATTCCCTAAATGCTACACTTGATTATACTTTCACTTACTTTTCATTTTTTTACTATCTAGCCCTGACTTGTAGAGCACTATGAAGTAAAACTTAAGTGACCTTGGTTACAAAAATAATATGAAAGAATAGGGGCCGTTTTAAAAGGGATGGCACAACTATCAAGTTCTGTAGATTCCAAAGCATATATTTCCCATGACAATATTTGCAAGTTGGGCTTATATTTGTTTATAAATTCACTAAGGTGTCTTTTGGAAGCTTCTCCCTACCAGGTGTACAGTGCAAAGTGGGTGGTACTCTCCACGCCGAACGCTGGCACCCACGGGACAGTGAGGCGGTGTGGAAGGTTCTTTACATCACACCCGTGCTCCTGCTGCCAGGAGCTCAGGCCTGCTATGAACCCCCCCAAAAATACGTGTGTTACTAAACCACTGGATCAGACTGAGGTAGATATTGGATAATTTATGAGCATAAGAATAGATCATTTCAAAGAATAATTTCATTTATTTTATTCCTATAGCCTTTTCAAAGTTGATGATTTATCACATTGGATATCTAACTCTCTTACAAGGTAGTCAGCTCCCCGTAGTAGAAATTTCTCAGAACCTTAAGGTGTTTCCAATATTTTTCAAGTGCCTAACAAACTGACTTAGAATATATGGAATGTACAATTGCATAAGACATGAATATATGAGTGAGCAAGTGATGAATAGCAAGTAAACATTCTTCAAGTTGTATTCTTCATAAAATATAACTTCTATTAATATCTATTAATTTACTTAGTTATGTCCAGATATGTTATCTATTATGTGAATACATTGTTTCAGTGAGTCCAAGATGCCAAAAGTTCTAAGAAGCCTGATTTTATTGACATTAAGATAATCAAGCAAAACACTTCCTACATAACTGTGATGTGCCTTTGTCTCTAAGACATCAAATTGCAGTGATATAAAACTGGGAAAATACATCTTAGAATTAATACTATTATCTTTTTTGGTTTTGTACTTTTATGTGAAGTACACTTTTTTGCTGAAGGCAAAAGTAAAAAAGAATGAAATAAAAAATTGTTTAAACCTTTTGTTGAGGAAAAATGACTTAGCAAGAGGACACCAATGAGATTATAGATAGATTTCTACTCTTTAAACCATTTTCTACAGCTAGTTCTGGCAAGCTGAACATCTACTAGAACTTTTGTGGAGGAAATTGAGCTTTCCATTGTACTTCGATTCAGCAACTCCTGGAACTGTAATTTTTTCCTGAAGTTGCATCAGAAGCTACAGCATAAAACAACAATTGTAATAGCTGTTTCAAAACCCTGATGTTGTACTGAGTGTGTAGTAGAAAGGAAAGTATATATTTTAGGTTAAATTTATTTCACCTCATTTACATCTGAAGCAACTAGTGATAGCTACAACTTTCAAACTATCACTTTCCTAAGCTGGACACACTGCATTGCTTTCTATAATAGTATAAGTCATATAGACATAGTCATAGAGACTTACAGCTTCTGATTTATGTTATAAAGTAAATAAAGAAAGATCTATGCATATTAGAAAAAACTCTTATCTTTTGGTCCTGTGGTGTCAGGTAACCAATTTTTGGTGAATTTGGAGAGAAAGAACAGGCTTTGGAAAATTCAGCGTGCCTTGTGACTATAAGCCTTAACTTAACAAAACCAGATCAACAACATTATAAACCACCAGCTTTTTAAAACATTTTGCAGGTAATTTAATGCATTACTTTGAGATAAATAAATATCTAAACCATTGCCTCATTTTCTTTACATGAAGTCGATCTTTTAAAGGGAAGCATGCTGTTTTTATCTAGTTTCTTCTTGAAGAGAGGGGTTATATTATTTTGCCTGTGTACCCTTTCATCAGGAGCCTTAGACAGCGAGGGACTGAGTAAATGGTTGTGAACCTTCTTAGGTCTTCCTGTTCCTTGTCTGCAATAAAAGGATATCTGTCCACCTCCAAGTGATATGCTGAAAGTGAAACAAAGTTGTGGCATGCACCCAGAACATGCCCCTGACTTCATGTATCTTCCCTGTTAGCTGTCTTTAACAGTGGCTAGCAGTCACAACTGGGTGTAAAAAACTTTAGATGGTGATCTGGTTTCTCTTAGAGGTACCCACTAAATTGTATAATTGTAAAAATCATAAGGTTTTAAGGGAGAAGTAGACATTTCTCCTTTATACTCCCCACAATCCTTTTGAGTAGAGTTCTTCTGCCTCTTGCAGTGCTAGTTCACATCTATCAACAACCATCAGAAACAGTGTTGCAATTCTATTGTTTGGAGACTGAGATATTCACAAATCCCCTCTTCTTAGTGGAGCTGGTTTTGTTGCCTTACAAGGATAGCTATACTCATCTCCCCTCCTTCTGTGCAACTGGAGCCAGTCTGTTTTCTTATAGCTCCTGTTCCCTGGAGTAAACACACCCAAGACAACAACTACCTTGTTGTGTGACCACAGTATTGCTCAGCAATTTCTTCCACTTACAAATAGGTTAGCTCAGAAGTCTGCCAATGTCTGTCCTGGTGCTGACTGCAATTCCTGGTAGTGTTGTTGTGAAGATTAAATGAGTTAATACACACAAAGTGGTTTGAAAAGTGCTCGGCCCACAGAGTGTTCCCATGACTATTTGCTAACATCATTATCATGGTAAATGGACCTTGAGTCAATACAGTCACTCCAGCCCTTTAGAGTCAATGGATCAAAGAGAAAAATTCCCATTTAGCCTCTATACACAAGCTAATATACTAACATACTTTACTAATATCAGTAACACTTCATTCCTCATCTGGCTTTTGTCCTTATGAAGATAATTCCCTGGCCTGGACCCTGAAGATAGGTGGCTGGCAGAATATTCAGACACTAAAAACCCTAACAAGTCTTAACCAGAGTGATTATTGTAGAATAATTTTATTTATTAGGGAAATAAATATTTGGAAAAAGTATCCCTATATAGTATCAGCAACTAAAGACTGTTAGTGTCAAGGATCAGAGCCCAAAGTTTAGCAGACTGTGTCTCAGATTTCTGTTCAGTTTTGAAGAGGAAGAGAGGGAAGGATTGATTAGGCATAACTTGAGATGGTGGTTTAAACAGAAGCCACGAACCCCGACTGCTCAGGATGTCGACCAACCTAAGGCCCCGTGTGTCCTAGTACTAGACAGACGATCTAGGAAAGAAGCTATACCGAGAGACAATGGAAGGCACCTTAAACACGCAGAGCTTACAACACACTTTTGCCTCTGAACACTATTGCCCCACCCCCACAGAAACGTCCACAGCATTATATTACAAGTAATCTTCTTACATGGAAAATACCCAAACTGCAAAGGCTGAACACCACTTTCGAACACGAGTAATGGACACACTGATAGGCAGCCACCTATTTCTTATCAAGAGACACTGTCTAAACTAAGGCAGAATGAAACAAATCAAATACTCTGAGAGTGGGCTCTTGTATCCTATGCACTGAATATGTATGTGTACATAGACATCTACGTATGTGTAGAGTTGAGAAACATGCCGAAAAACATTTCATGTGAACGAATATTTTAAAATAAAGACTCACTCACTTACTAGTGGTGTTGCCGTTAGCAAACTATTTAATGTGGCTGAGTCCCAGTTTACCTCTATGCCACAGGAATTATTGTCAGTTGTTCTTCTTACCTTTAAATTGTACTTTCAAGATGATACCTCAGGTGAGGTAATTCATAAGAAAGCCTTTTGGATACTGAAAAATAGTGCGCACATGTAAGGGCTCATTAACTGTAAAGTGATACGATAAACACAGAAGTTAAGCTTTCTAGTCTATTGCCCTGGGGGTGCAGGCATCTGCCTCTTCCCCACACACTAACCCCATTTGTAGTACATAATCATACAACTTGGGAAGAAAAACGTTATGAAAATCCCAGGCGGTTCCCATTCACCTTCATGTGTTATTTCTACAATTGCCACAGAAAACGAATTTCTAATGTGTGCAGTACAAATAATTGCATAAATAATGACTGTGCCAAAGAAACAATCAGCAAGGATCCATGCACACTTTATAACAGTCAATTCCAAGTGCAAAATGCTTGGCAATTTAAAGAAGTCGAACTTGTTAATTTTCGGGCAATAAGGTTACATGGAAAAGAAGCAATTCAAACATATGTGAGCAGCCTGGCTCCCTGGCACTTGAAATCCCTAAACAGCTGGCAGAGAGAGAAATCCTACTGTTAGGGATGTATCAGGGCTGAGAGGAATGAGAAGAAAACAAATGGGCGAGAGAAGGCATTACAGATGTTTCCTTGGAGATTGGTTCAATTTGTGTATCAGAAACTTTTTTGATTAAGACCAAACTTCTGCAATGCTATAGCTAACATTTTCTGAAGACCTGTTCCACGTTAGAAATTTTATGTGATTTTCTCATTGAATCTCCCAAAACTGACGATAATGCAATACTTCCGTTTTTAATTAAATAAACAGTTTAGAAGGTTCAGTGCTTTGGCCAAGGTAAATGATAGGATCAGGATTTAAGCCTGTGTGCGTCTGATTCTGAAGCACATAATCTTCGTGCACTGCTACCTCTCCTCAGAGCGCGCACACACAAGAGTCAGAGGAGACTTTCAAAGGGAGAAGCCTCCCACACTTCTTGTGACACTCCCTCATGGCAACCAAGAAGACACTCGTCTAATGCAGGGCTTAACCATATGCAATCGTCAAAACGAGACCATTTTGAACCATCAAAATGGCAATTTCATATAATTTAATATCGACGCCAAACAATTCAGCTTCCATGCTCCAACCTAAAATGCATCCTCCCTGCTCTTACCCCCTGCCCCTCCTCAGTCTTTTACTCTGCCCTCCAGTCACAACAGTCCTCTCAATATTTTCACTTACCTCAAACTCCACATCCTCACTTAAGCCATTCCTCAACCTGCTTAGTAAGAAAAATGTTCAATAACCCTAAAGAGGAAATGCTTTCTGCCTCCTTTTAAGAATTTTTATCTGAACCCTTCTTGGAGAATTTTTCTTTTTTGACTTTATAAATAATTTGAGTCCATATTTAAATATTCCTATAATATTGTAATCTTAAGGGGAATGATCAGGTATTTGTCATATTTTAATTCCTTATGACGGGAATTATAGTATTTAATAAACATGTATCCAGTTAATGATGCCAAGTATAAGCTCTGTGTATCTGGATCTTATCACTTTGTACATTGCTTTGAAGTTGTCTATTTATGCATCTGTACTTGACCCTAACACCTGAATGCATGGCCTTGTCTTGTATTATCTTGGAAGTAACCAAACCTATTCTAGGGCTAGGCACAGGGTTGGTGCTCCCTGAACGGACACTCCATAGATGGTGTGTCTACCTGACATAGTCCCACCTGCACCCATTAGCTAGGATAAACGAAGCTTTATTTCTGTTTACCAAGTTTGCATACATTTTGGGGCCATACTCAACCTCCATGTCTCCTACATAACCAGTTAGATTACCAGTTCATTATGCAATTAATTTTTTAAAAGATTTTATTTATTTATTTTTAGAGAGATGGGAAGGGAAGGAGAAAGAGAGGGAGAGAAACATCCATGTGTGGTTGCCTCTCGCACACCCTCTACTGGGGACCTGGCCTGCAACCCAGGCATGTTCCCTGACTAGGAATCAAACAGGCAACCCTTTGGTTTGCAGGCTGGCACTGAATCCACTGGGACACACCAGCAAGGGCCATTATGCAATAAATTGTCTTATGCATAGATAGCAATGGTAAAGTTAATGCTAAAGTTCCAGAGGCATCATTTATCAGCTAATATAATTGAATTTGTCTTTATTAATTGTCCACATATTTTTCTGTTAATGTGGACTCAATATCTAATCAGTAGCTTATCAATTTTAACAGCAATAATTAAAGTGCCACCTCAATGTTAGAGAGGAAAAAAAATTTAAAAATGGAAAAGACAGCAGTACTCACTATATTCTCTATGCTCATTTGATGCTTTGCATCCTAATTCATTTAATTCTTAAAACAATCCTATTTGTGCCACATTATGAACCAGCTTAGCTTTGGATAAGGCTTAAAAAAAGGTAGGTAACTTTGTCAAGGCCAAATAGTGAGCACCTGGCAGAGCTAAGACTTATACCAATTTTCTCTGATTCTGCAGTCCAGGCTTGATTCACTTCATATTTGCAGAGACACAAAACAGGTCCCAAGAACAAGGCTAACCACAGTCACTGCTTGTATTTTTATAGCATTGTTTTCCTTTCAGTTCTGTGCTTACACGACACAATTTGTCATTAAATAATTCTGTGAATTATTAAGTATCAAATCACTGTGAGAGCGGTACCAAGAAGTGCTGTTTCCTAAAAGGCTCCAGACGTGCTGCGAGAGCTCCCTTATACATTGTTTTCCGTAGTCATCACAACAGTCCTTGGATAAAGACATGTAATAATTTCCATCTGACTTTCAAATAAAAAAAGTAGCCCTCAGAAACCAGTGTCTCCCTCGAGCCCACAGCGAGCCGGTGAGGAAGGTTGTGTGCAGGTTCAGGTCCGGGCGACCTGCAGCGCTGCTCTCCCACACCCACCACGCTCTCCCACAGTGATGGAAAGTCTCCACTGCGGAAACACCCGGGGGATCGCGCGGCTCAGTGAATTACGCGGCTGTAACCTCTATGTTTGCACTTCATGCAGAAGCTTTAAAATTCTATATTTACCTTAAATTAATTAAAATCATTAACAAACTTGCAAGTAGTAGCTAAATAAGTCCTGGAAATCTAACGTACAGCATATAGATTATAGTCAATGACACTGTATTATAAACTAAGGGACTAGATATTAATTATTCTCACCACAAAAGAAAGAAAGAATTATGTGTTGGAGGTGCTAGCTAATGCTACAGTGGTAATCACATTGCTATATATAAATGTATCCAATGAACACATTCACCTTAAGCTTTTAGAATGTTGTAGGTCAATTATTTCTCAATTTTAAAAAGTCACATAAAATGTTACCTAAAAAAGCCATTGACCACCCACCCCCAACACAGCCAAATGCCTTACATTAAGAAGTTGTTAAGAATGTTGACTGATTTGACAAGTAAAATTTCTGAGCGTCATAAGTAATTAATATTTATAATATATTTATTAATATATACTTTTTCTCATTAGTCAGAGTGCCTATTTACCCATGCTTAATGCCAAATACTAATAACATAGCAACAGATGGCATTGTTATGGTTTCCACTCTCAAGGAAGTCACCCCGTGTGGTCCTCATCCCAAACCTGGATTGACATTAGGATAATTAGTTTCTCAGGTCCTATCCCTGATTTAGAATCATTGAAGTTTCACAATAGATACATTTAGTAGTGGTTATAAAGTGGACTTCGGCATTAACAAAGAGTTGGAAGACTTGTACCGTGTTGTCTTAGCTAGGCTAGAACTACCTTTGCCAGAACTAACTTCCACGCACGGGCTCTGTTTAGCTTGGCCACACAATATGTTTTGCTTGACATTGGGAAGGCCAAGATAAAGCACCTCACCTTCCCTGACCTCTGGGCTAGGTATATCATGTGCTATGTATACATGGTACCCACTAACTATTTTTTGCAGGATACTCCCAATGTTAAAATTGGAGCTTTGGAACTGGTGAGAAACCCAAAGATTCCAGTTCAACCTTGTGGGTTCCAGCTCCATGTTGAAGCTGCCAGCTGTCCTTGTTTCCACCACTGCATGTGCATATTCGGTTCTCAACTGCCCGCCTTATCGACTTCAGGTCTCAACACCAAACAACACAACAGCTTTACATACATGTATCACCATCTCCCACAGTTGTCTAAGGTCAAATCCCTATAGTAAATTTTCACATGTATTAGTGTATATGCATGTATGTACATATTTGCATACTCAAATGCACACACACATATATATATAGTGTATATACACTAATATAGATGTGGATATAGAAGTATTTGAATGTATATACATGTATACATATAAATATATACACAAACATATAGATATATACCATTTCCATCCATTTATCTATCAATCCATTCATCCCTCCATCCATGTATTCAAAAGCATTCTTCTGGTTGTGCTTTTCTGTTTCAGCCATAAATATAAAATCTGATATTAAACGTGATTCTAGAGGAATAGAACTTTAATAATGGGTTATCTGAATTAGATCTGGGTTCTCCAGAGTGGGTTCCCTAATCTGATTAATTGCATTAATACCCTTTCCAGTAATCAGATTCCTAGTAATCAGAATGCTCATGGTAACCATGGTATAATAGCTTTTTAATGTCATCTGTAGACCCCTGTAAAAATTGCACAGAGAGGAAAAGCCATTGTGTTATCAAGTATTTGTGGCCATAAAATTTTTAGTAGAAATAAATACTATAATTGGGTTGATTGATTGTTTCTAAGTACTTTAAAGAACTGTAAGGAAAAATGATGAGCTCAGGGTTCAAATTTCTAGCAAAAGTTCACGTGAGAATATAAAAAAATTATATGATGGCCCTAAAATAAATGTGTATATCTATAGTTGCAGAAGGTAGATGTTTGAAAGCCAAACTAAGTCTAATCTTCTAGGTATTTGAATTACAATGCAAATTGAATTTCCAACCTCTTTGTATGTCTTTTGTTAAAGTTGGGACATTAATTTTGAAGGAGTATGGCTCTGAAAATTGAAATGGAGGCTTATGGACAGATTCTCAAACCTGGGGACAGTGGATATCAAATTCTGTTGAGCTTCCTGTGTCAGTACTGTCTGAGGAGGTTAGTCAACTCCGGCTCAAGAACCTGGAGTGGCCTCCCTTCAAGGATTCAGCTTTCAAGGGACTGCTGACCTTTTTCAGACATACCACTATCACCGCTTAGATCTATTTCAAGATCTAAAACCAGACTCTATACCACACCATATTGTAATAGGTATAAAGTTTTACCCTTAAGAAGGTATGAAACATGAAAAAAATACTTTTATAGACAATTGTATAGACAGAAAGTGGGACAAGAAGTGTGAGAAAGGATCTTTTGGAAGCAGGATTGTGATAGAAGAAATAGAAAGTTAGATTAGGTCAAAGTAATTTGAGTTAGACCATAATTTATTATGGGTTCACTAAGCAGATATTTGGATTCAGTGTGTGAGGTTGAGAGCATGGGAGTGTCTCTAACAGTTATTTGGCTGTTTAAATAAAAGCTAATCCAAACAGTCACCCATTCTAAATAAAGTTGAAATGCAGTTATTTGCATATATGAAAATAAAAATTAAAATGCACTTCTTTGGTGTATAGAGGAAGTCAATTAAGGAAACTGGACTGTTATAATGTACTTATCATACAAGATCTTCTCACTAATCCCCTAAACATATCCCCTGGATGAGTCCAAAGGACTGTCCCATTATCAGGACTGTGAGAAATGCATTCGTGATGGGGTTTGCATCATCCATAAACAGTTAGGAGATGTTCTACTTTGTAAGCCAGGAATGACAGGGAAAACTGATGCCACTGACCCAAGCTCCCTAAATTGAAGGCATCCTGAAATGGCACAAGCCACATTTCAGCCCTGTGTTGTCAAAGCCAAGGTCAGTATAGTTACCAAATGGTTGGCATAGCTGAAGCACTATAGTGAACTGAGCCTCAGCGATGTCTGTCTGCCATTGACTGATCATGCTGCTCCTAGGACCGAAATAGATGGGTAGCCATCTAAAGTATTTATTTCTATAAGCAGGAATGCACTCAGTCTGAGATCACAATGGAGAGTCAATGTCTGACAATCAAATCTCAAACATGAGCCACCTCCAGGACACAGATTCCCTTGAGTGAAGGGCAGGCAAATTCCCTTTGAGGAAGGATTCTGTTATACAACCAAAATGTATACTGTAAATCTTCCTTCTAAATTCCTCCCAAGGAAAGTTGCTGTTATTTACTGGGAAACTATAATAAAGAAAGCAATACAATCCATCAGAATGTTGCAGAATTTCCAGATAATGGCTATGCACTGGCACTAAACCCTACAAATCAAACCCCGTTGTGGTTGCACCAGTTAGAATAGAGACTTATGGGGATAAGGTCGTCAGTGGAATTTCGGGTTGGTTCTGTCTCACAGTGGGCCCAGAGAGCCCCTGAAACTCTGCTTTTCTTCCAAATCTGCAATATTAAATTGGAGTAGCCCTACTTAGGAAATGGAGAATTTCCACATCAATTATCTGATCTGCGTGAGGTTTCTTAGGGTAGGCAGAGCCAAGAGGAAAACTCTAGAATGGCTTCTGTCTACCAAAACAGTATATCAAAAGCAATACCACATTTTTGGACACATTACAGAGATTAGTGAGCCAACATGCATGGCTTGAAAATTGAAGAAGTACTGATTCATCCTCCAACACCTTTAACACTCCCGACAGAACATAGATGGATCTTGGAGAATTACAGTGACTTATAATAAAAATAATCTATGGTGACTCCAAATGCAGCTACTCTTCCAGGTATGATTTTATTGTTAGAGCAAATCAATGCATCCTCTGGCACCTCATATCAGATATTGATCTCTATGTTCCCTCCTTTACATACACTACCCGCCACCCCCTAAAGCTGTGAGTAGCGATCCTCAGAGCAGTTCAGTTCCAGCTGGTAGGACCAGTAATATGTTTTTACTCCTCTACCCTGGGGCCTTGTCAACTCACCATTGCTACTTCATAACCTAGTTTTTAGAGACTTGATTATCTCTCCATTCCACAGGATACTGGGCTGATACATTACCTTGATGATAGACTGATTAAACTCAGTGAGAAGCGTGTGATTGCCACTGTAGATGAATTTAAGGCATGTGTGCCAGAGAATGCAGAAAATATTTTCTCAAAAATTCAGAAATGTGCCAACTAGATGAAATTTCTAGGGGTACTGTGTTTTGCAAGCATGTTGAGATATACTTTCTGAGGCAAAATTTTCATTGCATCTGAACTTCTCTACTACTAAGAAAGAAGCATGATCCTTAATATGTCACTTTGGATTATGGAGGCAACAAATATTTCATTTGGATAGGATGCTTTATTTATTTAGTAATCAGTTTTGAGTGGGGCTCTGCAACAGGTCAAGAATACAGTGCAAGCTATTCTGCCCCTGGGCTGTATGACTCAGGGGATCCAATGGTGCTTGTAGTATTCACGAAAAAATACTATGGCCGGCCCCGATAGGTGAATCATAGTGCATATCCTTAGGATTTGGGAAAAAGCTATGCTATCCTCTGCAGATAGCTATTCCACGTTTTAATAGCAGTGCCTAGCTTAGTGCTGGACTTCAATACCAGCTGAATGCCTGACATTATAACCTGACCTGCTCATTGTAAATTGGGTATTGCTTGATCTAACCAATCCATAGAGTTAAACACGCAGAGCATTTCCTCATCAAATGTAAGTTTTATATACCAGACTGGGCGCAGGCACATCCTGGGCAGCCATGTAAGTTATATGGGCAAGTAGCGCAGATGCCCATGGTCTGCATTCCTCTTGTGTTACCTCATTTCTCCTGGACTGTACCTATGACCTCAGGGGAAGCTCCCTGTGGCCAGTTGCTGAGGAATAAACAATAATCAGGCTCGGTTTACAGATGGTTCTGCAAAAAACAATGGCACCTGAAAGTGCGTGGCCACAGCACAACAGCTCTACAGCCTACTATAGACCCATTGTGGGGAAGACCTGAGAGACAGGGGTTGACAAAAATTCTTCCGATGGGGAGAAATTCAGGAACAATCCTGGTTGTTCTTTGTGCCACAGGTGTGTGTGTGTGTGTATGTGTGTATGTCTATATATATAACCATAGACAGCAGCTAATTGTTTGACTTGGAAGGGACATGATTAGGAGAATGGTGACAAGAAGGCAGAGCTATGGTGGACAGACTTCTCTAAATGGACACAAAGCATGAAAATCTCTGCAGTCCTATGTGAATGTTCACCAAAGGGCAGTCTCAGGAGGGGATGATCTTAATAACCAGGCAGACAGTAGACCTGTAATCTTTATGCATCCCTTTTTCCAACTACTCCAGTATTTTTTTTCCTAATAGGCTTATGACAAGAACTACTATAAAGGACACATGGATAAAATTGGGGGGGGTGGAGTTGGGATAAAATCGGGGGGGGGTGGAGTTGGGGGTTCAGCCGGGGTGGGGTGGAGGGATGGGGAGAAAAGGCATACAACTGTAATTGAATAACAATAATTTTTTTTTAAAGTGGGTATGGCAGCAAGAATGGTTGTTTTGTGTGGTCTTAGCAAGATGGTTTCCCCCTCACTGATTATAATCGGGTTACAGCTACTGCTGATTGCTCAACCGACCAACAGCAGAGATCAATATTGACAACGTCCTTCACCACATGCCATCATTTCTTGTTGGGATCAGTCACTTAGCAGCAAGTTCATTAACATCACTTTGATGAAGGAAGGGAAAGAGCTTTATTCTCACATAGACATTTATACTGGATACAGATTTACCTCTCCAACCCACTGAATTTGTTAAAATTACCATCTATTGACAGGATACAGAGTACCTTATTCATTATTATGATGTTGCATTGCTCTTGATCATTAAGTTATCTTACATTGAACATACTGCGGCAATAGACTCATTTTCATGGAATTCACTTGTCTTACCATGTTCACCAACAGCTTGAACCAGCTGGTCTGATATAATGGTGAAATGGCTTTTTGAAACACAGTTACAGACCTGGTGGCAATACCACACAAGCCAGGGTTAACGTCCTCCAGGTTGTAGGGTATGCTCTAAACTGGTGACCAAGATTCCTAACCAATGGGAATTGTTCATGGAAAGGCAATTCAAGTTTATCACCCTAAATATCTGAACAATATACACACTAACTCTTTTCCCCTAAGGACCAGTAAAGCACATTCTAAGTTTCAAACAGTCAGGAAGGTCAGACATAGGATTACCCTGAATTGGGAAATCTGAGTTGCCATATATATAGACTAACTATGATAAAAACTCTCAGCAAAGTGGGAACAGAGGGAACACACCTCAACGTAATAAAGGCCCCATATGAGAAACCCACAGTCAACATCACACTCAGTTGGCAAAAACTAAGTGTTTCCCTTAAGATCAGGAACCAGACAGAAACGTCCACTTTCACCACTCTTATTCAGTATAGTACAGGAAGTCCTGGCCACAGCAATCAATTAAAAAGAAGAAAAAAAAAGCATCCAAATTGGAAAGGAGGAAATAAAACTGTCATTATTCACAGATGACATGCTATTGTACATAGAAACCCTAAAGACTCCGCCAAAAAGCTACTACAGCTAAGAAATGAATTTGGCAAAGTAGCAGGATGCTGCTTATTTGAAAATATAAAACACACATAAGTAAATATTTCTACATTGAATTTTTTAATTCAATTATACTCGAGAAAACATATCTCCTTGAAATAAAGTGCCTCCAGTATGTAATTTTAAGGAAAAAAAACAGAATAGTTATTTACTTGGGTGAATATTCAAGTTTTTAAAACTCTTGAATGCATCACATGAAGAAAATGTCACTAATTCCCATATTACAAACACAACTAGGATGAAAATATATCACAATGTCAATTCCCAGTATGTTATATAATCCAAATGATTCACTGGAACTTGAAAAGTTAAGTAGCCACATGAGCCATGAAATTGCTCATCAGTCCATAAAAAGAAGAAAGAGGAGAAAGACTATACATGGCATTGGAACTTTGTGTATTCTACTATGTGAGCTACTTTAATTACTGATGAGCAAACTCACAGAAATTGCCTGACTCTCTCTCTAAATAAAGGAACCTGGGACCTAGCTTTGGGCAAGTAGAGGCCAGAAGCCTTGGAGTATATCAGTACGACAGCAACTGTTCCAACTTTCTTATTCCACACGTAGATGTTTTAGTTTATCACAAACTGCCCTGGTTTTGTGAGAGGCCTGCTCAGTGGGGAAAAATGGTTGGCACTGATATTATCATACATTAAAACTCTTGAAAATTTGTCACACTTGTTCAGCTACTTATGTTTAATAACTGTTATACGTGACATATTTGCTAAATACCTCTTGTTAGTACCAATTGCAAATTCTTATAGGAAAGTAATAATTAATTAAAAGTCAGAAATTTTAATGATGAATTATCTGTGAGTGGTAGAGGTACCCACAGGCCAAGTACCTATAAATGATTCTTTCTGACAGCTCTGCAGTCCTGAGTAACCAAAACATACACAAGGCCTATTCTAGTCACCCAGCTAGCAGGCGGCGCAACCAAGGATTAGGCATAGTTCTTGTGTGTGTTTTGTTTACTCAAAACTGCAGAGATATCAGAAGGAGTAAATTGCAGGTACTTGGCTTGAAGTCTTCATCTTCTGATCTGTATAATGGCATAATATCGATACATTGCAAGGCTGCAATGTATCTAGGAAAACTGCCTGTGAAAATATTGTCAAATCCTGACTTTGAAATGCTGCTTGGTGCATACTAAGTAACTAAGTATTCAAAAAATGGTAGCCTTCATTATTTTATAAGGCAACCAATTTTACAAATGAAATGCTGTCATAACGTTACCTTTTGAACAAGAAATTAATTATATGTTAACATTTTTTACCTGGAAACAAAAATAGAAAATATGACAAGCAACTGCTAGAAACTGTGCAGATATGGTTCACAAATTCTTTAGAATGATTGTTTTCCTCTTCCTTTCCAACTTGAACGCAAAAGTAATCTGTTTTCCAAGTATTTAGCCAGTTCTTCTCCATCTTTAACAGCGCCTTATTTACTTGTTTTCTAATGACTTCCTGCTGCTTTTTTTCATCAGGTTGTCTCATCTGCAACTGAACATATGTACTGCAAACCCTCATTAAGGCTAACCAAGGTACCTCTAGCTTTCAGATTAATCCAATTTGCCAGCAGTCAAGAGAAACGGCCCTGCAATGGCAGGCTGCCCAGGTTGGCTGCCTAGATGAAATGGGACGTTGTGCCCATGTCAAATATGAGCCCCAAATGATACCAGGTGAGAATGAAAAATGATAGACTGTCTCAAATGACAAATCATGCCTGCTAATAGCAAAGGGACAGTGAGAAAGCATTTAGGAAAATCACAGAAAACATTATTTGGTAAGAATTGGCAAAAATACAGTCCTTAACAAGTAAGAAAACATGTAAATTCTTGTTATATCATTTGCCACTCCTTTTCCATCCATACATCTTTAAAATTTAGTCAAACTTGAAAGGAGTTTATTTAATAGTGTTTTACTTATGTTCTGTTTCCATAACAAATGAGTTATGATGGTTACTATGTCCTTTTTGACCCTGATTAAGCTCTAAGAAATTGTATTTGAGTCATTGTATGGACATACTCTGAGTGTTGTCCTTTTCTAGTTACAGAGAACTACTGATTCAGTTGTGTGCTGTCAGAACCAACATTCAAACTCAGATGTAAGAAGTTACTTGGCCTGTACCACTCAGCTCCTCTTCAATCTAGTCATCACATGCTTCTCTTTCCTCGGGAAGTCCATAGAATGGCACCTGATGGCAACCTCTGCCACAGTGGTGACACTTCGCTGCAGGGATGGTTTCGTCCTCTCCAAGGGCATGCGTCCTCACCCTTATCTCCCAGCCACGTTATTTTATTCTTCTTTAGTTTTTTCCAACTCTCCTCCCTAAAATCACAGGAATTCCTAGTGGTGAGATAATATGGGCATTTTCCCTGCTGATTCATTCCCTTTGTGCCTGGTGGTGGAGGGAGAGAGAGGGGTATGGGGCCCAGAAAGGCCTAGACTCACCTCTGGATTCTCTTGTCCTGTCCGTGTGGGACAGTCCCAATTTTTTAGTCTCCAGGTTATCATCTGAATTTTTTGCTTTAAGACAACATTATAGAACAGGGTAGGATGTTTGGAGATTAAGTGACAAAATAAGTATAAAATACCTATAATGCCTGGTACCACATATAGTAGGCACTTCATATATACATCTCCTTCGTTTATTTCAAATGATACTGGATAGGGCAAAAAGTAGGTTTACAGTTGTGAATGCAAAGCACAGTGCATTTTTGTATTATTGTTTATTAATTTTTTCCATATAAACACTGTAAATCTACTTTTGCCCCATCTTGTATTTAATTATGTGATTTGAAAATTATAACATTCAGCTATCTCCTAACTTTACAACTAATCATAACCTCCTAAAGGGAAGAGACCAAATTTCTAATTTTTGCTGGCTACCCATGACATTTGGCTCGAACAGACTCACTTTCCACTGCTCTATCCAAGCCTGCATGTTTTCTGCCCGGGTCACATCCTCTCACACTGAAGAAAAAGGCAGGGTTGAAGGTGCTCAGAACAATGTCAGAGCACCTTTCTCTGAAGTCAGACAAATTCTTAAGTCATTGGGCCCCTCTGAAGAACTCTACATTTTGCTTAAATAAAATCCATCCTCCCTGGAATCTTCTAAAAGCTTTTAATTGTCTAGTTCTCACCGGCCTCTTCCTGCCCATTGCCAGACAGTCCCCACATCTCGGAGCCACTCAGAGTCACCGCAGTCTTTCAGCCTGTGTTGGTCCTTGGTGATGAAGGTGGGACAAGAATCAGGTATGAAGCCAAAGCTGGAGCTGCCAGTGATGCGCTATACTGGCCCTTCCCAGATGGATGGTAACCCTCCAGGCTGTCACTAAGAGAGTAACAAGACTTACACTCCAAAAGAAATTCCCTAGCAGCTTAGAGAAATGCAGGTAGCAAGTGACTGAAACATTCCTGGGGATGCCTTTAGGTTGTGGGGACTTGAAGAATTAGTTGGAGTTTGATTAACATGCCAGATACCTTGTGCAATGCTCACAAACGGTGAGATGAGGGCGGCAGCACGGTCAGACACTCGCTGTGCACGATCGGAATGCTGTGCACAGCAATGTGCTCTGATAGGTGAGAACAGAGGATGCCTATCATAGTTAATCATCATAACTTTGTGATGTGGGACATTCGATTTTATTGATTAACAAATTTAGTTCACTCAGTCAAGTAAGATAAATCTTTGAAATGACTCTCCAGGTTCTTTTATCAGGGTAGGGGTGGAAAATGGATTAATATCATGATCAAGCACTCTAGAAACCATTAACCCCATGCCCCACGTGGTCTAAGCCCCTGTTTAGCTGGGTATAGTGGCTGGCAATTTGGAAAGGATGGGGTTGGCTCCCCATAATCTGGGAACACAGAGTATTATGGGCCCCAGAGGTGCTCTCCAGCCATCACTGGTGTACAACACTCCAGAAGAAGAAACTTGAGACGAATCCATTTGATGATGCTTTTAAAGACTGGAATTCAACTGGTATCTCTGTGTCCAGTATGGGGAGAGTGGAACACCACGTTGTTCAATGGCCCATGTGACTCAGTGAGCCCAAACAGTTGCATATATGACCAATTTAAGACCCCTGGGCACTTCAGTTTTTCTGAACTATGAGAACATAGGTTTTTCTGTATGATCCCAGGGGGGGATTTCTTGATCCTTCCCTTATCCTTGAATAACTGAGGTTAGATTGCCAGGAAACTTTAGAATGCAAAACTGACTCTGTGTGTAATTGGATATAGAGGAAAAATAAATAGATTATTCATTTGCTACAATGTGTCTTGGTATATATTTATGTTATTATACTCTTAACAAATCTGCATTAACCACAATACACAGTGGTAAAATAAGGATCAAGACATAGTTCCAGGCTTTAAAAGGCCCAGGGAGGTGGACTGATAAAAACAACTGACAGACAGCAGAGTATAGAATACTCAAGACTACAGTAGGCATACATAATGGATTTTAAAGAACTATGAAAGAGAGATTGCTGATTTGACCTTTCGGGAGCTGGGAGGGCTGCCTGGAAAAAGAGAACAGCTAAACAGACATCTAAGTTGGGCAGGTCAACAAAAGTTGGGGAATGTGGAGGCAATCAAAAGAATTAAGCAACTTGAACATTTAGAAGATGGCAGGGCTACAATCCAAAGTCTATGTTATTTCTACTGATATACACTGTTAGAAGAAGGTCTTTCTCTAATGAAAACAAGAAAGGATGAACCAAACAGAAAGAAAAGACAGCAGATTTCAATGGCTGGAGCTAATAGAGAATTCTATGTTGAGGCCCCATCCAAAGCCCAATCTCCAGAAACAGATGAGCAGGCCAGATGTACACAGTCAGTCAGCTACCTTACTGGCTCAGTAAGTTTCATTACAGTGATCGCAGTCAAATGGTGGTAAGGTCTTCGTCTCAGTCTCTCTTTTCCCTTTGAACTCCATGACATGAAAAAGAGCTGCAATTGAATCTCCAGAGGAGAGAAGAAATGCTGCTTCCTTTCTGGAGGGACCCCTGCAGACACCAGTGACTGGAAGATGCTAAAATGACAAAGGAAGTGTTCGCAAGTCCCTAGGCTTCCCATATGTATTATACAAAGCACACAGGAGCTGTGCACACGAGAGGATAACGCATGCTGTGCAGCAGCAGCCGTAGACAGTTCTGGTCCAGCCAGGGTGAATTTGCATGACATAAAATTGTATTAGCTTAATGACATTATTTAATTAATCATAGCAACCCAGCAACTGGTGGGAAACAACATTTGCATAGAGCACATCTTTTCTGTCCTAGCATCCATTAGTATGTGAGATACATTCAACAGAAAACAGTTAGGAAATGGGCATGAGGTACATAAAAGGTTCATGTTGTTTTTACGAACAAAATTGCTGTTTGCAAATATCTCACAGCAGGCTCTCTGTTTCATGGACAGAAATAATTCACTCTGAAGCAAAGGTCCCAGAAAGAAATGGGTTTGCTCATATCCATCCCATTTTAAATTATGAGAAGCTCATGCCACCAACTCAGCGGCTCAAACCTTTCCAGGCCGTGTCTTGAATATTTACACACACTAGCCAAATGATGAGTCCTAGCTGGGAAGGCTTGCTGGCCGCAGCCATTGACAGCATGCTACCTAAATCTCATTATTCTTTGCAAAGTGCAAGCAAACACAGAACTTTCTTAAAAAAAGGCATACTCTTTAATATTTCCAAAAGGTATATTTCAGGCCATTTCAAGGGGCCAGGACAACAAAGATTGTAAGCAAATAAAAAGTAATTCCTGTTGGAAAGTACTTTTAAAACAATCTTCCCAGGCACCATTATTTTTTTTCCAAAAAGAATTTAAAGCATAAACTTTTTTTTGGCTCATTTTAACTTTCTTTATGTTCTTTACTTGAAACACCCAACTATTTCATTTGGAAAGCGAGATTGGCTTTCAAATGTATTATTGATATCATGAATTTAGTAGAAAGGAGAGAATCTCCCCTCTCTGTCCAATTATTAAAGTTAATTTTAGGACTTCTGGTTTGAAATGGCAACTAAGTACCCACTTTGGCCTCCTGTCTATAGTAGCATTTTATCGATCACTAGAAAATACAAATATTATCACAACAAGAACAAAAAGAATAAAATCCTGACAGGGCTGACCAAATAAAGAAACCCTTATAATTTAGAAATGTTAGAACTTGCCCTGGTCAGGTGGCTCAGCTGGTTGGAGCATCGTCCTGTGCACCGAAAAGCTGCGGGTTCGATCTTGGTCGGAGCACACGCTAGGTTGTGTGTTTGACCGCTGGACGGGGCACTAGGGAAGGCAACCGATCAATGTTTCTCTCTCACATAGATTCTCTCTCTCTCGCTCTCTTTCTCCCTCCCTTCCTCTCTCTCTAAAATCAATAAACATATCTTCTGGTGAGGATTATAACATAAATAAATAAAAATATTAGTATTAATGACTATGCAAATGAAACCTAATAATAATTATAGAATGGGATATCAACATCATGTCATCATGCAATTTTAAGAATGAACTGGAAAGAAAGAGAAAAGATCAAAGAAGAGTAAATGTTAACTTTTCAAAATTGAATCATCAAAAACTAGACTATGTTAACTTATAATGCTAATCATTAAAACAAACTAAATATGGGGGATATTTTGCTATTCGTGTTATACCCATTTGTATTGTTTTAAAGGTTTTGTTCCATATGTATATGTTTCCACTATAAACTAAAACATAAGTTAGCTAGCTAAATTATCTTTGGTAATTAAAAAAATTGTATGCTGTTATAGTTTTTAAAAGCATATACATTTATGTATACAAAGATATCCACAATATAAACATAATTTTTTAAAAAGTCATGCCCTGCCTAGTGTGGCTCAGTTGATTAGAGCATCGTCTTGTGCACCAAAAAGTCACAGGTTCGTCCCAGTCAGGGCACATGCCTAGGTTGCAGATTTGGTCCCCAGTCAGAGTGAGTATGGAAGGGAACTGATCAATGTTTCTCTCTCACACCTATGTTCCTCTCTCTCTCTCCCCCTTGTTCTCTCTCTCAAATCAATAAATGTAGCCTCAGATGATAATTTTTTTTAATTTTTAAAAATATTTTATTTATTTTATTTTTAGATAGAAGGGAAGGGAAGGAGAAAGAGAGGGCAAGAAACATCAATGTGTGGTTGCCTCTTGCACGCCCCCTACTGGGGACCTGGTCCACAATTCAGGCATGTGCCCTGAATGGGAATCGAATCTGTGACCCTTCGGTTTGCAGGCTGGCACTCAATCCACTGAGCTATACCAGCCAGGGCTCAGATGATAGGTTTTTTTTTTTAAGTCACTAAATAGCACAGATACTATTATTCCAAATACATTAAAAACAAAAATGTAATTTAATTTGCATAAAGTACAGTCAAGCTGAGGGCAATAGCTACAATGGGAAGAGGGACTGATAGGAACAGGAGAGTAGCAAAGGAAAGACAGACCATCTCCCTTGGTTTATTGTCTGTTTCGGTGGCAATGCTGAGTGAGAGTTGTATCCCCTACACTATGGGGACAAATCTGGCTCTCCTGAGGAATGCACATGTCAGAGTTCTGAAAGAGCCTGTGAGACCTACAGAGGGCACCATTATAGGACGTGGGAGATCCACTTCTCACACCCTAGTGTCCCCACCAGCAGTCCGTCCTGCAGCCCTTCTCTTCCGGGGTTGTCTCAACCTAGAGATCACACATTTCCTCAGTGTCTGCTAGAACCAAGAGAAAGGCATCTCCTCTTTGTCCCTGTAAGATCAACTAGTGGGGGTTCAGCATGCATCACTGAAGCCTTCTCTCTCTGCTCTGCCACTGCCCATTTTCAGCCCCTTGCACACACGCCCATCTCAGATGAGCCAACCTACGGACTAAGCAGGGATCCATCCTGAAGCTGTGATATCAGTGTACTGGTTATGGACACCCTCAGTCTCATGAATGATTCCTTCAGAGGCCACCTCACTTGGATTTAGAGAGAGCAAAGCCTCTCATGGGGAACACCACATTTTGTAAAAAATCAACACCACCCTTTCCAATTTTATCTCCCTTCACAGTCCTTTTAATTGAGAAGTGGAAATGGCAATGTCTTTACTGGAACTTGTTCTGCCCTTACATTTTTTCTAAAAGCAGGAATTGGTGGAATTTAGAATGCCTTGTGACCTCAGTTTAGGCCTGAGAGAACTAGAAAAACCCTTTTTCTATACATGCAGCTACAATGAGCGATCAGTTCAGCAGCTGTTACAGAATTCTAGTTAAGAAATTATGAGACTGAGCCCTGACTGGTATGGCTCAGTAGGTTGGGCATCATTCCTCAAAGTGAAAGGTCGCCAGTTCAATTCCTGGTGGATCATGTGCCTGGGTTGCAGGTTCAGTCATGGTTGGGAGCCCATACAAGAAGCAACTGATCAATATTTCTCTCCCTCCCTTCCCCTCTCTCTAAAAATAAATAAGTTAAAAGTCTTTTAAAAAAGAAAGTATAACATTGAGTTAGGGCAATGAATATTAGCATGGAGATTATAGAAGAAATTCAGCTGGTATTGATGAGATGAGATAAAATAAGCAGGACTACGTGAGTAAGGCAAATACAGCAGAGGAAAGGATTTGAGAATGAGCATCAGGAGGGTCTCCAAGGTTTTTGACTTGAGTAGCTCCACGAATCACCAACTGAAAAGGCAAATACAGGAAAACAGGTTTAGGGGAGCAAAGACAAGAGTGATGGGAAGATTTAGGTTGACCTAGCTGTAGCTCATCCTGAAGAAAATGCTCAGCAGACAGTTGGTCTGAAACTCAAGACGAACAACCAGAGCTGAGAGCTATTTGGGAAGTCTTACGCAGAGCTTCGGTGCATAGAAACACAAGGAAAGATTAGAAAAATTGTCTACAGAGAAAGGGAAGAAAAGTCTTCATTGTTTGGCACCAAAAATCTTTTTTTTAAAGTAAAAGAGTAAATAAAAAAGGCAGCTTCTTCTTTGACAATTTAAACCCTAACTAATGTGGTCAATTCTTAGAGGATCCAGCTTCTTCCAGAGCAGTGAGTCAGCTGGTCAATGATGCTCCCTAAAAGCCGCTTCTGTAGCGTCTGTCATCAGGCCCCTCCCTTCTCTGGATTTTTACTAGAGCAGCAGGGAAGGTAGAATGCTAAGGAAAACATGACTCCTAACGTTAGATGAATCAAACCTTTCAATATGCTGTGTTTCAAATGTTATTAAGGAAAACATTTTTAACTTGGAGCCCAGAAAATGCTATTTTCTTGCTCTCCTTAGTTGGGTCATTGACATGCATCCTGATCATACAACGAGAGCCTTAGTGACAGGGCTAAGCCATGGTCCTGTCCTAGTAAATGATTATAGGCAGAACATTTCATTAGCGAATGAAAATGTTATTGCCATGCATGCAACAACCTCCAGGGCCCAGATAACCGAATGAGGTTGGTACTACCTCAGGCATAAAATTTTAGTGGCTGAAAAAGCTGATATCATCAGACAAACATTTTAAGCACCTTAATCCATAGATCAATAAATTATTACCCTGCCATATTACATCACAGGGGATGCACAGAAAATAAATTGATTTTAGGATTACTCAGTTTAGTCATTATAAAATATTGAACACACACATTATGTAATTATTTCTGCTAATTCAGATGCTATCTGGATTTTGGGGGGAGTATAGAGGATCAATCAATAAATATCTGTTTGCCAACATTTCTCTTCACTCCCTCCTTCATCCTGCTGTCCACGGCCCTCTGTGGGTCTAGTAACCAGAATGTGCCTGAATCACAGGAGGACAGAGAAAGAAATCGAAGATAGGAGGTACACAACTTTGTTTGAAACCAAGACTATAGAAGTTACAGAAAAGGAGCTATGAGTATTAAATTCCATGCTCCAGACTGTGAATGTGCTGGAGAAGCTCCTCAGGGAAGCAAGGGATCAACAGGGCTGTAGGAAGTGGTAATGCCCTTCACGGAGCCTAAGGTAAGTTTTGAAGGGTAGAAGTGGTTTGTATAGGCAGAGAGGAGTTGGAAAATAATCCCTGGCTCACAAGTAACAGTAAAAATTAATGTTAAAGAATTACTATGCTGTATTTCATGTGGACATATGTGGGCTGCCCGTTAAGAAACATTATCTTACCAGATGAGAAGATTCATAATTATTGACTATTTGTACACTCTGAGAGATTGTTCTTCCTTTGCTTGAATGGTAAAGCTTGGTTTCTCAGAGTTTAGTGGAAGGCCTTCTTGATTTTCTGCTCTATATTTACTTCTTAAAGGATTTTATCAACTTCCACAACTTCAGCTGCCACACTGAGCCTCATTGGTCCCACACCGACACCACAAGGACAGGCCTGTGCCATGTTCCCCGTTTGTGATAGACCCACATTTCCAGGAGCCTATCTCTACATGCTTCCTCCAGTCTACTTCCTAGTAAAGTGTATAAAATTTAATTTATGTTGTACAGTCCCATCCATTACCTTCTTCTCCACAAATTTGTAAATGACTCTAACACCTACCCAAATGCCTAAACAAATAACCTGAAAATGATTCTTGCCAACTCTGGATTTTTCACATTGCACATCCAATTATCATGTCCTAACAATTATACTTCAATATTAGCTCAAGCAATAATCTAGTTTATAATCTAGTGGAAATCTATAGCTAAAAAGTGTTATATCTACCATAAAAGGAAAATCACTTTTTTATAAGATAAATGATATAGATAAGACAGCTACTTGTGTTTGTTTTTGATTAGTAAGCAAATAATTATAATTATTAATATTAAAACAATAACTATTATTATTAATGATAACTATAATTTATTCAATAGTAAGTATTGAGTTCTGTTCCAAACATATAGTATGTGAATTTGCTAAGCAACAAGTAGTAGTAGATATATGTTGGAAAGGGTTGATGCAGCAGACATTTAAAGGAAAACTTTTAAAGTTTGATTAATAATTAGAAGAAAAAATAATTTAGATAAATGCCTAAGGGATTCAACCTATGTTGTAAGAAAAAAAAGCTGATAAATCCACAGCTCATTAGCATGAATAAGGCTTAGCTCCTATATCTCTATAATGGCATCCTGAAACAGTGGATTGATTTTTCAGATCAGTGGACACAAATTTAAGTTCACTATATGAGAGGACTTTTAATGGTCAAAGCTCTCTGAAAATAGAACCATTGCCTTAGGCTGTAGTTCTCTAGCACTGGAGGAAATGATCCAGAGCTGGGTAATCACAAAGCAAGAAGACATAAAATTCAAACATGGATGGACATACCTTCACCATCTCTTCCAGCTCCGACATGCATGCCCCAAAGATTCCCCACTTTTCTTGCTTTGAGACTCTCCAGAACTTTGAATATGGTTTAAATAAATAGTATTCTGGTTTTCTCCAAGTCACATTGAAGCTACACTCAAGTACAAATCTATATCCAGCTGAATGCAAGGAGAACCATTTCTAACTGAAAGCTTCGAAAATAAATATGCATTCTTTGCAGCACTAATTGGTCACCTGTTGATAGCTCTCCCTTGTATACAATTTAATAACTGTTCGACTTACTGCTCTTTCTATTGAATAGGCTATATTTTGTATTTGCAGGAGAACACACAGCTGGTAAAAACCAGCACTCTCTATTTCAGAAGAGTGAACCAGCAAACAGTTGAACTAGGCTATGACTCATGTGATAGCATCTAATCTGAAAAGATCAGTTAATCTCTGCCTCTGGAGCAATTTCAAGATTTCATAAATCATTCACAGACATAAAAAGATCAGTAGGACACTGATCAGTCTGTCATTTATTAAAAAAAAACATACTAAACATCTACCATGGGCTAGTAAACCTGGGATTTAATAGATAAATAAAGCACGGTCATTTAAGAGGAACTCGGAGCATACTGAACTTAATAGATACATGAAAAATTCAAATCACAGCCTTACTTTTGTATACCACATAGGCTTATACAAATCTAGGGGAGATTAACTCTAGAGAAAGATTTCACAGAGATTACATTTCAACTGGGCTTTACAAAAAAGAAGTATTTATTTGTTTGTTAACTTATTCATTCACTCATTGATTGATGTGTCTTTTCACTCTGGGATTTACTATACTCCAGGAATGCTCTTGGCCGAGAAAGATAAAGACTTAAAGAGACAGTCCTGATTCTAAAGGAGATCACTGAAATGAAAAGAAAATTCGAATACCAAACAAGTACTCTAATGATACAGAAGAAGACAGACCACGGTTAAGGGGAGAAAAATGAATTTCAGAGGGGAAAAGTGACATCTGGTTAGTGGAAAAGGACCAGCACTGACTGCTCACAAGGCCTGGGGGGTTGAGAGAGATAAAGAAACAGGTGTTCTCTACATGGATAGGAATACATTATCCATGCAAAAAAAAAATGACATAAAAGTATAACTGAATAGAAGTGCCCAGTGCATCAGGCAGAGTGAAAGCTAAGGCTAGAAAGGCAGCCCTGGCCCACTCCAATAGGCCCTTTAAAGCCACGTCAATGGATCTATAGTCATGTCAAAGAAGTGGCATAAGCCATTTTTTCATTTACTGTGTTTGTTTGCTTGTTTTTCAGATAGGCATAGTGGCAGTATGTAGAATGAATTGAGTTTCATGGCAAGAAGGGGACTAATAGACATTTTTCAGGTACACATATGTGGACCAACTAAGACAAAGTATCTGTTCTCTATATGCATTGTATTGTTGGACCTTACCTCCTGAGAACTGAAGGCGTAAAGTGGATTTGAATCAAAGTTATAAAACTTGCAAACTCAGAAAAAAATGGTATACAATAAATAAGATTTTAAAGGGAACATATAGTGAACTGAAGGGAAAATGTTTTCAAAAATGTTAGCAGCAAATTCCATATAATCAATAAATGTACAGACTAGGCAGGTATGATCAGTATATCTAAATATTAAATCTAGCCATTTTTTACAAATGAAATACATTTACAAGCATAAAAATAAATGTCCTTAACAAGGAATTTGCCATGTAATACCTTTATGATTTCTTATTTCCCCTTGGATTCTGATAGCTGAGGGTAATGCGGAACGAAGGCCAAAAGTACCACTCACGTAGAAAGCCATCAGGTCATCAGGGCGCCAGGTTAAAAAGCCAAAATCAACTAAGGTATCATAGGAAAAGCTTAAAATTTTAAGGAAAAAAATTATAGTAAACATAGGATACTTCAGATAAACATCTCTAGAAAACAGAGCAACTCTCAAAAGCATAAGGGCATTAGAAATAGCGCCAAAGACCATTAGAGGTTTTGATAAAGGCCAACACCCAGAATATTCAGCTGCAATGCATCTGAGGTATAGAACATGCAATCCGAAATGGTGGAATGTAGAGATTTCTGCAGAATGATGTCATATTAAAGGCTCGAGTTTTTAAATAAGAAACATAGGTTCAAATACAATTGTTGACCTTACTGTTTTTAACATAAACATCAAGATAAAGTAAAAAGCATCTGCACTTTGCAAATAAAAATAATGAGACTCAGATAATAACTGCATGCTTCATCAAGGTCAAGATCATTTAAATCTACACTTAAAAAACACAGTATGTCACTCTTTTTATGTATCAGACATTATACATAGGCCTTTCTAATTATATAACCCCCATAACAACTCCATGAGTCACATACTAATGATCCCCATTTTAAAGATGAAGAAATTGAGGCACAGAAAATTTACATATATCAACTCATTCAATTCACATACACGCATGCTCACCCACACCACAACCAACTCCAACTCCACCACCACCACCACTGGCATGGCTTATATTACTTCAGGGGTCTTTGGCTCTCTGGTGGTCTGTGGATAGAATTTGGAGTGTTTTTAAACTTGCATAGAAAAAAATTACATCTTATTTTTACTACTACCAACTGAAATTTAGCATTTTCTTTCACTATAAATATAGATAACATAGGTAACATTACCTGTGACTTTGGTATCAATAGATATGTTCATATTGCATTACAGGTGTTACAGATATATTAAAATATCATTTGTAATAATCACTATTTTGAAATTACAGTATAGACCTGTTGCTCTATCTTGTTAATGAATTTTTTTAAATATTTTATTTATTTATTTTTAGAGAGAGGGTAAGGAAAGGAGAAAGAGAGGGAGAGAAACATCACTGTGTGGTTGCTAGTTGCCTCTGGTGTGCCCCATACTGGGGACCTGACCTGCAACCCAGGTATGTGCACTGACTGGGAATCGAACCATCAACCCTTTGGTTCTCAGGCCAGTACTCAAGCCACTGAGCCACACCGGCCAGGGCTTGTTAGTTAATGGATTTAGAAGAAAAACACATTATTATGTTACTAACTTTTTAGAACAATATTTGGACAAATGTATAGACTATAATCAATTCATGTGTGCCTATTATGAATTTGAAGACATTTACAAAATTCTTCTGAAAAAGAGCCCATGAACTTCTCAAGATTGCCAAAGGAATCCACCACATAAAAAGAGTTAAGGACTCAGGATTTTGTTGCCTTTCATAGTCTGTTAAGTACTTCCGAAATCTTAGCTTCTGAGAACTGATCATTACAGACCATGGAACCTGCTGGGAGTCTAAGTAGAAGAGAAGCAAGGAAATTTCATGGCACTAGGAGGCTCTGAATGTTTGATGCTAGAAATTCAAGATGAAGTTGGTGTTGTTTACTTCACACCTGTTCATATTATCTCAGTGCCAAGAATCAGACAAACCTGTCAACTGACAGATTTTCCTCATTTCAGGTATTTGATTCCTTAACTGAGTTCAGCTGCTAACTCCATGAGTTCATTCTTCAACATAAATTTTTCATTTGCACCTACCATGTGTCTTATGACTTAGGGTGGGAATGCATCTCCTTATATAAGCTTACGTTTGTATTACCTCCCATTCAGATGTATATGAAGCACCTTAACCTAAATCAGGAGAATTGAAATTAATTTGAGGCACCTCTTATTCTAACGAGACCAGCCTAACATAATGAATAGTAGATGACATCAAATATATCAGACAGCTCTGAGTACAACCCTCTGCTCCACCATTTACTAGATGAGCGCCTAGAGACGTTGCATTACCCTCTGAGCCTCAGTTTGTTTGCAGTGAAGTGAAAATGTCAATTCCCATTTCCCAGGACAAAGAACGAATGGATACTCAAAGATTGTTAGTTCCTTATCTTTCAAATAAGGTTCTGTCTCAGGTATAGCTAATAGTTTTACTCAAAACCCAATTATGTTGTTCCTGGATAACCCTTTTTTTCCCTTAAGGTTTGTTTTCTTTCCCAAAATTCTTACCTTCTGATCGCCTCCTGGGTTAATGACTATGTTTGTTTTCCTTCAAATGATGTAGAAAAAAGCTGATGCACTTTGGAGCTAGTTTTGTGGCTTTGGATAGTAAATGCCTTCTCTGAGTCTCAGTTTTCTTAGTAAATACATTCATACGCTGCATAATGGTCTTTCCGTCAACAGACTGCATATATGATGGTGGTCTCATAACATTTTAACAGAGCTGAAAACTTCCTATTATCTGATGACATTGTAGCCATTTTCACGTCAATGTCGTAATGAAACCTATTACTCAGGTGTTTGTGATGATGCCTACAGCCTCCAGTCACATAAAAGTACAGCACATACAATTACAGCAGTAGGCTCTATACCTTCTAGGCTTGTCTAAGTACACTCTATGATGTAAACACAACAACAAAATTGCCCCATGTTGCATATCTCAGAACACAGACCCCTCACTAAGTGGCATATGACTGTAGTTTTAATGCCTGAGCCAAGCAGTTGTGGTATGGGTTAGACATGTACTCGGCACATAGCGCTTTTTTAAAAATAAAGATTTTATTTATTTATTTTTAGAGAGAGGGGAAGGCAGGGAGAAAAAAAGGGAGAGAAACATCAATGTGTGGTTGCGTCTTGAGCATCCCCTACTGAGGACCTGGTCTGCAACCTAGGCATGTGCCCTGACTGGGAATCGAAGCAGTGACCTTTTGGTTCTCAGGCTGGCACCCAATCCACTGAGCCATACCAGCCAGGGCAGCACATAGTGCTTTTGTAAAGGCTAATTTTCTGGTTTTAGAACAGCATTTATCAGGAACCAGTTGTATGTGTGGGAGGGTGAGAAATGAGTATGTATTTAGATCAGTTTTCTGTGAGAAAAGATATAGAAAGATATAGATAAGATATATTGCATCATATAAGAGTCACTGATAAAAGTCTTAGGGGACATACTATGTTACCCAAAGTGTGTGTCTGTGTGTGTGTGTATTCACAAACACATATATTCAAAAATAGACATCAGTTTGGTAATGGGACCCTGGGACAGAATGTTCTAGTGGGAGCAAATCTAAAAGATATTTGCTCCAGTTTGCCCCTGTTATTGGAATATTCACACTCCAATAACAAGCTCAGAGTACAGTAAAGTTTAAATACCTCCTCAGGTGCTTTGCAAAAGTGAGTTCCAATACAGTTAACCCCATTCACACAGAGAGGGGTAAATTGAAGACTGTGAAAATAGGCTCTTTGTTTTTTATACAGTTGATCTGTTCCTGCTGTTTATTACCCACCTGAAGTCATAAGTTTATGTTTGTGACACCCCAAGGGCTTACTATGTAAATTATGATTAATATGGAAAATAAGGATTTCAAGCACCCTGCTCCCCACACAGGTGTTACTACTGACAGAGGAGGAGCTTCTTAATATGGAGAGAAATGAGGAGAGAACTTAGATTTTTTAAAAAATTATTGATTGATATTAGAGAGAGAGGAACATAAATTAGTTCCACTTATTTGTGCATTCTTTGGTTGATTCTTATATGTGCTCTGACTGGAGATCGGCCTTGCAACCTTGGTGTATTGGGATGATGCTCTAACCAACTGAGCAACTAGGCCAGGCGAGACTGAGATATTTGTAATGGCGTATTTCCTCAGACAGGCTCAGTACTTTAGTAGGGTTAAATGGAAACCTTAAGATCCTCCTGTTATACATCATTGGTGCCCCTGGTGCCCTGGGGGGGGGTGTCTCCGAAAGAGGCAATCTGGCAATCAGCAACATCTCTGACTTGCCAGGAGGAAACTCGTCTACTTATTTTTTATCACCTTCCCCACATGATGGTAATTTTAATAGAGAGTGTGATTCAAAGGATTTGCCTCAAGTCACTAATTGTTTCAGTCCAGATTATAGTCTCCAGGGTCCAATTACAGCAATGCCTTGGAGAGTTAATACTGATTTAAGCATATGGATCAAGTAGTGTGTCAATTCCTTCCTCTTTCTTCAGTTTGCCGAGGTATGATTATCTCAATGCACGTTTCCCCTGATGAGGCCAGTATCTTCAAGAACTTGCGATGATCAATGTTTCCTGTGATATTCATTCATTCATTCATTCAAGAATATTGATTAAATTCCTACTGTATGTGAGGTATTGTGCTGGGCAATATAAATGCAAAGACTTCCTCATTACCAGGGGGTGACTAAACTTAAAGAAAGAAGGTGACTAAACTTAACATAAATATTGAAGATGACTATCTGTTCATGGTGTAAAAGGGGAAAAGGGGTGCAGATGAGGGTTCTTTTCTAACAAAGAAATAGAAAGATCAGAGGCATGAAAGTATGAATTTATTTGGTAATTTACTTGTATTCAAAAACTGGAGCTAGGCACATAGCTAGAAGTAATAACAGTTAACCTTTATCTGTATATTCCAGACACAGTTCTAAGCACTTTATATGTGTTAATCCATTTGACATTTACATGCTACTTATTACTTAGATATTTCTATGATCTTCATTTTTACAGATGAATTAACTGAAGATTAAGTGACTTGCCCAAGATGATACAGTTAGTAAAAAAAGAAGCAGGATTTGAGCCATGCAGATTATTTCAGAGCAATGTTCTCAACCATGGTGCTGTGTGTTGAAGAAGAGCCTTGCTAACCTAATGTCAAGGCTTCAACAGGATCCCATCTGTGTGTTTAATCACAAAGATACCACTACCCAAACCCTAGTGTAGCACATGAAACACTAGTCAAGGAAAGTCTACTTCAATGGTCCAGGCAAGAACGCTTCTGAGGTCTATAATTATTGCGTTGGTCAAAAAGTTCATTTAGTTTTTTCTGTAAAGTAAAAGACACATTTTTCACTTTCAGTAATAACTGTATTGATTTGGATATTTTCAGTATGTCGGCTATCTCCCGCATGGTAGAATGTTGATTGTTCTCAATTAATGTCTCGATTTGATCGCTGTCAACTTCAACTTGCCTACTCGACTGTGGAGCATTGTCCAGTGAGAATTCTCCAGCAAGAAACTTTCACGAACCACTTCTGACAAATTCAATCACTCACAGCACTTTCTCCATACAGTGTACAAATCATTTTTTGTGTGCTTCGGTTGCATTTTTACCTTTCTTGAAATAATAAAGCATAATATACTGAAAATGTTGTATATTTTCTTAATGGTTTTACATAATATTAAAGTTGCTTCACAAAAATTCACCAATTTCAATACGTTTTCTTTTAATGCACACTGATATGGAAGCTCTCACAATACAATCTAACAAAATTGTTTCAAATGAAGTTAAACACAACCAAGTGCTACTAGAGCCATCTTATGGGAAGAAAATGAACTTTTTGGCCAACCCAATATAATAGTGGAAGAATGGAACAGAACAGATTTGACTGGTGGTAAAAGGATCAGAATGAAGGCAGGTTACAGAGAATGAGGGTAAAAGAGAAATGGGAGGTGGCACACAGGTTTTGGACATAAATCATTAGGTATAAAAATTACCTACTTATTTTTTCATTTATTTTAGAGAAAGGAAAGAAACATCAATTTGTAGTTCCACTTATATATGCATCCACTGGTTGATAACTGTATGTGCCCTGACCAGGGATTGAACCTGCAACCTTATGATATTGGAACAATGCTCTAACCAACTCTAAGGGCTTCTACTTAATTGTCAAATGCAGCAATTGTAGTTATTATGATATTTTCAGAATTGATGAGAAAAATCAACACCTCAGGACCTTACATTACAACTCAGAAATGCTCATTTATGCCTGCAGTGTATGAATTAAGTTCTTTGCACATCTGGAGGAATCCATTCTCTATGCATTAAATTTCTATCACAACACTGTGTTGAATAGTCTTTTTTTCCCCTCATAATATGTACAGAAAATAATTCTCTCTCATCAATCTCACAAAACCTGCTCATCTTGCTTTCATTGCTACAATGACCTTTTCTTATTGCCTGAGTAATGCCTGCCTAGCCCATTTTGTAACAAATACAGATTGCTTTTCTTCTCTTTCTGTCTGGTGATGAGCTGATTAATAGCAGCACAAGTGGCTGCTCCTTGAGACTAATTAATCACCTGTCATAATTGTTCAGCAGTTAAATGACTATTAATCTGGATGCTAGTCAGAGTGAAGGTTGACAGGGTAAGGAAAGAGAATTCTTGCCATGGAATTAGGGTTAAGCTTTTGATAAGATGCTGCTTCTGAAGTCAGAAGATTGTGTTGTGTTTGAGGAAGAGTATTATAAGGGCTTTGTACGAATGGAAGATTAAGGGATTGTAGGTGATTGCACTCATTATTTAACTGTTATAGTGTATCACATACCACAGTATTTTAATGAGCACCATGTAAATAGGCAGGTGGCAATAATCTCAGAGTTGTAAGTCAACCGAACACATATATGTCATAGGATATGCCAGGTGTTTAACCAACTCCGTTTTCATGAGACATCATCCCATTGTACCAAGGCCTATCCACCTGGCCATTAAATACACTGCCCTCTCATTTCCTTCTATTTTTGTCTCCATTATAACGATAATGTGAATAATATATTAATACCAGACTAAGCACTTTGCCTTAAACTCATATAAGCCTCAAAGCTTTAATGTTTGGAACAGATCATTGAAAAAAATTGGACAGGAGGAGGGGGTAGCATATTATGTATAGGGTCAGTATGAAATGTGAGGTTAGAACATGGGTTCTTGGAATAGGGCTTTGCATGTTTAAATTCTGAGTCTTTTTCTTCCTAGCTCTGTTGCTTTGATAGTTATTGAACCTCCAGTTGCCTCTACTACTTCATCAGTAAACTGGGGATAAATTGTCTACTTCCTAGGGACATCATGGATTTTAAACTTGTAAAAGATTTAACACTGCCTCTAAGCCCATAATAAACACTTAATAAAATAGAGCCTTGCCACATACCACCAGAAACCATACTCTGGTATGACACCAATCAGTAGCATTTACTCTTTGCATTAAATTTGTAGAAAGGTCCTTTATCATCTGGCTCCAGCCTAAAAACCAGCCTACAATTTAGCCACAACAAATTAATATGTGGGATTCTTTAAACATATTTGTTATAGGTTGAATTATGTCTCCCTAAAATATGTATGTTCAAGTTCAAACCCTCCCCCACCATTATCTCATAATGTGAGCTTATTTGGAGAGAGGGTCTTTACAGAAACAATTAACCTAAAATGTCATTACGGTGGTCCCTAGTCTAAGATGACTGGTGTCCTTACAAAGACAGGTAATTTGGAGGCAAAACTGTACAAGGGAGAACTCCACCTGAAGATAAAAGCAGAGATAAGGTGACGATGCTTCTACAAGACAGGGAGCTCCACATATTGCCAGAAAACCACCAGAAGCTAGAGCAGAGGCATGGATCGGATTCGTCTTTGCAGCCCTCCAAAGGTATCAACCCTGCCATCAGCCCGATCTCATATTTGGCCTGCACAACTGTGGGAAAATCAATTTTTGTGTTCCTAAGTTATCTAGTTTGTGGTACTTTGCGAGGGCAACTCTAATGAACAAATGCAATACCATTTTATTCATACATATTTTTACCTTTTTCTCAAATATTATTCTCTCTCCCTCTCCCTCTCTCCCCACCCCGCCTCTCTGTCTCTCTGTCATCTCTCTCTCTCTCCCCCTCTTTGCATTAAAAATGTTTTCTTCCAAATACAACTCTAGCATCTCTTCAGAGACTCTCAGGCAGGATTGTTTAGTCTTTTCTTTCTTATTTACCATACTGTGAAGTCAAGACTGAAGTGAGAGGATTCAAGCCATTTAGAAATTATTGCTAGTATCCAGATCTATTTTTAATAATATATCAATGCATATCATTTGAGAGAATTGGCCTACTTTAAATCTATATTTCCTCAAAGGGCTCTGGTCTTTGTGCACTAAATTTATTCTCCTCTCTGCTTTATCTTTTTTAATTATTTTGTCTATTGATTTTTATTTTTATTTATTGGTTTTAGAGACAGAGGGGAAGGGAGAGACGGAGGTAGGGAGAGTGAGGGAGGGAGGGAGAGAGACACTTTGATTTGTTGTTCCACTGATTTATGCATTCATTTGTTGATTCTTATATGTGACCAACGATCAAACCTGCAACCTTGGCGTATTAGGACAAATTAGGACAATGTTCTAACCAACTGAGCTATCCAGCCAGGGCCTGCTTTATCTTATCTTGATAAGAAAGTACCTCATGCTCTATAAGGTTTGATTATTTGTAGATTCCTAAACTCCAGCTGCTAAGTATATAAGAAGGGAAAACCTAAGTCTACCACTAAATAGCTATCTTTATTTTTTACGTGAACTTGTCAGGACTGGAATCCACTTGAATGATGGCAGGTGTCTAGTCATCATATTTAAGCTAATTAGTGAACTGCAGATATAAGCAATGTGTCTTTCAGCAATGGCTCAGTTATACTGAACCAAATGTTTGTGAGACTTGACTTACGAATTACACTTTCAAAGAACATAAGGCTGCGACAAAAGAATGTATTATGATTAATGGTCTTGTGCCAATGGAATTAATGATTTTCTATCATGAAATACTATACTCATGAGTCTTGGTCATGAATATGTGAGAGATTCCATTAAACCAGTTATCCTTTTTTAAAAATTTTTATTGTTATTCAATTACAGTTGTGTGCCTTTTCTCCCCATCCCTCCACCCCACCCCAGCTGAACCCACCTCCCTCCCCCACCTCCACCCTCCCCCTTGATTTTGTCCATGTGTCCTTTATAGTAGTTCCTGTAATCCCCTCTTCCCACTGTCCCCACCCCACTCCCCCCCGGCTATTGTTAGATTGTTCTTAACTTCAATGTCTCTGGTTATATTTTTTTTCCTTTTTTCTTCTGTTGATCATGTTCCAGTTAAACCACAATGAGGTACCATCTCACACTGGTTAGAGTGGCCAACATAAACAAATCAAAAAACAAATTTTGGAGAGGATGTGGAGAAAAGGGAACCGTAGTCACTGTTGGTGGGAATGCAGACTGGTGAGGCCACTGTGGAAAACAGTATGGAATTTCCTCAGAAAACTAAAAATGGAACTGCCCTTTGACCCAACAATTCTGCTGCTGGGATTATACCCTAAGAATCCTGAAACACCAATCCAAAAGAACCTATGCACCCCAATGTTCATAGCAGCACAATTTACAATAGCCAGGTACTGAAGCAACCTAAGTGCCCATCAGCAAATGAGTGGATTCAAAAACTATGGTACATTTACAGAATGGAATTCTACACAGCAGAGAGAAAGAAGGAGCTTCTACCCTTTGCAACAGCATGGATGGAACTGGAGAGCATTATGCTAAGTGAAATAAGCCAGACGGTGAGGGACAAATACCATATGATCTCACCTTTAACTGGAACATAATCAACATAAGAAAAAAGGAAACAAAATATAATCATTTATCCTTAATACATTGCTGTTTACATACAAGTTTGGGTACTTCCAACATGCGAGTTGAACCTGAATGGAGGGAAATCTTCTAATCCCCCTCACCCAATATGCTTTAACACCTAACAAAAATAATTGATATTTTTCCATGCTCTCAAATACCTTCAAGACAATGTCAAAATTCCTTAAAATTGCTGATGTTCTGCCTCTGTCTATTCCACCAACCCTCATGTCTTTTGGTCTTTCTACTACATAGTACTCCAGATATTAAGAACTTGTTCATTTTAGTGAACCCACCATTGTGTTTCACATTGTTGTCCATTCATAATCGCTGCTCTCCTGCTCTGGAATATTCTCTCTCTAGTCACGCATTAGGGCTTCTCAGTTCACAAGCTGTGTTTTCTAGGAAACCTGCACTGATTACTCAGGCAAGTCAATGTGCTCTGTCTTTTTCTCCTTTAATTATCTATATACACTTCCAGTCTAGCATTATGATTATTATTTTTTATCTTCATTCAAGGACATTTTCTCATTGCTTTATAGAGAAAGAGGTCAGAGAGAGAGAGAAACATGGATGTGAGAGAGCAGTATCGATTGGTTGCCTGCCACATGTGCCTGGACCAGGGACTGCACATGCCTGGACCTGAGACTGAACCCACAACCTAGGCACGTGTCCTGGCTGGGAATCAAACCTGCAGCCTTCTGGTTACAGGACAATGCTCCAACCAACTGAGCCACATGGCCAGGGCTATAATTACTCTTCATCAGTCGACTTCTCAGTAGACTGCAAGATTTTTGTGGACAAAGATTTTGTTTCGATCATGCTCCTATGATAAAAAAAACCACATAATGGCTGCACTGAGTGAGCTTTCTATATATGGGTATCTACATCAATTCAGGCTGCTTTGCAAATATATAGACTGGTGGCTTAAGTGACATACATTTACTTCTCACAGTTCTACAGGCTAGTATCTAATAAGGGCCTGCTTCATGGTTTATAGACAACAATCTTCTTGCTGTGTCCTTGGCAAAGAAAGGAAGCGCTGTGCTATTTATCCTCTTAAAACAGCACCAATCTCATCATGGGGGATCCATCCTCTTTACCACATCCAAACTTCATCACTTTCCAAAGTCTCATTTCCAAATACCATTACATTGGAGATTAGGTTTAAACATTTGAGTTTGTAAGAAGACACATTCAGTTCATATCAATGGGTGAATGAATAAATAAGTTAATGAGTAAAGATAAGAATAAGTTACTGGAAACATGAAAAGATAAATTGAACAGAGATATTTACTGTAAAATAATATTTTTTTGTTTGTTTGGTAGAGCATTAAACGATGGTTATACTGATGGTACTGTCAGAATGGAGCCAATACTATGGCTCCAGAAAGTTTTTTTGAAGGTACAAGGCGAGACTGTCCCTAGAGCCTATTCTTTAAGCAATTGGCAGTCACCATGACCAGAAAGAATGGAAGTGAAGGGCTCAAATGGAGTCTCTCTCTCTCCCTTTCCCTCCCCCTTTTAGACAGTGCTCTGGAAGAGTCAAAAGGACTAATCAGAACTCTTGAGGGTGTGGTCTGTGCTGATTAGTGTCAACACTTTGCTGATCTGGGGGAGATAATCTCATGCTACAAAGTGAGAGATCTGGAAATGGAGTTTATCTCCTTCTTTTGGAATTCGGGTTAAAAGTTAAGGTATCATGAGCATTGGAAGCAATCTTATGTATGGTAGGAAACAGAAATATGTGTGTATGACCAACAATTATTCTCATTTAATTTTTTGCCAGTGTTTTAAATTTTATTCTTAAGTTTTTGGTAATGATATTTTGAAAGATACAGATTATCTCAGCTGTTTAAGAGGCTCTAAAATGAACCTTGGGCTATATGAATCCAAAATGGAAAGCCTTAGCTTATGTGATATATTAGAAAAACCCAAGAGCTGGATAAACATCATGAGAAATAATTAGGTATTCTTGGTCTAACTGATCTTCTTCGACATAGGAGTCTCCTTTCAGAACTATGTATATTGGTTTTATACTTTAAGAGAAGTTTATCTATTAATAAATGCCTTAAGGATTTTCACTGGCACAGTGCCTGGCAAAGCGTAGGTCCTCATTAGTATAGTATGTGAATGATACCTGTGGTTATAAAATTTTGGAGAATTTTCTTAATCATTCAGGAACTAATAAAAATGTTTTTTAAATTACTATTTCAAATAATTGAAAGTGCCACTCTCCTAGAATGTCAAGGATAAAAGAAAACAATAAAATGTATTAAATCATTATTAAGGGTTTTGACCCCAATATTTTCTAGGTTATTATGGTTAATAACTTATTTCTTAGTCCCCATTTGATTAAATAAAGGAGGTAAAATGTATTATGCCTATATTAAAGTTTATTATAAGAGTTAAATAAGATAAATCACCACCTTAAGCTAACAATAAACCTAATTGTTAAATTAACATTTGGAGCAGAAATGGCTAACTGACCCCAAATATTCATGCTCTTTTTCCATAGTGTAGAGTTATTCTGGAATTTAACTGCCCAACAAGAACTGCAGGTCCTACCTCCTTTACGTAAAGGTGAGATTAAATGAACATTACTCTTTTTTTGCCAAAAGAATGTGAATGGAAGTGATGTATGTCAATGCTAGGCCTCGTTTTTGAAGAAGTAGATATGATTTTTCTTTACATCTTATCTGTCTGTCAGCCTGATATCAACGTCATTATTGACAACCTTCAAAGCTACTATTTTCAAAGGAAAAGAGTATAACCTCCATCATTCTGGATCACTGATTGATTACACAGAGCAGAGACTTACAGCTTTCCAGGAGCACTCAATTAGATAAGCAAGAAAAAGTTTCATTATGATAAGCCCTGAAATTATAAGAGCAGCTTTATGTTTGCCTAAATAGCCTAACTCTTATTAGAGAAGAAATACTGCCTCAACAACCACCTCAAACACATGATGTTTGCTTAGTGGCTAGGTGGTGGTTGGCAGTAAACCAGAGCAGTTTCAAAAAAAGTAGGAATCTGTTTTACTCTAACAAAATACTTGGAAAAACAATGTGTCTGCTGGTCCAATAGTTGTAGGGAAAATGGTTAGATTAAGCCAGAATGCTAGTGTGTACATGGCTACTATTAGCTGTCTAGACTATTCCAAAAAGGAATAAACTGGCGTTCAGGTCAAGATGGCAACATAGGCAGACATGGGTCCCTTCTTCACACAACCACATCACAATTACAACTAAAATATAGAACAACCATCACTCAGGAACGTCAGAAACTGAGTTGAATGGAAGTCTGACAACTATGGAATTGAAGAAACCACATGCACCCAGACTGGTAGGAGGGCTACGGACTCAGAACTGGCTGGCCCCACACCCATGTGGATAAAAATTTGGGAGGGATATCTCAGGAGCAAGGAGTTCCAGACCCACACCAGGCCCCCCAGCTCAGGGTTCCAATGCCAGAAAGACTCCCACAACTTCTGGCTGCAAAAAGCAGTCAGGATTAAGTCAGTGGAGGAGGCTGCTGGAGCCTTAAGCAGTTCCTCTTGGGGAACGAACACATGGACTCACCTACTCAGGCTCACTCCCTCTAAGCTCCAGTATCCGGGTGACAGCTCGAAGGGCATCAGTTTTATATAAGGAGAAACTGAAGTGTCTGGCATTGGGATGAGCAGAGGTCATTGTCACTTTACTGAGCCCTCCCCCAAACAAAGCTGGCAAGTTGGTACCATATCTGAGACTCCATCGACCTGGCTAACACTGTGTGACCATCTTGGAGATCCACAGAGGCTCTACCCCACCCAACTTACAGGCCCATTCAAGCTGCTTTTCCATAAATATGGCTAGTCTTGGCTCCTAAATCCTATCAAACAAGCAATAGCTGGGTTCAGTGAGCCCTAGCAGTAGCCACCTTAGAGTCACAGCTTGGTTTCACCTGGAAATCTCCAGGCCCAAAACAAGTAGCAGCCATCTGAGATTGCTTTACAACTCAGGCAGGGTCCCCCAGTCAAAACACAGGTGGTGGCTGACCTTGGCCTGCCATCACCCAGAAAACCCCAGGGCCCATGTCAGAGCACCACCACCCTGCCCCTACACAGCTGATCCTCCACAGAGGGCGGAGGTTGGTGGTCAGTGGTCACAGCCAGTCCTAGCAGCTGACTGGCCTAAATAAATCCCTTCCATTGATCTGCCAACAGCAACCAAGGCTCAACTACAAGAGGAGGGTATCCTCAGCCCACACAAAGGGTGCACCTCAAGTACCCAGCTTGGGTGATATGAGAGGCTGTGCCACTCAGTCCTACAGGACACCTACTACATTAGGCCATACCACCAAGACATGGAGTCAGAACATCTCTACCTAATACATAGAAACAAGCACCAGGAAGCTGCCAAAACAAGGAGGCAAAGAAAGATGGCCCAAATGGAAGAACAGATCAAAACTACAGGAAAAAAGCTAAACAAAATGGACATAAGCAATCTATCAGATGTAGAGTTCAAAACACTGTTTATAAGGATGCTCATGGAAATTAGTGAGGACCTCAGTAGCATAAGACCCAGTCAGAAATGAAGGATACACTAATTGAAATAAGAACAATTTATAGGGAAACAACAGTAGAATGAATGAAGCTGAGAATCAAATCAATGATATGTAACATAAGGAAGCAAAAAACAACCATGCAGAACGAGAAAAGAAAAGAATACAAAAAAAAATGAGGATAGTATAAGCAGCCTCTGGGACAACTTCAAGAGGTCCAACATTTGCCTCATAGTGGTGCCAGAAGGAGAAGAGAAAGAGCAAGAAACTGGAAATACATCTGAAAAAAACAGTGAAAGAAAACTTCCTTCATTTAGTGAAGGAAATAGACATGTAAGTCCAGGAAGTGCAGAAAGTCCCAATTATGATGGATGCAAAGAGGCCCACTCCAAAGCCACATCATTATTAAAAGGCCAAAGATTAATTATAAAGAGAGACTCTTAAAAGCAAGAGAAAAGAAGTTAGGTATCCCAAAGTTGCCAGATTGGAGGGGGGAGGGAGAGAATGGGTGTACAGGTCAGGGGATTGATTAAGAAGTACAAATAGGTAGTTACAGAATAGCCATGGGCATGAAAAGTACAGTATAGGAAATGGAGTAGCCAAAGAACTTATAGGAATGACCCATGGACATGAACAATGGTGGGGGGATTGCCTGAGGGAGTAGGGGGCACTGGGTAGAGGGGAGGAAAGGGGGAAAATCAGGACAACTGTAATAGCATAATCAATAAAATATGAAAAATAAATAAATGAAATGAACTTAAACAAGAACAAAGATTTTCAAGCAGAGAACAAAGGATTTGGAGAAAATGTAGAGAATAAGGGCATTAAGTATTTCAAAAGTTTACTGCTTCTGTGTCCTCAAATAGCAAGATAAAATTTTGTAAAAGATTTTGTGCTACAACAAATGACTAAGTCTTGTCAATCTAAATAAAGTTCCTCACGTTTGTTGCAAATACATTGAGAGTACTACATCCCATTTAAGATGTTTTAGATGATTCCAGATAGCTACTTAGTATTAAGTTTAAAGATAGAGAATTGTGGATTAGAACATCAAAAATTAAGCAGATTTGTGTAGGAAACAATTTCAGATGTGATTATTGGCCCATAGAATTGACTAAAGCACATAATTGTTTAAAAGCATTCTAAATTTGAAGAAATTGTATTTGCTGAAGAAACCATAGCCCAATTTTAAAATGTCTTCTAACATTCAATTTTTAAAACAAACCTTGGTCCTCTAAGCTTCCATAGACATAGACTAGTCTGTGAAAATACAGATATGTCATGAAAGATACCAGAAGAGGAAGAAACTGAGAGAGTGAATCCAGGGACAATTAGCTACAACAGGTAGGAGAACTGCTCCCAAGAGGCTGTATCAGTATTTATTTATTTATTTTTGTTAAATATATTTATTGATTATGCTATTACAGTTGTCCCATTCCCCCCCCTCACTCCACTCCATCCTGCCCACCCCCTCCCTCCCACATTCCCCCCCTATAGTTCATGTCCATAGGTCATACTTATAAGTTCTTTGGCTTCTACATTTCCTACACTATTCTTACCCTCCCCTTGTCTATTTTCCACCTATCATCTATGCTACTTATTCTCTGTACCTTTCCCCCCCTCTCCCCCTCCCACTCCCCTGTTGACAACCCTCCATGTGATCTCCATCTCTATGGTTCTGTTCCTGTTCTAGTTGTTTGCCTAGTTTGCTCTTGTTTTTGTTTTAGGTGTGGTCGGTAATAACTGTGAGTTTGCTGTCATTTTTACTGTTCCTATTTTTGATCTTCTTTTTCTTAGGTAACTCCCTTTAACATTTCATATAATAAGGGCTTGGTGATGATGAACTTCTTTAACTTGACCTTATCTGAGAAGCACTTTATCTTCTCTTCCATTCTAAATGATAGCTTTGCGGGATACAGTAATCTTGGATGTAGGTCCTTGCGTTTCATCTTGGGTAATGTAACTATGATGTGCCTTGGTGTGTTCCTCCTTGGGTCCAGCTTCTTTGGGACTCTCTGAGCTTCCTGGACTTCCTGGAAGTCTATTTCCTTTGCCAGATGAGGGAAGTTCTCCTTCATTATTTGTTCAAATAAGTTTTCAATTTTTTGTTCTTCCTCTTCTCCTTCTGGCACCCCTATAAATCGGATGTTGTAACGTTTCAAGATGTCCTGGAGGTTCCTAAGCCTCTCCTCATTTTTCCGAATTCTTGTTTCTTCATTCTTTTCTGGTTGTTTGTTTCTTCCTTCTGGTCCACACCGTTGATTTGAGTCCCAGTTTCCTTCGCATCACTATTGGTTCCCTGTACATTTTCCTTTGTTTCTTTTAGCATAGGCTTCATTTTTTCATCTGGTTTTCAAACAGATTCAACCAATTCTGTGAGCATCTTGATAACCAGTGTTTTGAACTGTGCTGTATCAGTATTTAATCAAAGACTTCTTTCAACTCCAGGAGAGGGTTTCTCATATGCTAGTCTTGGATGATCTCTTTATGGCTGTAAATTAGTGACTGCCATGCCTTTTTTATTCCTTTATTTTCCAAACAGAAGTCTTTAATTTAATTATTCTGTCCCTGATTTTGTAATGTACATTGGGTTATGAATAAACAGAAAGCTTGTCTTTAACTGCATAGTTTTACAAATAATGAAGAGTTTCATCTGCCCTGATGGAGAAGACTGTGGTTACCAGATACTAGTCTTTGAGATACATAGAGGATTTGCACAGCATTTAACAGCTTTTCCTTCTTCTTCTCCTTAGCCTTCTCTTTCCCCTTTCCCTTCCCTTTTTCCTCTTCCTCCTCCTTCTCCTCTTCCTCCTTCTGTGTCTTCTCCTTTCTTCTTCTATTCTTATTCTCCTTGGCAGGGTGGGTGGGGAGAAAAGTAATGAATATATTTTCTATACTTAGAGAAAAAGGTAAACAAGGAAATTTGATAATGAGGGGAAAACCTTAGTAGAGATGGCAAGCTATCCATCAAAGATCTGTGTACCCTTCCACAGAGTACATACAGATTTTTTTCTGACAGGCAGATGTCCAGTAAAGAACTATATATCAGAAGATGTTTGTATTGAGACAGGAGCATCAACTTCTTCTTGCTAAGGGACTATAAGCAAAATTGACGTGTCAATTCTAGTCCAAAGTAATTAGGAAGTGTTTGTGTGGAATGTGCCTTCTCTTTTTATTTACTTACCTATATCAATTAAACATCTTATGGTGAACACAGTAGACACTGAAGATATGAGGTGAAAAAAACCTAAGTTCAGCAGTTAGTGACAACTGGCCTATTGCCTAACTCTGGTCATACAAGTCATCTGTATCCCATTCAGTCAAAATGCCTCCTTCTTTCAAGTATTAGTTTGTACATCTGGAATTACAGTGGCCAGTTTGGGAAAATTTTGCATAAATGAGAGTTTTGATTTGAGACGTACTTAAGAAGAAAATATTAAAAATGGGGAAAATCTCAGGAAGAGAGATTCACTGTCCTGTCTGCCAAAAAAAAATTGTATAATACATGAGATCTCTCTATTTAATTTACATACTTCAGAAATTAATCAACATCAGCTTCTTGATTTAATGACTTGATGGAATAATCAAGGCCTTAAGTTATTTAAACCAGTTCTAGAAACTCTCTCTTTTGTGTGTATGTTAAGCGTTTTCCTACATTTAAGTCATCTCCTGTCCCTACAGAAGAAAGAAAATGAAACTTTCAGAGTAATAGATTTATACCAAAAATGGTAACTGAGAAGATTTTTAACTATAAATTTGAATAACAAGCTTTGTTCCTAGCTACTGGTTAAGAAGAAAAGCTAGAAGCTTAGAGTTTAGAAGAATCTTTTAAAATTTGGTTCATGAATGCAGATATTTATAAATTATATCAAAAAGTTTGTTATTTCCTGACAATAAGCTCATTTGTGAAACAATTAGAGTGATTTAGTTTCGTTTAAAAGCCAACATAAACAAATTGGGCTAGTAAAATTGTTAGTTAATGTACTACTTAGGCTTAATTTTTCTTGACTTAAAAGTGGTGATTAATATAAATGACTAAATCAAAACTCTACAGAATAGTTACTAAAAGTACAAAACAGTGCATATGATCAGTCCATTTGTTTATTAAGGGGATTGTTATGGTTTATGAAAATGGTTAATTCAAAAAAATAAAATGGTAAATTAAATATAATATATGTGCTGTTTTATTTGTATGCTGATAAAATTAATTTTACCTCCAAAGTTTAAAGCTTTAAATATGTCATCCTTTTGCATGCATGTGCATATATATGCATAAGGGTGTGTATGTGTGTCTGTGTATATTAGCCTGCTTAGGCTGCCATAATAAAATACTGTTAGGGAGGATAGATAGCAAACAAAGGTAGGGATGAGGAGGGATACATGTCCCACCCACTGACTCAGCAGTTCTTGAAATTCTACGCATTTTTTCTATTACCTGGGAAAGAAAGCCTTTGAAAGGGCTTTTGTCCCAAAGCTTGAAAGGCCTGAAAGGATCCACAGTGCCTAAAGGAAGAAGCCCAGTAACACCTTTGGGTATTCACGCCCCCATTCTGGAAAGCTAGCACTGTCTTTACCTGTCGATCAATATGTAACTTCTTCACCCTCCTCCATCCTGCCAACTATACAAGTCCTCAGGACAAAGGACTCTGGGGCTTGGCACTCTTGGCTCTCTGGCCACCTGGCCAGGTAGCCCAGCCTCAGGCCACCTGGACCCTGACCACATGCGAGGTTGCCATCCCAGCCCTCACCACCCCTGCGCTTGCCACCCCAGCCTTTGGCCACACTTACTTTCTCTACCCTTATCCTGCTTTGCCCTGAACCATTGCCTTTCAGACCCCTACCCCCACCTAAACTGGGCCCATTTTCTTCCATGAGAACAGATCACCAATAAACTCTGCTCGTGTGATAATGGGCTTGTGTGATAATGGACTTGCTGATCTTAAATTCTTTAAAAAAAAATTTATTTATTTATTTGTTTGTTTGTTTGTTTTTATTCAGTTACAATTGTCTGCATTTTCTCCCCATCCCTCCACCCCACCCCAGCCAGTCCCACCTCCCTCCCCCACCTCTACCCTCCCCCTTGATTTGGCCTTGTGACCTTTATAGTAGCTCCTATAGACCCTTCTCCCCATTATCCCCTCCCCACTCCTTTCTGGCTATTGTTAAAATGTTCTTAATTTCAATTCTCTGGTTATATTTTGTTTGCTTTTTTCTTTTGTTGATTATGGTCCAGTTAAAGGTGAGATCATATGGTATTCGTCCCTCACCGCCTGGCTTATTTCACTTAGCATAATGCTGATCTTAAATTCTTAACTGCATTGGCGAGAAGAACCGAGTTTCTGCGAGTTTCTCCCATAACAATACCATAGACTACGTGGCTTAAACAAGAGAAATTTATTTTCTCACATTGCTGGAGGCTAGAAAACACAGTGGAGGTTCCAGCAGGGTTCAGTTTCTGACTAGAGCTCTGCCCTTGGCTTGACAGCTGCCTTCATGATGAAAGAGGGAGTGAGTATTCTGACATGTCTTCTCACAAAGATACTAATCCTGTCAGATTAGCACCCCATTCCCCTGCTTTTTTTTTTTTAAAGATTTTATTTATTTGTTTTCAGAGAAAGGAAGGGAGAAAGAGAGAGACAGAAATATCAATGTGTGGTTGCTTCTCATGCACCCCTAACTGGGGACCTGCCCTGAAACCCAGGCATGTGCCCTGACTGCGAATCAAACCAATGATCCTTTGGTTCAGGGACTGTCACTCAATTCACTGAGCCACACCAGCTAGGGCCCCTGTTTTAAATTTATTTAACTTTAATCACTTCGTTATGCCAAGTAGTTACATTGGTGGTTAGTGTTTCAATGTATGAATTGAGGGAGGGCACAATTCAGTCCACAGCAATCTGAATATATACATATAAAGTATACTCTAAATGTGTTGCTCTATATTGTTAAATAGATGATATTCAAACAGTATTATTAGATTTTTTTAAATACAGTGACAAATGTTTCTGTACTTAGCTTGCAGGAACACCACACACTGTGCTACATTACATTCCTGTACTTTGGCGCAATCCTGAATCACTCTAACAACAACGAAAACTTTTAAGAAAGTTAGAAGTTGCTAATGGTCATGGCTTCTCAATGCTGTACATTTTTTTAATATCACTTGTAACTGTACCTTGTCTTTGAAGACTAGTAGCATGCTCATGCCTTCTTACACCCTTTGATAAGTGCCAAATTCAGAATAATAGAATGGTTAAAATGTCTTTTATACCTAAACCATCTTTGGTAATACAAAGATGTCATAATTTTGTAAATGAAATGACAATAGGAATAATTAGGATTTATTTATCATTCTCCAAAATTTTATTATTTAAAAAATACATTGAGGGCTATTTACCAACATAGAATAAAGTAATATCTGACAAATCAAAAGACTAATTCAATATCCCCAGGTTAATTATGCATAATAAAAACTTACTAATATAAATGACTCAATAATTATTTCTTATCTTAAAAGCATAAAGTCTAGTACGATAATCACTTCCAAATCACCTGATTTGGTTTCTGGGTTTTACCACTGCACAACCAGGACCCTCGGCATAACGTATGGAAGGAATCTAACGGCTGCGGAAGTTCATGAGGTTTTTACTGTTTGTGATATGTTCTCACTGCACTCGCCTGCCATGGCTTTTCAGTACAGTTTCATATTACGTAGTGTGAGTCCTCCTACTTTGCTCTTCTTTCTCAGAATCGCTGTTACTGTGCGGGACATTCTGTGATCCCATAAATATTTTTGAAATATTTGTTCTAGAAAATGGATTAAAGACTTAAATATTCAATCTGAAACCATAAAACTCATAGAAGAAAACATAGGCAGCACCTTGGACATTCGTCATAACAATATTTTATCAAACATATCTCCCCAGGCAAGGGAAACAAAAGAAAAATAAACAAATGGGACTACATCAAACTAAAAGGTTTTTGCACAGCAAAGGAAAACATCAACAAAATAAAAAGACAACCTACAGACTGAAAGAACATATTCACCAATACACCTGATAAGGGGTTAATATCCAAAATTTATAAAGAACTTTACAAAACTCAACACCGAAAAAGCAAATAACCCAATTAAAAAATGGGCAAAGGGCCCGAATATACGTGTCTCTAAAGAGGGCACACAGATGGCCAATAGACAGATGCTCAACATCACTAATCATCAGAGAAATGCAAATTAAAACCACAATGAGATTAGCCCCTCACACCTGCCAGAATGGCCATCATTAATGAATCCACAAACAAGTGCTGGCGAGGGTGAGGAGAAAGGGGAACCCTTTTGCACTGTTGGTGGGAATGCAGACTAGTACAGCCACTGTGGAAAGCAGTGTGGAGATACCTCAAAAAATTAAAAATGGATTTGTCTTTTGACCCAGTGATCCCACTGCTTGGAATATATCCGAAGGAACTCAAAACACTGATTTGAAAAAACATGAGCACCCCTGTGTTCACTGCAGCGTTATCTACAATCACGAAGATGTGGAAGCAGCCCAGTGTCCATCAGTAGATGAGTGGGTAAAAAAGCAGGTCATATATGATTCATACATACAATGGGATAATACTAAACCACTGAAAAGAATGAATTTTCTTCTTTAAAAGGAAAAGAAAAATAAAAGAATTTTATTTATATAAATTCTTGTGTTTATTCATCTATGCATACCATGCTGGATTAATCTATGCAATATACTGTGGAGGGCTGAATGCGGGCTTTTCTCTTCAGCCAGTGAGTACTAGACTGTCCATTGCTGGCGCCATTTAAAATTGTTTAACCTCATTTTGTTATAGAAAGTAACATTGGCTAATCTTCTCAAAATTACTATCACCTCCAAATTACCATCTAATCCTTGTGCGTTACTCCATCATCCCATTGTTAGTGATTAAGACTCAAAGATACTCAACCCAGCACTGTCACATGACCTAGTATATCAGCCTGTTACTGTCTAGGCAGTATTTATTATACACTGCCTTTCAACAAAATCAGCTGCTTTCAGCTACTTTCCCCTCCTTGCCTATCCTCTCTCGTCCTGTCATATGTTGAATTCCTTTCCCCCAAGTGGCTAGCACTTTGGAAGCCTGACTGAGTGGCTGGGCACAGTGAGTTCTCAAGAGATGTTTGAAAGTGTGAGGGAGAGGAAGAAAGCGCTATAATTTTCTGCTTTCCCGCTTGTTGATATAAGACCTATATTATCATTTTGGAAGTGTTCACCAAATATTTCCTAGCTCAGCACCTAATACATAAATAGGTATTAAGTAATAACAATAATTATCATATGCATATGTGTCTATATATCTTGGGATATATATATTCTTAATATTCATAACTCCTAAATTAAATATTCAATTTAAAGTGAAATCTCTTCATTTACTCAGTGTTGACCTCCCTCTCACCCTTAAAGTACATACCATGTTATCTGGGATATCTTGGTATCCTTTCCATATATTTTCATGTCATATCTGAAGCCAAAAATGTCCTATGGGAAGCAAATGTGACAATACTCATCTCTCAGACCTTGAAATTCTTGCTTTGATCTTCTTGCTCACTTGTATATGATATGCATATACCGCACTTCTACTTCAAGCTAAAACCCTCCTTGAATTGCTTGATTTTCAGTATCAATCTGTATACACAGATCCACTGCCTGTTGTACTGTTCTCAGCCTAGTGCCTCAGGCTTTCCTTTGTTAGGGAAGAGGATAAATAATGAGGGTTATTTGTTGATGCAAACTTAAATTAACTTTGTGTAAGCATTCACTCTAATACTGTCAACTGAGGGTATAAAGGCTAGTCACTAGGGGACAAGCAATCCCCATATGAGCAATATTTATTTTATTCCAGTACCAAAATCATGCTCTTGACCTTTCTAGGCTTTTAATATTATATTATTATTCACTATTATAGTCTGACTATTAATGATGTAAATAGGGGCTCCTGTAACCCATATCAGATCAAAGACATTGACTTTATAATAGATAGCAATTATTTTCTACTTTACAGTTACATTGTAAATACACCAAACTATAGTGGGAGGGGAAAAAAGCTTCTGAACAGTTCTTATAATAGTTCATCCCAGCACTTCCCCAGTTCATCTAGCCTGAAAGTGGACCTATATGGCCCCCCCAAAATACACAATTAACAAGATCATCCAACTCTATACCATGTGGGGAACTCAAAGCAAAGTTCTCATGGCTGGAAGCACAATACAATTTCAGCCCAAACTACCCAGGGACACTGTGTATTGGGGTAGGACATTAAACAGCCAATCATTTCCCTATTGAAGGATAATCTGAGTAAATCACAAATAAAAAGACATATCTAAGAAGTCACATGGTTTTCTGAATCCAAGGACACTGATGTGTGTTGTAGGCCCCGTCACAAGGGGAAGCCAAGTGGTACAGGAGCTTCCACGTTGAGTAGCAGGAATGCATAGTTTTCTATACAACCCGATGTGTTCCAGCAACTGGGGGAGGTATTTAAATGCAGAGATAAACTTTAAGTTCCTTTTTTTAAAGATAAAAGACAAACTTTTTTGTTTCTTTTCTTATTACAATATAAATTATAATTATTATTAAAATATGACAAATATGGAGAAATAAAAATAATTTAGCAAAAAAATTATCTTCAACATATAGAGATAAAATGTTTTATTGTATCTACTCTCACTAATTTTTCCTTCCAGTTAATGTTTGTGTGTTTGTATATAGGGATACATATATTATATAGGTATATATTTAATACAATAATATTATTTACAAACATTTTACAAATATTGTTTATAAACTCATTTTGCCTAACAAAATAGTGTGAATATATTATATGTTTTTATTTTTTTATTGTTGTTCAATTACAGTTGTCCCAATTTCCCCCATTGCTCTCCCCTGCACTACTAACCCCTCACTCCCACAGTCCATCCCCACCCTGTTGTCCACATCCATGGGTGCTTTGTATATGTTCCTTGAGTAGACCCTTCTCCTTATTTCCCCTGTTATATGCCTCCCCCCTGACTTCACTTCTGGTCACTGTCAGTTTGGGCCTTATTTCCAAGTCTTTGGATCTATTTTGCTTGCTTGTTTTGATTAGGTTCCACTTATAGGTGAATTCATATGTTATTTGTCTTTTACCACCTGGCTTATTTCACTTAGCATAATGCTCTCCAGTTCCTTCCATGCTGTCTCAAAGGGCAGGAGCTCCTTCTTTCCTTCTGCTGCATGGTATTCTATTGTGTAAACATACCACAGTTTTTTGGTTCACTCATTTTCTGATGGACACTTAGGCTGTTCCCAGAACTTGGCTATTGTAAATAATGCTGCTATGAACATTGGGGTACATAAGTTCTTTTGAATTGGTGTTTCAGGATTCTTAGGGTATAATCTCCCCGGGGACTCATGCTACAGCATGCTGAATATATTACACTATGATATAGTCTTGTAGTAACATTTTTTAAGAACTGTTATGATGAACACCCTTCCTTTGTTGAGTTCTACATATGTTATGAATTAGTACTTTAACTATGAATTACTAGTTAAAAGTACATGAATACAATAAAGTCTTCAGATACACAGTGGCAAATGTTCTCCAAGTGACTGTAATCAATTATACTGCTAGTAGTGGATTAATATACCTTCTCTAAATCACAAATAGCATTGGATATCATCACTTAAGAATAGTCCCTAATTTGAGTGAAAAATGTTGCCATCTTACTGTTTTTTTAATGATTTGATTGTTGATGATGTGTATTTTCACACTTTTATTATTAGTTCCAATGTCTTACTTATTATTCCTATTCATTTTTGCCTACATTTCTATTGGGATGGTTATATTTTTATTGATATATAAAATATTTTATATATTAAAGATGAAAATTGTAGTATACCGGTCACTTATTCATTGTTTCACATTTATTTTGTAAGTGATATCCTTGAAATTTATAATTTAAAAGGAAATATATTTATGTTTCCTTTTAGCACACATTTGATATTCTAAATTATGAAATTATTTTGGTATATGCTATAAAGTAGAGAGCTATTTACCCCTAAATGATTAGTTACCCAAAGATGATTAAATAGTTATTTAACATCCATGGGAGAATACCAGAGATTCAATTAGAAATTTTATCCTTTGGTACTAATTTACCTTTGGTACTAAGTTGGGTGACCTTCTGCAATAACCATGGGATATTCTTAGGGAGAAGCTGTCACCTTCAGACCAAATATTAAAATGTCCTTAATGTAGAACTATCCTTCTCAGTCACCCCTTTGAAAACAAACAGACTAAAAAATAGGCGAAATATCTAGAGAGAAATGTAGCTTCATGGTAACTCCAGGGGTCTAATGGAAAGGAAAAAGGGCTTACAAAAGGGCTTACAAAGCTGGGTACCTCACAGCCTCCGTGAACCTTGTGATCCTGCTTCAGTCAGAGGACTTACATCCTGCCAGTGTATGCACTTGTGGTTTGCTGGGTAGAGTGACAAAAGTAATGCATAAATTCCTCTATAAAGCAGGTTATTGTGAGCATAAATTCTCAAATATGTGTTCAAATCTTTCTATAAAATTTTTTCCCATTACAAGTTGTCCTTACTTTCTACAACATTTTTATATACTCTGTATCTCAACCAAACCAAACTATCCGCCATTTCCTGAAAATATTTGTAACTTTTATTTTTTATGCTATTTCTTCCATCCCAAATGTTTCTTTCCATTCATTCTATCAAAACTATGCTTACCCTCCCTAAGGTCCAATTTAAATGCAGCATCTGTTACAGAATCTTCCTAATTACACTAGGCAGAATCAATGGCTCCATTTTTCTACATTTTCACAGCAATGATCTTATACTTCTGCTTATCATTTATTTTATGACTTACATTTATTAAGTTATTTACATGTTTATCACCTCTCACTTAACTCTGAGGTCCATTGAGAGACTCTTTTCTAGTTCATCACTAAACCTTAAACAATACCTAATACACTGTCTAGTGTATAGTACATACTTAAAAAATGTTTGCATCATGGCCAAATAAGTAAGATTTATAGAAATAGAAGTAGTCAAACAAATGGATAAGGAAAGGGAACAAACATATTTCAGGTGACAGTTTATACTAGGTGCTATACAAATATTCTCATTTAATATTCAGAACTTTGTAAGTATGTATCATTACCTTGATAATTTAGAAATAAGAATAGAAACATAAGAGAAAGATCTACTTTGTTTAAAGTCACATGGGTAGGAAGTGCCTGAGCCAGGATTCAACTCTGGTATCTCTTATACCAAGGCAGACCCTTCTTGAATATCACACCAAATCTTTGCTCTCAACCTCTCTATCCTGTTTGAGAGGAGTAAAGCAATAACAATTTGCATTGAAAACATTATCAATAAAATCATTGAAAGGTACAGACGGGGCTGTTTTTAGAAGCTATTTGAGTTATCCACTTATGGAATTTTCTAAGGACAGACTCAGTCGTGAAACAAAGGATAGTTTAACACTAAATGGCATTGGGCAGACAGACTAAGTAGAAATTAAGAGAAGAAATAGGATCATGGGAATTGGAATGATCTGGAAGACCTTGAAGTCTGGCTAGAATTAGAAAAATAAGGAGGCAGTCTGAAGACTGTGTGTCAGGAAGGGTGCTAGGTCTCATACTGAGTAACACTGAGTAAGCAATCTACCCATCCCCATCTGAGCATTCGGAGCAAGTCAAGTGTTGAAAAGACACACGAATCCTGCATCTTTTAATTTGGGGCATACTTTTACCAATTGTTGTCTTATAGCATCTTCACAACCCTGTCATAAAGACAGTAAGAAAGGCATACATTTATTCACCTGTGCATCCATTAATTAATTAATTAATTCAAACACTGACTCACCGATTCTTTATATTTAAAAAGATTTAAATATAAATTGTGACACCATTAAAGTCCTAGAGGAGAACATAGGCAGGAAAATCTCAGATATTCCACACAACAATATTTTCACTGATATGTCCCCCAGAGCAAGGGACACAAAGGAAAGAATAAACAAGTGGGATCTCATCAAAACAAAAAGCTTCTGCACAGCTAAAGAAACCATTTAAATAGAGACATACCAAGGATTCTGCCCTGGCTGGTGTGGCTCCGTGGACTGAATGCTGGATTGCCAACCAAAGGGTCATTGGTTCGATTCCCAGTCAGGGCACATGTCTGGGCTAGGGGCCAAGTCCCCAGTTGGGGGCGTTCAAGAGGCAACCACACATTGATGCTTCTCTCCCTCTCCTCCTCCCTCACTCCCTCCCCCTCTCTAAAAATAAATAAATAAAATCTTTAAAAAAGAAAAATATACCAAGGATTCTATTATAACAAATAGGGTTGTTTTATGCAGGGATAATAGAGAGCATTTTAACATCTACTTGAAATGTTTTAGGATAATAACTTGCCCAAATTGTGACTCCTTCAAACCTATCTTTGATGCTTGAAATTCATTTCATTATGTTGTGAAAAAGGAAAACATATATTTATCATACACTAGGCACATATGTTACCTAATTTAAAGAAATTCTCAAAACAATAATACTGGTATTATTATTACGACTTGTCACCCAGGGTTTCAGGATCAAATAAATTGTACACAAAGTAACCATAATTTAAATTCACTATGGGGTGAGTTTCCTTATCTGTAAAAGGGGCCTATTACTGTAAGTTTTCCTACCAAGAGGATGTGGAAAGGATCAAAAGAGTAATAAGCTTTGTAAATTGTAAACCGATATATACAGTTGAAGGTAAGGTTTATATGAAAATTCTGCTTGCTTCCAACAGCAAATAACCTGCCGCAAATGGTAGATTAAGGGCAATATAACCAGATCCTAAGGCTCACTTTCATCAAAGATGTCAGCGTGGTCACCTTTCCGAGGACAAAAAGTTAGCAATGAAACATTTCTTTCCTATATTCCTTGTCAATATTTTTCTTCTGTGCACATATTCATATATTAATCACCAGTCTTGCTAAAATGATTAAATTATTTAACATTTTAAAGTTCTTACAAATCCATTGATGTCTATTTGAATGTTAGCAATTCCCCGAATGTTAGCAATGTGCAATGTACGTGGCACAGAGATCTCTAGCAGCGTTAATTAGAGCATTAGACCTCCGTGACTCTTCCATCCAGCCCAGAAGACTCGGTGTATTTTGTGCACCAGTAGATGCTGAATCACAAAATGATATAATATTTTTGTCTTATGAATGGGTGTAGAATTACAAAGTATTCCAAATTTATTCATCTGAGTTTATATATTAATGGGTGTAATGAAAATGTGTTCCAACCCATTTACTGAATGGCTACTATATGCTATCACAGTGCAGGTTGTTATAAATACATGTGATTTATTCCTCACAAATCGTTTGCTCAGAAGGTGCAGATGGAGCAATCAGGGTGGAGAGACCCCGAATGAACGTCAAAGACCACAGAGAGAATGGAGTGGAGCTATGATGAAAGGCTGTCTCTCCAACTCCACTCAACTAACAACAACTTTTCCTGATGCCCTTTAGTACAGCACATCCTGAACCACAGAGTAGGACAGATTCTGTCATCTAGAAAAACTGTATTTACTAAGTAATGACTTATTTCTCCATTTATTAAAAAACCAAGATATAATAATGCCAGTCAGTACTTTGATGAACCTAAGTTCTACCACAATGATTTGATGTAATAGTTACGAAATAATATTTATTTTTTCAGTCTTAGATCAGAATTAAATTTCTGTGATGCTTCAAAAATTACAAAATTTCAAAAACTGGTGTTCGTATATTTTCACACCAGAGGTCCTAGAGTTGGGAACCAATAACTTAGGAATCGTAGCTAAGTTCAGCATACCCAGGGGCAACTGCGCTGAAATGCTTTTCTCCTCAGTACTGGATGGACAATAAAATGGAGGTGAGGAAGACATAAACTACCTGAAATCAGCTCTTGGTTTCCCGCGTGTTGAAGGGCGCTGAGACTGCCCTAGAATAAGAAGTGCTTCCTACAATTTCAGAATTGAGGACTGTCTTCTATCCTACATTCAGATAGAGTTTCCTTCCTTTCCACTCCCTCCCCACAATTCCTCTCTTAAATGTGTCCCAGTAATTAAGGCTCTGCCTGACCTTGGATAAAGTTTGCTTTGAAGATGACATTACACAATGAATTATTCTTTCTCTCTGAATGTCTATGGCATTTTTAATTTAGACATCCTATTTTTCACCCAGCATTTTATGAATCATATTTATAGTAATTGCCCTAATCTCATGCACCCAAACCATACCTTCTTATAAACTGAAAGCCCTCCCTATATTTTCAATAGGACTTTTTATTCAACTATTTCTGAGATTCCTGAACACAAAAAATCTCAAATATTTCTCAAATGTTTCTTAAGTCCTATCAGTTTATACATTCTAGGTCAGATAATTTTTCCTTTTAACATAGCCACTCTGTCATGTGTTACCCAAACTCCGACACTTTCCAGATGAGACAGCAGTAGCACATGAAAACTGAGACTGTCCTGGACAAGCTGATACATATGGTCACCTTACCTCTCGGGACCCCCTGGGAGTAGTCAGTGCTGACTTCTCTCATCTACCCTCTAGAGATGCGCAGTGTCACACCTGCTGTCTATTCCATGTCTGCTCTCAACCCACAGCAATGCTTCAAGGACTGTTGGTGGTTTTTCTGGATCTGCAGACTTTCATTCCTGGGCATGCAATTATTCTTCAATGGAGAGAGTGTCAGAGCAGTGTCCAGATGGAAAAACTATCCAGTCTCACCTTTTATCTCTAACACCCAGGTCTTCGTACTTGGGCTGTGCAATTCAGCACGAATTTCTACCTTTCATTAGGTGATTTTACTTATGGCCTTCGGCCATGTGCCTCTCTCATCCCATCAACTTGGCAGCCTGTCCAACATCACAGTAAATATGTGCACAGCACTATTAGACATGGTTCAAATTCTTTCTCCTTAGCCACCTAGAGCCCAGTCAACTGCCTCCTGAGTTTTTATGAGTGAACTTTCTAGAATATACTTTGACTATTAGAAGGGTGGTCAGCCACAGGTTGAATCCATATGCCAACTTAGAAAAGGTTAACCTGCAGCTCAGTCCAGATAGCCTGTTATGCCATTATTATTTACACCACACAATCTAGTTCATAAAGCTTCCTTCACCAGTCCCTGCCAATGTTTCCATAAAAAAAAAAGGTGTTGTCAGTCTCACACAGAACTTTTAAAAGTTTTGCTGTGTTTGAATATTTTGTCAGAGTCATTTTCTATTCTTCCTATTTGTTCTTTATTAGATCATCTTGGTATTAGTAATGCTGCCAATGATAATAAAGGGTAACTTTAAAACACAGTTGCAAAAGTTTATATACATTGCTTCATTATTATTCCATTTTTACTGCTGAGGAAACTGAGGTTCAGAGAATTGAAAAGAGATTTCCTAGGGTCTAAGAATTAAAAGTGATTGAACCAGAATACAAAGTCTATGGCTTTTGGAACTAGCCTTTGTGCCCTCCAAACACTGAAAGTAATTTCTCACTGCAGCAACTTTTTTTTTAAATGGCCTTCACCAACACTAATGACAGAAAGTTAAAAGACGTGTACAGCACCAAGGTGAATGCCACATACTATCTAGCAGTCCCTCTTCATAAAACATCCTTTTATTTTTCTGCTTGATGGATCTCTGTTTGCAGCAGAATCAGCTCTCTTTTTTTGGCAACATGTCCTACTGGCTTGAATACTTCAGCTTTGACCTTAAGGTTATGTCCCTTCATATTCTCTTAGATGAACGTCATCCCCTGGGACTCATAAGGAATTGCCTGGTACCATTTTAATCATTATTATTGCCTTTTGAATATCTTTGAATATCCCACTAGTGCTAGAAACATCAGGGCATCATTTTACACAGATCAGCAACTCTGTGTACACCAGTGTAGGTTACTTTGCAAAGGTGGCAGAAGAGTGTTGCTCTTATCTTTCTCACAGGAGAATTTAGTTATATTTTAAACTGATTCTTCAGATCTAGAGACTGCACTTCCAATACCATATCAGAAGAGGCCAGACATGTTTTATATGTATCTGCAATGTCTCTGATCAATATTAGAATATTATATTGTGGTACAGAACAAGGCTTTGGGTTTGGGTTGATGTGCTAACTCCATCACTGATTTATTGGAAGATAGGCAATTACTCAACTGCCTTACAGCTCATTTTCTCATCTGTCCAATGGTTAGTATGAATACATGTCATGTATGTTTACATTCCTGAGACAGCCTAAGTGCTGCATAAATAGTAGCTCTCGTTAAAATTAAGAGTGATGATCTCCACTGAATCATTAAGTAATTAATAATTTTTTGTTTTGCTTCATTTAAAGAAGGTAGACAATAATGACTTAGAAGCTGAAATGGGTAACAAGGTGAGATGATAACTCCAAATACTGGCCTCAAGGCTCATGGAGAATTAAAAAGTAATTTAATTCAAAGGCAATTAGGATTTGGCTGCGAAGGGCCTGAGTAAAATCACTCCAGCATCAGACTCAATTCAGAAAAAGTTAACTTATTTCCAAAATTTTAATTATTCCCATTCAAGTGATTTAAAAATTGTTTTCATTAAATAACTGATCCTTCACTTGCTTCCTTAGCCATTCCTTTTGTTTCAGACATTTTTTAAAAATTATACTTTTTAACCAAATTCTCTGAAGTACATTGAGAAAATCAGCTCACTCGGTAATCTATTTCTGGTGGGTGGCATTTTATCTAACAAAGTTGAAAATGTAAATGTATAAGTTCATTGAGGGCACCAAGGGATGAAACTTTCATGGGAAGAGTGTAGGAAAACAGGATTTTCTCACTCAGAAAGGTCACACGGTGCAGAAAAGAGAGCATAACTGGGAACTGGAAGGCCAATCGTTAATGATGTATGACCTTGATAATTGATTGACTGTTTCTTGGGCTAAATCTTCTCATCTGTCAAATAAGAAGATGGGGTATTTAATGAGTTGTGATGTTCCTTGTTGACTTCTAATCATTACACATTGAAACTTACTAGGAATTTTTGTTTTTAAACTCAGAACAGTGAATTGAGTTAATCGTTAAACTCAATTGATAGCCTTCTATCATCATTCATTTATACAAATTTAATTTTTTTCTTTGTTTCTTGGTTTGTCCCTCTTCCCATCATCTCTGATATTCACTCCCATTCCTATGATCTCCACCATATGTACCTACTCGAATACATTTAATATATGTTTTTGGATAATTTTATTTTTTATATTTTTTTCATTAAATAAGGAGCATTTTGCTACATTTCACTCTGTTACTTAGGTTGTCTCAACACTATGTTACTACTTGTCCCTGTAGTTCCTAGTTTCTCACTGCTAACATATAATGAACAATGAACTTCCTCTACACTTATCCCTTTCCTCAAGGCAAGACACCAAGATTATCGCCGCCTAATTATTACTTCAAATATGCAGTCTTTCCAGGATAATTCTTAGATATTGTATAGTTTTGTTGGTATTATAAGGCATATCCTTTTTTCTCCTCTACATATTTGTTTAAAACTTTATGTCTGCTGAGGAGAAACACATTGATTTTTTGTATCTTATATCTTTTGAACAATTTGCTTAATCTTCTTATAAGTGGCATTGCTTTATAAGCAGACTGTTTGATTTTTTAACAGATGGTAATATTTTCTGAGAAGTTTTGTCTTTACCACCTATCTTTATGCCCTTTATACTTTTTGTCATTACAGTAAAAAAACTTCTGGCAGTGACAGTAGGGTTCTTTCCACCATAGTATTTTTAAATAAAGATTTTATTTATTTATTTTTTTAGAGAGAGGAGAAGGAGGTAAAAAGAGAAGCAGAGAAACACTGATGTGTGAGAAACACCAATCAGTTGCCTCTCACAGGCCCCCAACCAGGGACCTGACCCACAACCCAGGCGATCAAGGGTGGGAAGTGGGGATAGCTGGGGTAGTGGGGGAGTTGTGGGGGGGAAATGGAGACAACCGTACTTGAACAACAATAAGAAAAAAACTTAAAAAATAAATAAATAAAATCAAGAAGACTCAGTTTCTTCAGCAGAAAATCTCCTCACATAGGGTCATCATGGGGATTAAATATGCTGAATGTGTAAGTACTTTGTAAACAGCAATGAGTTTATAAATATAATTAGAGGAAGGAAGAAATGAAGGAAGAAAAAAAGAATCATCGTTTTACATAAAAATGGCACAAAGAATTTTGATGATAATAATAACAACTATGGTGAAGTAGAAGAAACCTGGATTTGATGCCAGAAGATAGAGATTTTTGACACTCTCTGAACCATACTATTTGTTTGATATTAGATAAATCTGCGAACCTCCTGTGGATAAGGTTGAAAATTACATTTAGTGCACAGGAATCCTGGAGGCTGTATCAGTTTCCATTCCCACTATCTGTGTACAAAGGCTCCCTTTTTCTCCACAACCTCAACAATTCTTGTTATTTTTTTTAATTTTTCTTTAAAGATTTTATTCATTTATTTGGAGAGAGGGGAAGGGAAGGAGAGAGGGAGAGAAATATCGATGTGTGGTTGCCCCTCATGTGTCCCCAACTGGGGACCTGGCCCACAACCCAGGCATGTGCCCTGACTGGGTATCGAACCAGCAACCCTTTGGTTCGCAGGCCTGTGCTCAACCCACTGAGCCTCACCAGCCAGGGGTCTTTTTTCTTTTTGATAATAGCCACCCTAACACATGCAAGGTGATGTCTTATGGTTTTGATTTGCATTTTACTGATGATTAGTGATGTTGAGCACTTTTTCATATACATGTTGGCAGTTATATATCTTCTTTGGAAAAAAATGTCTATTTAACTCTGTTGCTTATTGATTAATCAGGTTATCTGGGTGTTTTTTGTTTTGTTTTGTTTTGTGTTTTGGGGGGGTTTTGGCTATTGAACTGTAAAAGTTCCATATGTATAGTTTGGATATTAACTCCCTTTCAGAGATGTAGTTTGCACATATTCCATCCCATTCCACAGGCTGCATTTTCATTTTGATGTTTCCTTTGCTGTGCAGAACACTTTTGGTTGGATGTAGTCCCACTGGCTTGTTTTTGTTGCCAAAGCTTTTGTTGTCATAACGAAAACTCATTGCCAAGATGCGTAACAAAGAACTTTCCCCCCTATATTTTCTTCTAAAGTTTTACAGTTTCATGTGTTACTTTTAAGTATAATCTATTTTGAGTTCGCTTTTGCGTATGGTATAAGATAAGAATATGATTTCATTTTTTGGCATGTGAATATCCATTTTTCTCAACCCCATGTATTTAAGAAACTGTCCTTTCCACACTGTGTATTCTCAGCACCCTTGTCAAAGATTAGTTGACCGCATATCTAAGGGTCTATTTCTGCGCTCTGTATTTGTTCCAATTACCTATGTTTCTGTTACCTTCTGTTTTTATGCCAGTACTATACTGCCTTAATTACCGTAGGTCTGTGCTATGGTTTGAAAGTAGGAAGTGTGATGTCTCCAGTTTTGTTCTTCTTTCTCCAAATTTCTTGAGGTTCAGGGTTTTTGTGGTTCCATGCAAATTTTAGGATTATTTTTTCTATTTCTGTGAAAAATGAGTTTAAAAGTTTGATTCAGATTTCATTGTATCTGTAAATTTCTTTGGGTTGTATGATCATTTTAATAATATTAACTCTTCCAATCTGTGAACACAGGATACTTTCTATTTATGTGTGCTTTGTTTCTTTTTTATTAATTAATTTTTGTTGTGAATTTTATTTTATTTTTGTTTCCCATTACCATTTTCTTTTCTAATATCTTTCTTCAGTGTCTGAGAGCTTTAATATGAACTGTCAATTCCAATTCTGTGATTTATCCAAAATAAATTAAATCAGTATCTCTAAGTGATATCTGCAGTCTCATGTTCATTGAAGCACTAGTCATATTAGCCAAGACAAAGACATGGAAACAATGTAAGACAATGTTAGTATTGTTCAATGGATGAATGAATGAAGACAATGTGGTATATAACTATATCTATATTTATTTATTTGTCCAGAATATATTCAGCCTGATAATATGAAAGATAGAGACCCATATTGTAGGAGATACAAGATATAAGAAACATTGTACATAGGACAATGACACCTCAGTTCTCTTTAAAATAGGCACCTTGGGACCTCACACCGTTCTCCCAATCATCATAAGCTGTCCTGTTGTATCTTCCTGAATCTCATCAACAGTCTTAAATCTCTTCCCTTTCAAAGGTGACTTTAGTTTTGGGAAAAGGGAGAAGTCACAGGGAACCAAATCTGGGCTGTAGAGGGGCTGAGTCACCTGGGTGATTTGATGTTTTGCCAAAAAACTCTACATGATATATGATGTATGAGCAGGTGCGTTGTTGTGATGAAGCTGCCAATCACTAGTTGCCCATTGCTTTGGCCTGAATCATCTGAATAGTTTCCACAGAGGAATGGTCAAGCTTAACACAAAAGTTAATGCAGGCTCATTGCTGTATTTGCTCAGTCACTTTGAATGCAATGGTCACACAGTACACATGCTCACTCAAAGGTGTCTACCACCCCCACTGACTAGTACAATGAAGCTGTCATTGTTTGCACATGCACATTCCAGTCCAGTCTCCTTGACTGCCAGATCACATGGATGTCGCACAAACCATTCTTGTTATATTAACAATGGCTGGACTTTTTCCAGACAGACCTCGTATATACAAATAGTGTATAATATTATTTAGCCTTAAACAAAATCCTCTCATTGGGAACAACATGGATGACCCTAGAGGACATATGTAAGTGAAATAAGCCTGACATAGAATGAGGAATACTGTATGACCTCACTTATACTTGGAATGTAAAAAAAGTCAAACTCATAGAAGCAGAGAATAGAGCAGAGATTTCCAGGGACTGGGAGGGTGGGGAATATTGGGCAAAGGGTAAACCTTCAATTACAAGATGACTATGTTCATGGATGTAATATACAGCATAGAAGTAATAGTTTACACTTATTGTACACTTAAAATTTGCCAAGTCATTGGATGTTACACACAGAAAGAGGTAACTGTGAGATGATTGATGGGTGTGCCAATTAACTTCATCATGGTAATCATTTCACAATGTGTTTATATATTAAATTATCACATTTTACATCTTAACATATATATATGCATATATACATGTCGGTTTTACCTCAATAAGGCTGTCAGTTATAACCCAATAAAGCTGGGGGTGGGGAATGAGGATTCACTTCTACAGGATCCAAAAAAAGATATTACTTTTTGCTAATTTCAATACTAAGTTGTTACAGAGTATATGTACAATTAATTAAGAAGTATAGCTTCCTAATTCCTGGATGCCTATACTTAATGCAAAGCTAGGTAATGTGAAGATCATGAACTATACAACAGAGAAATTAAAAAGCCAAAACCAGAAACAATTTGTGAATGTAAAAAAGAATAATAAATGGCAAACATGCCAAACTTTATAGGCAAAGATCAGGACAAAAGCTATGAAAAGTCAGAAAAGAATAAATCACTCCCTAATACAGGGGTGTGAGTAGTAGAGGGGTAGTACATGAGGGATTTTTAGAAGAAGAGCCACTTTAATATCTGGGAGTGTAGGTGAAGAAGGACAGTGCAGAAGGAAAAAAATGGAACAAAGTTGTAAGCCCGAGAGAACTCAGGCCACACTGAGCAATGACAAGTCCCCTGGAGGGGGCAACTACAGGGAGGGTTCCTGGGCAGGGACTTGGGGCTCCCAGGAAAATTTAAGTTTGTATAAAGTCTTACATGCCACACTAAAGGATGGTGACTGTTACTAGCAGGCAATCTGAAATTACAGGAGGGTTTTGAACAGAAAAGTAATGAAACAAGACTTAAAACAAACAAAAAACTAATTGAAGGGAATTCCTTTATTCGGTTATCAAAATGGCCCAGATGTGAGCAAATGAGCCATGGATATGAGGTAGCGATATGAAGAAAGAAGGTACAGATGTGAACATTTCTTAGCGGGTGAAATTGTGAGGACTTGGCATATGATTCAGAAATTAAAAATCAAAATAACAACAGCTACAGATATATATATGTATTATTATTATTATTAGAACTAGCTTGTGTAAAAACAAAAGAAAGAAACAAGTGACTTGGATATTGTTACTTTGATCTCTTTTCCTTTGCTACCCTGCAGATAACAGGGATATTCCTGGGAACTTTTCTGACACTGAAATGGACCCCAATAATTTTACATAGGAATGTGACTGTGAAATGCATTAATATATACTGCTTCACACAAACTGAATGTATTTCTAACTGTACCTTATACATACCCCAAAACAGCATTTGGTGATTTCAACACCATCTGCCAAATATGAGAAGTATTATAGAAAGGAACATAGAGTGAAAAGAGAAAGTTGATCCAAGAAATTGTATTTAAATAAGTTTATTTGTATAAATTTACATATATATATATGAGGTCTGTCCAGAAAAAATCCTACTGCTGTTAATATAATGAGAATGGTTTGCATGATTTCAATGTAGCCTGGCAGTCAAGGAGAGTAGACTTGAATGTTCATGTGTGAAATGACAACCTCACTGTACTAGTCAGTGGGGGAGGTAGACGCCATTGAGTGAGCATGTGTACTGTGTGGCCATCACATTCAGAATGACTGAACAAGTACGGCAACATATCTGCATCGAATTTTGCATTAAGCTTGAACATTCCTCTGTGGAAACTATTCAGATGATTCGGAAGGCCACAGCTACAGGCAACTGGAGATTGGCAGTTTCGTCACAACAATACACCTCCTCATGCATCACGTCTCATGCAGAGTTTTTTGGTGAAACATCTAATCACCCAGGTGACTCAGCCCCTCTATAGCCCAGATTTGATACCCTGTGACTTCTCACTTTTTCCAAAACTAAAATCACCTTTGAAACAGAAGAGATTTCACATCGTTGATGAGATTTAGGAAAATAGAATGTGGCAGCTGATGGCTATTGGGAGAACTGTGTGAGGTCCCAATGTACTTACTTTGAAGGGGACTGAATAAATGTCTACATTTTTCATATTACGTGGTTGGATATTTTCTGGACAGACTTCCTCTGTGTGTGTGTGCGTGTCGAAATCTTGAAAGAGACCCATGGAAGTGAGGGGCCTAGAGACATTTGCTTCATTAACTTCATGACAAAATTCTCTGGAAATATAATACAGTGGTACCTCAGTACTCATTGTTAATTCATTTCAGAACCCTTGAGAGTGCCAAAGCCAATGAGTACCAAGCAGAGCAAGCAACGAGTGTTGAAGCATTTTATCTTGTAGGTTGACACTGCAGCTCATACAAGTTCTAGCAAGTGTGACAAGTTGTGAGCAAGCACTGAGTGCTGAAACATGTTTTTCTTGTCAAAATGAGATGAGTACAGAATTTGACAAGTTCTGAAGCCGACAAATACTGAAGTATGACTGTATTGTGATATCTTTCTATAAAGTAGGAGTTCTGCTTTTGATTGGTAGAGCATGAGAGTATAGCTACACATCTAATGAGAAATTTCCAGTACATGATAATTATAAATTGGAGGTGTTAGAGGGGAAGTAGACAGGAGGGCAATCATCCTTGGAAAGGTGGTCACTGGGGGATGCTAAATAATTATTAAGATAACATACAACACAACCTCTTTAAGGGAGATAGATGTGAAGGAAAGGCGCACTAATGAACTGTGTCCAAAAGTATACAAATAGCAATGGAAATGTGGCATGGGGCTAATTTCCTCTCCACTGTGACCATATGTTTGCTGAAGGCGTTAATGGCACTAATTGCTTGGGGATGGCTGTGTGAAGTGCATTTTATCTGCTTTGCTGAGAAATATCAGAGAAAACATAAAATCTCAAGATTACTGTTTGCAGCCCCTCCACAAATCAGCCACCATTATTAGGAGAAAAGTCTAATCTCCCATCTGCATGGACCCAATAAATCTCCAATCAACCCAGAAGCGAAGGTTCTCCAAATTAACTCTTCATGGTTGGGTTGCTTGATGCCATTTGTGAGTCAACACAGATGGCAATGCACGCTGTAGTCCTGTTCCTGAGTGCAATCCTTGAATTACAGTGGAAGTAAGATGACAGGCAGAAAATGAAAGACTTTACTCAGGGAGTCCCTGAACAAAAAGCAAGTCAGTTATTTCACTTCAAAGTAATGGGCTACTTAGAACCCTGGGTTTGGCACTCTTAGATTATGTAGGAGAACTAGAAATTGTGTTTACCCACAAAACACATCTAACATCATGGTAATTAGGCATAGCATGGAAAGCCGACAGCTAAGCAGACTATCCAGTATGCTCCAAAGTAGCATAGCAAAGACACATGATTGATGGGAAAGAATGCTTGATTCCAACCCCAGAAGTCAGAATTAGCTGTCACCATTGCCACACACACACACACACACACACACAAAATCTCTAGAGTAAAGGGAAGTCATTTGCAAGCCTGCAAGGAAAATAAGAAGGCAAGATAAGAACTGAGGATTTTGTTTTCTATTTTTTTCCACTGCCAATGACTCTCTGCATTTCACAGGATTCAGAATAGGGTACTGTGACTGCACTGGAGACTATAGAATTTTGAAAATGTTACTGCATTCTATTGTGGCCGGTGTGATAAGTAGAGCATGTTTTAAAGGTTGAGTGGTCAAAAAAAAATGTTTTCCCAAACTATCAACCAACCACTGAAATTAAGATAGAGAACTTTACTATTACCATCTGTATGGCTACTTCCTCACATAATGATGCTGTGTATCAATACGACTCTGAGAGGGAATGAAAGCACTACCTGGTTAGCACATTAGCTATTTCTACACAACATGCCACCTACAAAAGAAAGTTGGATATTCTTTTATAAGGAGTCATCATCTAAAACTTCCATGACTTTGGCAACTAGGTAGGAAGTTACATAATGTTTAGTGTTCCTACCGACATTGGTGGTAAAACTCACATGACCAGGAACAACAGAGGAGAGATGGATGATTAATATCTCTAACAAGGATCTCCCTAAGGGCTGTCACACACATGGACATTTAGGCAGTGTCCTATCTAAAGGAGTCCCAGCAGAGATGAGCAAATGGGGATGGAAATCTTGCCAGGCAGAGTGCTCAGTTGAGTCATGCCACAGAGGGGAATTTATGCAGATCAGTTCAAAGACCTGTACATTGCAGATCCAGTGATCTCACCAGCAGTACAAAAACAGGGTTTTTGATCTCAGCCCACCTAGAGCAGCATTTCTGCATGATAAGGCAAGACAAAAGGACCCTGTAATACTGTGAAAGAATTCCCTGCAGACACCCTTGCCTCCTCCTCTCAGTACCTTATTACCAGTAGTACTGTGGGGAAAAGTAGCAAGCTTTTAAGGAAGACAAGTGGACTTGCCCTTCAGTGGCTGACGGATCTGCAACAGAGCATTTCACCTCTCTCGGCGTAAATTTCTGCTCCCTCATTGACTGTGTTATCTGGAGTCTTCTGCCAGGAAGCGAAAGATGGGAACTAGTTAACAGTGAATTTTTGAAATCAGTCATGTCCTTGCTGGTGATATTGTCTCAAGTATACCTATTACATTTTGAAGTAATGTTTGTTTGGGGTTTTTTTTTTTTTTTGGCACAACTAGTATGCTTATTGCTTCCTAAACAAGTCGCACTTGATTTTGATTTACTTAGGTTCAACCCTTTTACTTGTAAACTGAAGCTTTCCGGAGCTATTATAAAAATGTTGGCATTATATCTTCCCCCTAAATCATCAATTTTCAACTAGTGTGCCACAAAACTTTTAACACTTGCACTACCTGACTCTTTGGTCAGGGGTCCTGCTCTCTTTCCCCATAAATTGCCGAACAAAGAAAATGACAACAGCCAACACAACAACAGACTCCGTTGTGAATGAGTCAAAATTGTACCTATGTCTTGTCAGATAGGCAAAAACTGTATGTTTTTGGTGTGCCACAGGCTTTTAGTAATAAGCTTACACGTGGCATGAGATGAAAAGTGTCAAAAATTGCTGACCAAAATCAACAGTTGGGAATAGAGGCAATTCTACAATTGGGCAGCTTCTCAAGAGAAAAGGGAAAGATATAAAATAATTGATAACATCCAATTTTTTTAAAGTCAGGATTTCTTGTCTGAATTCCTTCAAATCCAGATGTATTTCAATGTGCCGGTATTACTCCACCGAAAGGCCTCTAAGGAATACCGAAAGGGCCCCTTCTCTCCAGAGGCTTTCTCTCCAGAGGCTTTCGCTCCAGAAGGAGGGAGAGCCATATAACCGAGGGAATAAAACAAGTCATTGATTTATTGGTGGACTGACTCATTCATTTATTCAAGTAATGCTTATTGAACATTTAGACAAGCCTGGAAAACTTTAACCAGATGCTGGTAACACTGGAATGTAGCAGAGCTCCTGTGTTAGGGAGCTGACAGTCCATTAGGAAAGAGACACAGGTGTATCAACCATTACACTACTGTGTGATAAGTTTTATGTTCTGAACAGAGTTGTGGAAGGGGCTAAGACCTGTATGTGTAAAAGTATGGAACTAGGGTTCTATCAAGACTTTAATATGAAAGTCTTATGAATCTGCCCGGTGTTAATGATCATCACGCATCCTTGTCTTTCCAGTTTCATTTGGCTAGAAAGGTTATCCAAGATCTCTCTACTTGGCAAAATTCTACACATTCTCAAGATTTGCTCTCTCACTATTTCACCTATGAAAATTCTCTCTCAAGCTTTCAAGCAAAATTTGTTGCTCTGCCCAACATAATTCTATATGCATTTACAGAGATAGCACTTACAGTCTTAAGTCTTATTTTTCACATTCCTATTTCTCTTACTAAGCTGAAGTCCTCTCAAGGCTGGTTTCTCCACCCTTCTGGGGACTACAAATGTCTAGCTTGGTACCCAGTGCAAGCAAGCCTCACAGAGGCCTGCAGAATAAATGAAGGAATGCATGAATTTTACTGAGACTTTTGTGGATGGACATGGAGGTCAAGTGTAAATCCCCTTAAGTCACTCTCAAGATGACTTCAGTTGCTCACATTTATACATCAATTATTGGAAATAATTAGGTAGGCTATCTTCTCTGAAAGTAAATGTAGTTTTAACCCAGCTATTCTGGAGAAAAGAACATCAGCCTTCGGGAGCCACTGATAAAGTTCAAGTATTAAGTTTTAATTTATTTTTCTTATGATTTAGCCTATCTCATAATATTTTTGACAAATATTAATCATGTACTTACTTTATCCAAATGAAAAGGTTGGCCTTGCTGATGCATGTATATTTGGGGATATTAACAAACTCAGAAAATACATTATTGTAATATTATAATACCTTACTCATCTATTTGGAATTGGTCATTGCCTGTCATTCAGAAAATCTTGTACTTTTTTTGACACAAGTGCATTTCTTAAGGAACAAATTTCAGATCCACTATAAGCAGACACCCTATATATTGCCATCATTAAAGGAGATAGATTTGTCTTTCTTAGGTAGACAGATGTCACCTTGATAACAGATTGACCAAGAAATTAATAACATGCTCTGGCCAGTAGCCTAGCTTGTTGGAGCATCATCTCAATACGCCAAGGTTGCAGGTTCGGTCTCCAGTCAGAGCACACACAAGAGACAACTGATGAATGCATCAATAAGCAGAGCAACAAATCAGTGTTTCTCTCTCTCTCCCTTACTCTCTCTCTCTAAAACCAATAAATACAAAGTTAAAAAAAAGAAGGTAGTATCATGATAGCATCCATTACAAAGAGAGCTAGACAAAATGATTATCTCCAAATTTTCTTCTAGCATTTTAAATCTGCAATAATGAAATGTGACTCTGCATAATTATTGAAACCTATATTGAATGGAATATTCAGTGAACAGCATTCTGGAGCCCAGAGGAATCTGGTGGGGCAGTGATCTGCTAGGTTTAGGACAGAATGCAGAGACCCTTTCATAACTATTTCTATTATTATACAAATAATTCGTTGTTCTGCATTTATTTTTTTCCCTAGGACTTCTTATTTCACATCAGTTGCCTTACCCATCATAGCACCTTATACTGCCTCCTACATACATACTCATACTTCACTGCCTGCCACTTCCTTGTGCCTGTGCATTTATCCTTCAAGACTTAAACACCACCTCCTCCTGGAATCCTTCTCTTAGGCTTCTGGGTTGAATAAGGGGGTAACTCTCTTTCATCACATTTTGACCACATTTTTTTGTTGTTGTTGAACTTACAGGTAGTATTTCTCTCACTAAGAATAATGACTTTGCATCACTCATCTCTGAATCATTTAAATCTAGCAAAATAACTGGCAAATAATAGATGCTATTAATATTTTATCTAAGAGCACATGAAAAAAGGAGTGAGATCACAATTGATCAGGATTTGGTAAAATGGTAACTCTATATCCACATCATCACCTGGCCATGTAGTACCCTTTCTCTTATATTTTATATTCAAGCATATGGTTTGAAATTCTCATTACTGCTATTCTTTCTCAAAATGAAAAAGAATAAAGAAAGCTAACAATGATTTAAAGAAATAGTCTTCTGCAATGTTGGAATTGATTCTGCTGTTGGCCTCTGATTCTTTGCGGAGGCTTTGCCTAAGTATGTCCATGTAATTGGCATCACTGGAGTTGACTAAGGATTTGTTTTTGTCTTACTCAAAATCAGTTTTTGCATTCTCAGTATAACTAATTTTGAAAGCACTTATTGGGCACATAATATACAGGGTCTGTCCAAACAAAGTCCAACCATTGTTAATATAACGAGAGTGGTTTGTGCAACATTGATGTAACTGGGCAGCCAAGGAGAGTGGACTGGAAGGCACATGCATGAACAATGGTGACTTCACCATACTAATCAGTGGGGGCAGTAGACGCTGTTGAGTGAGCACATGTACTGGGTGGCTGTTGCATTCAAAATGACTGAACAAGTGGAGCAAAGAATCTTCATCAAATTTTGTGTTAAGCTTGAACATTCTTCCACAGAAATTATTCAGATGATTCAGAAGACCACAGCTACGGGCAACTGGTGATTGGTAGCTTCATCACAACAACACATGTGCTCATGCATCACATCTGGTACAGTTTTTGGCACAACATCAAATCATCCAGCTGACTCAGGCCTCCTACAGCCCAGATTTGGCACCCTGGGACTTCTGGCTTTTTCTAAAACTAAAATCACCTTTGAAAGGGAAGAGATTTCAAACTGTCAATGAGACTCAGGAAAATACAATGGGGCAACTAATGGTGATTGGGAAAACTGTGTGAGGTCCCAAGATGCCTACTTTGAAGGGGACTGAGGTATCATTGTCCTACGTACAATGTTTCTTGTATCTTATATCTTTTTGAATAAATGTCTCTATTTTTCATAGTGTCTGGCTGGATACTTTCTGGACAGGCCTCATATACTTGGCAAAGCAAGAACACAAATTTAAGCAAGCCCTGGTCTCTGCCCTCAAAGGGATGGGAGAAAACGGAGTGAACAGATTTGTGGCTGCCTATATGCTGTGCAGACTTTTGGTGTGACCATGTACAGAGGGATATGTTTCTGCACCTTTAGTTGTCTAGTCTGTGTCCCAGTCTCAAACGGCCTGCCACCTAGAACAGAATCCCCTTGTTAAGAATACCATGTAGTAGGTAGTATTCCCACCAACTACTCTGAACAACAGGTACATCACCTTGAAAGATGAGCTTCCCTTGCTTGTGACATTCCAATGTGTCCAGGAGAACAAGTTTTTTTAAAGTACAATGGGTTGGCTTTTGTTTTCTAGGAAGATTTGTGTTTGTGTTTGGGTGAGATATTTTCAATAAAAGTCTTGATGCTCTAAAAAGAGGAAAAACTAACAATGTACTCTGAGATTAGGTGGTTAATTTAGAACATCAACCCATTTCATGTCCCTGGGGTGGGCAGAAGCACATTGTCCGCTCTCTGAATCAATAATCAAAACAAATCCTACCCCAGCAGGACATTAGGTATCTGTCCAGTTAATAAAAGCTTGAGCTCCTATTTTTAGATTTATCCTTGTACTAGGGAAATAGCATTGACATAAAGGAATTTTGTTCAAAAGCCACTAGCCCTTTTCAGAAAAACGTTTTCCTGTAAGTAGGTTTCTTTCTTTCCTTTATGTACTGTTCTAATTAAAGCAGATTTTAGGGAGAAACTCACATTTTCTTTTTTTAATGTATTTATTTTTATTGTTGTTCAATTACAGTTGTCTGCATTTTATCCCCACCCCTCCACCCTACCCCAGCCAGCCCCACTTCTCTCACCCCGCCTTCACCCTCACCCTTGATTTGGTCCATGTGTCCTTTATAGTAGTTCCTATAATCCCCTCTCCTCGCTGTCCCCTCCCCATTCCCCCCTGGCTATTGTTAGATTGTTCTTAACTTCAATGTCTCTGGTTAATTTTGTTTGCTTTTTTCTTTTGTTGATTATGTTCCAGTTAAAGGTGAGATCATATGGTATTTGTCCCTCACCGTCTGGCTTATTTCACTTACCATAATGCTTTCCAGTTCCATCCATGCTGTTGCAAGGGGTATAAGCTCCTTCTTTCTCTCTGCTTCGTAGATTCCATTGTGTAAATGTACCATAGTTTTTTGATCCACTCATTTACTGATGGGCACTTAGGTTGTTTCCAGCACTTGGCTATTGTCAATTGTGCTGCTATGAACATTAGGGTGCATAGGTTCTTTCAGATTGGTGAGAAACTCACATTTTCAAAGCCAAATATTTCTGTTTTCGGGGTTGGCTCCAAGCTTTCTATTTGATAAATAAACCACAGACTTTGCATGCAGCTAAACAAAATATTTTTGTTTCATTGTTTTCCAGAAACCTCTGGGAGCTTGGAGATTTTAGAATCAACTCCTATGGATTCCTTACCAAATTGCTGGAAGTTCCACTGTTGTTTTGGGGAGAAAAAAAGTATATTGTGACTGTGTTGAAAACCTTGTGAGCTTCCAGAGTTGGGGTAAAATAATTAATTCTCAGACAACTGTGATCAAAGGCAGCTGTGATCAAAGGTCAAAGGTGGTTAAAGGCCAGAGAATGGGCATGTCCAGGGGCAAAGCAGCATAGAGAAATCAACAGTGTCAGGAATGAGGGCACGTCCAACACATTCCTCTCATCAGCCCAGAACTCGGCCCGGCTGTCCATGGCTTCTGGGTTTTGAGAGGAACCTGAATAGACCTCTCTTTAGTTCATGACTAAACTCCTACTGTGGACAATAAAAAAAAATCCTCCAAAATTTGTAATTTAATCAATTTGGGAAAAGGGCAGTAGAGCATAAGACTCAGTAGATTCTAGTGAAAGCAGCTTCCTAATCACAGAGGTAAACCAAAATGGGAGTCAGACAAGAGAGAATATGTTTCGACATCAGACAAAATGGACTTTTGTTTTCATTTTTGCTATTCTCTGGGCCACGCTGGGGAAATTATTTCATTTCTTTGAGCACTGGTTGGTTTATTTTTAAACTAATACATATGCTTTATTCACCATGCTTGCTACATTCCATGCCTTGTACTACTGAGAACTTGACTAATGTTACCTTATTTGATCCTCCAAATGTCTCTAACAGGTAGCAAATATTATTATATTTAGTTTCAAATGAGAAAACTGAAGCTTACAGAGATCAAGCAAGTAAAATGTAAAGTGGGAATATCTTGCCAGGGAGTAGTTAAACTAGTAAAACATGTACAGTACCTGTCGTGTGGCAGACATAAAATACCAAGGGCCCTGAGGGGGCCTGTGGTGCTGGTGGTTGGAACCATGAGCTGTTGATTAGTGCACAGGCTAAGCAGTGAAGAGCCAGGAGGAGAGAGGTTTTGGATCTCCTTCAAATTTAGTGTCTTGCATGGGGCAGCTATCCAACAAATACACATTAACTGACATTGCCAGGATTAGGTGTGGGTCATTAGGAATTTGGAGGCTGGATGCAGGTATTTTTATGAAGCACCTGCCTCAAAGTTGGCTGACTAAACTATGCACTGTCAGAGAAGATGAGTACAAGGATTAGGGTAAAGACAAACCTGTAATGAGGAGCTATGGAACTCCAGGGATGGCTCTGTGTGGGTAGCATACTAACAAGTTCCGAAACAGGTTCTACACTTTTTAAAAAATTTTGCCTTAGCAGCTGGGCTATTTTAAACTCAGGTTTCAATAAAACTCCAACCATCTGGACCTTTTCAAACTCAGGTTTCAATATTGCTGAAACTACTATAAAAATGCAAGTAGAGTATTAATATTAACTTTTACACTTGTGAGGAACAAGTGAATTTGAACACTTGGCAAATACATTGACACTGAATGTAAGCTAAAATAATTTTTAAAAATAGGCCCTTAAATGGCATTGACTGCAAAACTAAAGCTGCATGTGTTTTAAAGTACAAGTTGCTTCAGGAAAAGAATTCAGGTGGTGTTTGATATCAGAGCTGGATAACTGGGGAAAGGAGGTGGAGACTATTTTCCCAGGACATATTTTCCCTTTTGATAACAAGCTATCAATGTAATGATATGGTATGATGTATTGAGTACCTATTATGCTCTTAACCAATGTCATTTAGTTTAACCTCACACAAACTCTGCAAAGTAAGTTTGAAATATTCTATCTTCCCTCTCGAAATTTTGGAATTTTGTTTCCATATTAAATTTGGAAACAGGTGTTGGGGGTTGGACCACATGTTGATTAGTGCAGGGGATGAAGCCATTGTGAGGTTCTGCAGCTCCACGGAAGGAATACAATTGGAATATAAGTTTGACCACAAAACTTGTGTTCTCATGTGCAAATAAACCACAACAATATGCCTAGGAGCTCTACATACTTTGTGTAGTACATTTGCCTTGTCCTATTGTTATCTTTAGCTAAACTTAAACACGATGTCTTCCCAGCTAGAATCTTTGTTTCTTAACCTGGCTGCCTTGAGGAGTGAGGCATCTTCTCCATCTCTCATTCTTGCTATGTATCTGAAATGGCACATACGGAAGATAGGTAGACACTATGTACGGCTGCATTGGAAGCTGTCACTCCTGAAATATATGTTGGTTCTCATTTGCATAAAATATTTTATGCAAATGAGAACCCACCTATATATCAAACTTGAAGATTCCCGGAAGATCCATATAACTGGGGAAGACCTAGGCCATCTAACTGGGAAAGACCTTATCCCTCCCCATTCGACATGGCCCACTGATACAGTCAATAGGCAGATGATCACGCAATGATGCATGAAGTGAACATGGGGCTGCTATAGGAAGAAAGAGAAGAGACACCTAATCCAATCTACAACAGGATGGAGATGATGCCTGGAATAGGGGTGTCTGAAGCTGATCTTGAAAGTGAGTGTGGGGTAAACAGAAAAAAATGGTAAGTGGTAGGTGAAGGGAGAAGTGGTGGGAGAGGGTATAGAATGAATGATTACCTTGGAGGCAAAAATCAGGGGACTTCAAGTGTTTCTGTGCCAACAGAACCTACAGTGTGCTGTGGGGGGTGACAGGAGTGTGTCTGAAGAAACAAGGCACAGCCTGGTCATTAAGAATTCTGCATGTCATGATAAAGAGCCTGGGTTTTCACCTCTGGGGGATGGGAAGTCACTCAGAGATAAGGCAGAAAAGCTGCCCCTCACATCTCTATTGTAGATTAAAATACCAATATAATACTAATGTTAATATTACTACTAACAATTCCATTGTTTCTAGGATTGAAGCCTTGTCCAGATTTTTTATCCCTAGTTAGATCCAGCCATGTTTGGCTGGCTCACCAATGTGAGCATAATCCCTGGGCACTCCAGATGTCTCTCTGGCACTCAGCTAGTGCCTATAGTCTTTTTCTTATTTAGTTAGGACATTATAGCATATCCCAGCCTGCCCCAGGCTACCTCAAACACAAATGTGCTTTGCTTTTTGGGGCAGAAGTTACCATGACCCCCTTTGAGCGTACATCACTGAAATCTCCAAAAGTCCTGTTCTCACTTAAATGTGAGAGGTACGGGAGAGAAAACAGTCATCGAGTTCATTTTCATGGATAAGCTCATTAAAACATACAAAACAATAATTAGTGTTAATTACAATTATTAATACTAACCTCATTTTACAAATGGAGAAAGGAAGTAGACATCCCTTCAGTGGCAGAGCTGAGATGTAAACCCTGGGCTGTGCAGAGAACCTAAACTCCCACACACACTATGCAGCAGAGATACTTAATACTAAGCTGTTTTTAACTCCAGCTTCAAGCAGTAATCCTGGTACTGACAGAACCGAGATTTGGATCTCTATGGCAGATTTCGTTAAATTTGTATTGTTATTATTTTAATTATTAATGGAAACAATATTTTAGATTGCTGGCTTGGTTTACTTTTAAGCACGCGCACACACACACACACACATATATCCTCTCTCTTTTCCTGATATATACATACATGGCCAGAGTCTAAGAATCAGTATATGGTATGCTCTGTAAAACTAAACAGACAACTTGAAAGAAGCATTGCCATTTTAGAAATTCCTCAGCCATCAACATGAGTGGCAGCAGTTACTAATAAATCGGGTGCAATGCCTAGAAGGTAGATTGTTTATAAAGTGTTTCTCATGCTATTTGCAAACTTTTCTCCTGGATGAGACAGGAAGGTAAACACACATTTCCTCTCTTAAGCCTGTTAACTGTAATTGGGTAAAGGATCTTACCTTAAGGAGCATAGCTTTATGTTGCCAAAAAAAAGCTAAGGCCTCCCAAGCTATATAAACACCTTCTAAAATGGAAATTATGTACAGACCCTTTCTACAGCATTACAGCAAAGCGTGATGGGGCTGCAGGGTTTCGTCAACTGGAGTCCTTGTGATTCATGAGGATTGATGCAATAGCAATACAGACGAAAATCTCTGGCCCCAACTGCAGGGAGAGGCCACTGTGAGGAACAAATACTATCTTTACATTGAATCCTTCTGCTACTTTGTGGGCAAAATTAGTAGCTAGTAGAAAATATAGACATATATTCCCATGAAAAGACACCAAATCTATGTCTTCTGGTAGGGAAGAAAGGGAGGAAAAACAAAACAAAACAAAACAACAAAACCAAATCTAATTAAATGGACCTGTTTATTTGCCATCGGTGCTTGTAAAGGTGGGAAGTTGGAACCTGCCCACCATTCTTTTGACATTGTTTCTGTAAGTGCTGACTCTGACTGATATGTTGGTTGTAGATGAACAGCATGTTTCTATAAGAATCCTACCATTAACTCAAAAGATACAGACTCCGACCTTCAGGCGTCCCAGCTCTGGGAGATGTGCTGACCTGCAACCATGAAGCCAGGATGACATGAAGGCAGGATGAGTAAACCAGGATGATGCACAGTGGACCATCACCTGCCTTATCGGAATGGACTGTGCTCGTCTGCACGTACAGAACTTTCCATCCCCCTCCCTTGATCTCTTCCTTGTTACCCCCCTCTCTCTCCTTATAAAAACCTCTGCCTCCACTGAGATGTGGAGATGGGCTTTGGGAGGTGAGTCACCCATCTTCCAGGTGGCCGGCACCTGAAAATAAACCACCTTCCTTTACATCAGCACATTCAAGGTGGCAGGCAGCTGGCCCTGCTTTCAGTCACACTGCCAGGCTTGCCTGAACAACTTCTTAGCCTGCGAGCTTCCCAAAGATGCTGCAGTTGTTTCTTTTCAGTTTTGTTTTAACCTTAGTTGTTCTTTTAATAATCCTAAATTATTCTTATTTTCTAAGAACTTAGTGTGAGTTAGAATCATGTCTAGCTATTATTGCTTCTAATTGGGCTCTGTAAAAACTAAGTGACCCCTGGGAATGTGGACTTTACAACCTTCCCTTCTCCTGTCTGTGCAGTGGAGAGATATTTCCCTAACTCTTGGGTGTGCTGTGGAGTTTTATAAAGTAGAAAACCACACAATTTATTTCCTGACATACAGATCACATTTAATATATTGTAGATTTTATCATTATTTCCTCAGTCCACAGGATGTTAAGAATGGTACTTATTAACCACTAATAACTGAATGATTAAAAATCTTTTCATGAATTTTAATAAATTTTCAGTAAAACAATTTGTCTTGTAAGTTGAATTAAGGTTATTCAAAACCTTGATGGAAGAGTATTAGGGAATTGTGATTATAATGGAAGTGGTATGTCTGGTATAGCTTATCATGAATATTAAATTTAGAAAAATGATAACCAACATTTGCATCTAATACTCTATAAAATACAGTATAATCATGCTGAGGGGAAAAAGAGGGTTTATGGAACATAACTTCACAGGGCTATCTGATCATAAATTCCTAACTGGGCAGGACCTGGTGGGTAGTCAGGCCCCAGACCTACTAAAAGGTTTAAGCAAGCCCAATTTACCATTTGTAGCATCCAGGTTAGCACACCTTTGAAAGGCCAGAAGTAATCCCGTTTTCCAGACACCCTGAAAGCATCACCACCCTCACCTGAGCGTGTGATTTTGTTAACTGCCCTATAATCCTATCCCTGAGTTGCTTTCTCCCACCTCACTGTCGAATCTTCTTAGCCCCCTCCTTAATTTCAAGTGCATGAAAGAAACTGCAAAACCGTTATTCTCCAGAGTGTTTGAGATCTTGTTCCATGACATATATTGTCACTTTGGCTCAAAAAATTTGTATAAAAATTCTCTACAGGTTTTGGCTCTTCTTATGCTGACAATCATACAAGATTTGCATTTCTCTCTAAAAAACTGATTGTTTTTCCTAAAGAGAGCTCTTTGTTCAAATTTTGACCTGACATGTGGGGACAATACACAGGTGCTATAATAATAACCTTATCCTACTTTGTATGTAGGACTGTGTTCAGTCTCCATTCATTTAAAACACTCATACATATCTTCAAATGTTCCAATTAATTGCACTTTAAAAGAGTATCATACGAGGCCTATCAGAAAATGTCCAGAGATCGTTAATATAATGAGAATGGTTTGCACAACATTGATGTACCCGGCAGCCAAGGAGAGTGGACTGGAATGTGCATGTGTGAGCAATGACAATCTCACTGTACTAGTCAGTAGGGATGGTAGTTGTCATTGTTGAGTGAGCTGTGTACTGTGTGACCATTGCTTTCAAAGTGAATGGTAGAGTAGAACAACAAAATCTGCATCAAATTCTGGGTTAAGCTTGAACATTCCTCCATGGAATGTGTTCCGATGACTCAGAAGGCCGAAGCTATGGGCAATTGGTGATTGGCAGCTTCATCACAACAGTGTACCTGCTCATGCATGTACATTGGAGAAACGCTAAATTATCCAGGTGACTCAGCCCCCCTCTACAACCCAGATTTGGCACCCTCAGACTTCCGGCTTTTCCTCAAACTAAAATCACCTTTGAAAGGGAAGAGATTTCAGACCATCAATGAGACTCACAAATTACAATGGGGCAGCTGATGGAGAACTGTGTGAGTCCCAAGGTGCCTACTTTGAAGGGGAATGAGGCATCATTGTCCTATGTACAATGTTTCTTGTATTTTGTATCTTCTTCTATAAATGTCTCTGTTTTTCATATTACATGGATGGATACCTTCTGAAGAGACCTCGTATATATCTTGAGAGTAAAAAAAAATCCAATGTTTTTCTAAAATATTATCTGACTCATTTGAATATGGTGGTATTTTATATGCTAGTTTTAAAATTAAATAAAAATGAACTTTAAAATAAAATTCTAATTAGCTACCCTGAGCATTTCCACAGAACACTGGATACAGAATAATGATAATTCTGAAAAATAGGCCTCAATATTAATATCACTTTAAATAGAAATGTAGATAGAGGTAAAACACAGATAAGAATATACATGGCAGAAAAAGAACCAAACATCTAAATATTAAAGATATTATAATTAGGTTGTGATATGAAAAATCTGTTCTGTTTCCACTTTTAATTACTTTTATCTTCCAAGTTGTCTACTGTGAACATTTTCTTGTTACTAAAATTCAGTATGATATTTTAAAATATTTTTTCTCAAAGCTGTTTGTCTTTTTATCTTTCAGATGAGCCTTGACATAAATTGAAAATAAAGGCTATGAGTCAGTGTTTTACATAGATATTACTTTAGTAGATTTTTTAATTGCCCAAATCCTCGTATTTTATCTAATTAGGTTTCCTTCACTCATCATTTTACTCAACAAATAGTTTCGAATACTCACTATATGCCAGAAACTGAGATATCACTGAATAAATCCTTTAATTCAGGCCTTAGGGTTGGCAAATAATTTAGGGCTACATTAATGATGTTACTCATTTTCTGTAGTATTGCAGGAAAGCATCTTGCATAGAAATCCACCTGCTGAACCTCTTCCCCCCCAAAAGATATGCATAATGTACATTTCTACAGGGGTGGGCAAAAGTAGATTTACAGGTTTTCATATGGAAAATAATACAATAATTAAAAAATGACAATACAATAATTAACTCTGTGTTTTGTGTACTGACAACTGTAAGCCTCCTTCCGCCTACACTGTATGCGTGAGCCTGTGCATGCCTGCATGTGGAAGCCGGTGGGAAACAAATTTTTCTTAAAACATTCTTATGTTAAAGTTTGGACAAATGTTTTGAATGCTAGGCTCTGGTTCCAAAGTTACTAATTCATGTATTATTGTTGTCGCTTTTAATGTGCTATATGCTAAAAATATTGAATATATTTAAAACAATTGATAATTTTGAGAAGGCAAATGATATTACCTTATTTCCACATAGATAAAAATGTAACTTTTTTCCAAAATGCAAAGCCAAATTAAGGTAATTTTGCATTGAAAGCCATACGTAAAATACCTACTCTCTGCTAGGGTCAGGATGTAGTTGATTGCAAAAATACAATTCATTAAAGGCTAACTCACAATGAGAAGGAACATAAAGTTTAAGAGTAAATGTCTCCTGAACATCCTTGCTTGAGGTCACAGAGCAATTCACAAGAATTTTCATGGGCCAAATGATGAAATATTTTTCATGTATTTATTTCTGAGACTTTCTGAAGCTTTTTGGGTTACAAACACGGTTTGTAGTCATTCATCCCAACAGTAGATTTTAATAAGTCTCTAGATGGATTTTCATAGCTGAGCACAAGAATGAACCCTAGCACTAATTCTGGGAAAGGTATACCAGAGCTATTGGTGAGCAGAATCTATGGCATAATTTGTCATTCACTGAATCTCTAAGGCATCATTTTGTCCCCCAAGAGACCAATGAATGTATTCCTCTTCCTGTCTATATGTGTTAATTCTGCCTTTGGGCCTTACTAGGATATCATAAAATTTGGATTATATTTTAACTAAATCTATGTGCAATATGTGTATATACCTATACTACTTTTTTCAGATTAAATTAGCAATTTTCTTTTTCCTACAGATGCCAAATCTTTGACAACTTACTGCTGAAAATCTAGATTATTCATAATAAGATAATTGTAATAAAATATTAATTCCTTTACCTCATTAGGTGCTATGGACACATTATAAATAATATTATATTTAACAAAACAATAATTTTGTATTTTGATAATTTAACTATACTCTATTGGGTTCCCTGGATTTGTCCCATTTTTACAGGCATAAGGGCAAATCTGAGCCCGTTACTGCAGCACATCTCTCTTCAGTGGCTCCTTATCATCTGTAGACGGAATTTCAAAGTGTGCCCCAGAGATCAGTAGAAGGTCTTTGATGTATTTCTCCCTACCCTCCTCACTCATCTTCCTTCACTTCTCCACATTCAGCTCTTCTCACCTGCCTGTGCACTAAACTTGCCTTTCCTTTCCTTATTGGCCTTTATCTAGAATGCTCTTCACTGTTCCAGTCACAAAACTAATACTCTTCCTTCAGAGTGCTGTCAAGTGCAATTTCCTCTGGCTTTTCATAAACTCATAGCAAAATCACATTTTTCCTCCTGTATATTATTCCATCATTTTATGGTATTTATGTTTTTTTGCATATCTGCTTCTCACTCTAAACTGGGAGTTCCTTACGATTAGGGATAATATTTTACCATTACCTACCATACTTCCTGAAGAATATAGTTATTTAGTTTATACTTATAAAAAAGTGGATGAATAAATAGATCAAGATTTTTAAGCGTCAAAGACAAACATAATAGCAGATACTAGTTTCCTGCATATGTAATGAAAAAGAGCCAAATGAACCAAAGATGATCTGTTAATATTTGTAAGAGATGCATCTTAAAATTTTAAAATATGACAATACTATTATTTTCACCTATAAATATAATGTATATTGGTAGATATAGATATAATTACTTGGCCATAGCTACTTATTTAAACAGTATCTCAAATAACACTTCTTATTTCTGTACAGAATATATGGTAGATTCCTTCAAATCTGAGCAATGTTGAGTTCAAAATTTCACTCTTAAGGATATAGAAACATATATTTGTTGGCCATAGCCAAATTATTTTTTGTATTTTAATTTTCACTTGTGATTTTGTGATAATCATTCTTCTCAATTGCATTGCTTCCTATTTAAAATGAAGATATTTAATGTTTGCATTGTTTTCTAATCCCTTTATAAAAAAGAAATGATGTAATTTGAAATAAACTCGAGGACAGGGGCTTATTTTTAGGAAGTAAAAACTCAAATGCCTGCAGGTATAAGGCGATAAGGCGGTGGGATATGAATAACAATAGTGAGTGGCGGGGTTTGAAGCTAACTGGAAAGCACCTACCCTGCCTGAGAGCATTGTTACACTAACTCTAGCATTTGCCTTGTGGGAGAACAGGCAGCCAGTGTGTTGTTGGAACTAGTGCTACTTTTTTCTTCTCATCTCTTCTTTCTCGTCCTCCTTCTCCTTCTTTTTCACAACAAAGAAAAAAATCTTCTAACTTAATAAAGTTAGAAAAATTTAACACTTTGACACAAACTACTAAGCCAAGAATTTCAGTGAGATAAGTACTACTTGTGCTCTCTGGTCTAGGCTCATACACTAAGTGAGTATTTGGACATTATACATATTCATTCTCACATTCTACAGGATTCAGATTTACTTCTTTAAAAAAAAAAGTCCATAATGTGAAATTTTCCACCCTCTTTCAAGTGGGTGAATTTGAGTTCTGTTAATGTCAAGGTGTGTCTGCTCTTCAATCTCAGACAGCCCATATTTCCCTGCCTTGGCGTGTTATGTTTTTTCTTCACTATAGCTACATGTTTAAATTGTACTCATCTATTAACAGCTGTCTCAATTTTTTCTTTTTTCATCTTTGACAGAATAAAAGTAGTACTTTTTAAAAATGTTGCATTACTATTCTATCTACCTCTCTGTATGCTCTACACCTACTCAAACTGTGCATGTTCATGTTATACCTTATGTATCATACTAGGTATTAAGCTTATTTCCTTGCTTCCTGTGAAGAATTAGGAATAATACTTTATACACATTTAGTTTTCATGCCATTTGCCATCAGAAGTTTAACATTTGTTGAAGAGCTGGATTTGAGTGTTAATGTAAAATGTAGAATTAATTTTTACTGATACGGAAATAACCTTTGAGTAAAGCACTTGTAGATAAAAATGGCCAAGTTGTATTTAGTTTGCCCTGTTATTCAATTGGCTATTGTCAAACAAACAATTTCAATGTAAAGAAAATTTACAAAAGTCTAAAGATGTTGAGTTAGCCTAATTTTTTTTATTTTAGAAGTTATATATGTTTCATATAAAAGACTAGTATTATTAGTAATAGCATTCAAATAGTATTCCTGAATTTTTTTTTATTACAAAAGCAAGTTTTATTTGGTAGCAAGAAAAAAGGCCAGTACATGGGATCCTGGTCACAGAATGAGGATGTAAGCACAGAGTAAAAGTACACGTCCCAATTAATGACAATGACCTTGCCAGTGAGTTGTGCCTGCACCAGATTTTTTTTTTAAACTAATAAACATGTTCCTGATCTCCTTGGAAATAGTTTAAAATAAGTTTGCTGATTATTTTTAAAGTAAATGATTACATGTTAAACCAAAACAAAATGAAGAAAATGAAAGGCAGAATAGAAACCTACAATAATGTTTTTTCAAGGGATTAGAAATATTAGGCAAAGTGTTCAGATAATCAGAAAATAATTTCCTCCATTTTTAATTAAAATGTAAATAATTTTAGAGCTAGATATAGGCTCCAATAGAGGATGGGAAATTATGGAGGATTTGGAGTCAGAACATATGAATTTAAGCCAATCAATTTCAATTTCAGTTTCTTCCACTGACTTAATCCCCACTGGGTTTTGCAGCCAGAAGATGTGGGGACTTATCTTCCTGGCACTGGAACCCTGGGCTGGGGGTCCTGGTGTATAGCTGGGACTCCTCACTCCAAAATTATGCCTCTCAAATTTTTGTCAACCACACATGGGTGAGGGACCAGCCCGACCTGTGTCTGTGCCCCTTCTACCAGTCTGTATGGATGTGGTTTCTTTAATAGCATAGTTGTTAGATTTCCATTCAGTTCAGTTTCTGATGGTCCCAAGTGACCATATTTTAGTTGTAATATATATTTTATATTATATAAATATGTTTTAGTTCATATATTACAACTAATAATGTATTTATTAGTTGTAATATTCTATATTTTAGTTGTAATTTTGATGTGGTTATTTAAAGAAGTGTGCCATGTCTTGCCTAAACGGCCATCTTGACCAGAAGTCCCAACCAAGTTATTTATGTATTAACTTAGTCAATCAATAATGTACATACCCTAGCCCAGTGGATCAAATTCTGGCTTGGAAAAATACTAGCATTATGATCTAGGAAAATTTATTTAACTTGTCTCCATGTTAGTTTTCTCATTTAAAAATAGAGATACTAATAGTTCCTATCTAATAGAATACTAATGAGGGTCAAATAATTGCATATATAAAGAGTTCTTACAATAGTGCTTGATTTACATTAGCACTCCATTTTGTTAGGTCCTATTATTAGCTATTAATTTAGTCAGTCATTTGCATATGCACATTAAATGGATATTATAGCCCAGAAAATGCAGTAGGCTTTGAGTATAAATTAAGAAAGTATAAATCTATGTCATAGACACATTGTGTGTGTGTGTGTGTATATAAACACACACACATATATGTGCACATACCTATATAAATAAAATATATGATGAATTGTGATAATATCATAAAAATGATTGAGAGATCTGTGATAGAGAATAAAGTTGATGTACTATCTTATGTCACATGGCCAAATAAGGCTTCATTGAGAAAGGTCATTTAAGCTGAGAAATAAAATAATGAACTATTCCAACATTTGAAAAAGACAATTTTAGAAAGATATACTATAATGTGCAAGGCCTTACAGCTGGAGAGAGTTTAGTGTGCTGGAGGAATTACAGGACAGAATATAATAGCATGGACAGTGGGGAAAAGCAAGGCACAAAGTTGGGGAAGTAGAAAGGACCGAGACAATGCATGACTGTACACTAAGGTAAGGAGCTTGACATTTATTCCAAGTGTAGTGGATAGCATAAACTCGTGTCTTCCTGCTTTCTGAAACACCTTGCAACAGCTCTATAAGGCACCCAATAAATACTATTCTATGGACCCAAATTGTTTAGAAAGTGGCCAGCCAAGATAATTCTAAATTTTAAATAGAGAGATAACTAAATAAAGTGAAATATTTCAACAAGGTTACTGGTTCGATTCCCTGTCAAGGAACATGGCCTGGGTTGTGGGTTGGGTTGCAGGTTGTGGTACATACAAGAAAACCAATCAGTATTTCTCTTTCACATCAATGTTTCTATCCCTCACTTTCTCCTTCCCTCCCCCTCTTTCTAATAAATAAATAAAATCTTTAAAAAATTGTATGCAATTTTAAAGATGGCTTCATGAGAGTATAAGAAAAATGTTGAATCAAAGAAAGTTTAAAATGTGTTTTTACTATAGGACTTAAAAATCCTTTAATATCTCACAGTGAACTGTGATTATTGAAAAAGGAGATACAATAGGAAGTCATTCCCAAATATTGTTCTAGTACCTTTTGTTTTGCACGTGTGTCCAACCCCACAGCCCATGGGCTGCATGAAGCCAAGGATGATGGCTATGAATGTGGCCCAATGCAAAATAGTAAATTTACTTAAAACATTATGAGATTTCTTTGTGATTAGGTGTCACAATGTATTTAATGTGTGGCTCAAGACAACACTTCTTCCAGTGTGGCCAAGAGATGCCAAAAGTTTGGACAACCCTGTTTTAGAGCATTCTTCAGATCTAGAGCTACATTGAAACAACCCACTTTAGTAAAAGCTGGCTGCAATAAATTAAAGGGTTCAATTAAATATTATAACAGTCCACACTAAGATCTGTTGTATGGCCTGGACAAGATACTTAAGCCTTCTTTTTTTTTTTTTTTTTATGGATGATCATGGGAGATACCCAACAACTCTTTGTTGGCTAACAAATTAATGAAGGAGTTAAAGTAACTGGAATTTTAGAAAATTAAGGCGTAGCCAGTATACCTCAAAATATACAGATATAAAAGCCACAGACTTTGGGAATCTCGAAGTATTTCACCCAGAAAAGTGTAGCTTCCCAGACCAGGCCAGGGAAAGACCACTGTGTACTCAGTTCTACAGACTTCATTTTGTCAGTCTTCTACAGGGAAGCCCCTGACTGGCAGGGTGGGTGCTGCTTACTTTCTAGGAGGAGGCTGATTCTCTCTGCCCTGTTTGCTTTGTGGACTGAAGACTCTAATTAGAATGAGCCACAAGAGCCAGCTTCTCTGAAGCACCCGTGGTTGATGTGCTAAATCTCAGCCAGCATGCTCCTTCTTCCCCTATGCAGTGAGGGCTCCTAACTGGAGGCCAACGCACCGGGTAGGGAAGTCCAGGCTCTGGTGTGATACTGACCTGGGCTCAGGAGCCAGTTTCTTCACTTATTAGCTGTGTGACTTTGGACAAGCCACTCACCTTCTCTGAACCTCTGTTGTAAACCAGGGGCAAAGAAATCTGTGTTTTAGAGTAATGAATGATGAATGTCAAGTAGAAAGCATCAGTGTCTTATTAAATATGTCATAAATATTATTTTTCATAAGGCCCTTGAAGGAAGTGACTGTGCCTTATTCAAGCATGTATCCCCAAACACAGTGTCATAATTCAAGGATACCATGAAAGACCCAAAACTTCCCTACCCACTCCCTAATAGTTAGTACTTTGATAGTTAAACTTTGTAAAACTCAGTCCTGTCACTGTCAAAGAGAGAGAATAAATAATTTCAAGTGGTCAGGATGTAAATTAAATGATAATCTATATAATTAGCCCAATGCCTAGCACATTTTGATCAATAAGTATTACTATTTAGAAGCACGGAACTATGATTATTGAATATATTTTTATAATTTGATTTTGGTAAGTGATTTATTCAGATTTTATCCTAGAGTTTATCAAAGACACCAAAGCTGAGTAGACTATTTCATCTTAAAATAAAAAAAAACATTATTTTTAACTCCAATAAATTTTTATAAAACTCAAATAAATGAAAATGAATATAAAGTAACATAGAAGACCAACCTTACAAACAAAACTTGCAGATACAGGGTCAGAGGTACAAACCTTAGTTTGTTTAATTGTACCGTGGGAGCCAGCCTCCAATGACCTTCAGTGATCCCTACCTTCTGGTATTCATGTACTTCCTTCACTGAATCATAGCTGGCCTATGTGATCAATAGAATATGAAACAGTGATGATGTGTAATTTCCAAGGGTAGGACATAAAATACGTGTGGCTTCTCCTTTGACCTGTTGAAATATTGATTCTGGTGGAAGCTGGCTACCATGTCCCAAGGACACTCACAGTCTCTGTGGAGAGGAACATGAGGAGGGCAACGGAGCTTGACAACAGCCAGCCCCAAACTGTCAGTCATGGGGGTGAGCCACCTGGGCAGGGGATTCAACAGACCCAAAGCCTTCCTGTGATGAAAACCTTGTACTACATCTTTATTTTAACTTCCTGAAAGGTAGTAAGTCAGAACCTCTCAGTTAAACTGCTCTTAAATCCCTGCCTCCTGTAAATTGTAATAGACGCCATATAATTTTACTGTTTTATGCCACTATGGTTTGGATAATATTTTGTGCAGCAATACGTAAGTAATACATTTATAAACTCCTTGTTGACAATGTTTTGACTAGTTCAATTTTTCTTTTTTAAGGACTCATCAATATTACTCCCATATAGTATACTTCCCTCCCATGTACCTCCATGGAAAGAGATTGTTTTGCTGTTATTTTTCCTTTATTCTCATTATAATCACCTTCTACTTCAACCTTACATATTGAGAGGTCCTAGTACTCCACTGACCATACTACTAGCTTCTTTGGTGAACTCTCACCTCCTCTGAAAATTCTCCCTCTTTAATGATTCTTTTTTTCTTTTTCTACATTTTGAATTCCCCTCTATTAAACTTTTATTCTATAATCCTGTCACACCTTCAAGGCAGTTGTTTACTCACTTATTGTACCATTTATTCAACAAATGTGAAATACCACTAAACAGTATGTGCCAGGTGGCTGTAAGATTAACAACAATGACAACAACAACAAAACTAGTTTCAAAGGAGGATTCTTACTTTCATAAGCTTACAGAAAAGTCAATAAGAAATTATAATGTAGGCTGCCAAATGCCATGGTCAAGGTCAGAATGTTAAACAAGTCATGCTTAATGAGAATAAAGACACAAAATGATGGTAGGACCTAGTGTAGAAAGGAGCCAAGGCTTTAACTTCCTTGATGAATAAAGGGCATAGTCAGAAAATGACAAGGATGTAACAGATGATGGGTGGTCTCGCCAGAGTCTCAATGAAGCAGGAGTTTTTATAGACCTGCGAAGGAGTGGTTATTTGTCATAGCCATGGAAGAAATGGAGAACACTGAACTCACTTCTGAATACCAAAGTTCATAGATATGAGAAAATAGAGATTTTTTTAGAAACAGAAGAAAGTACTATTTATGCTGAGATATGAACTATGGAAAATATGTCAGAATGGCTATCATCAATAAATTAACAAACAAGTGTTGATGAGGATGTGGAGAAAGAGGAACACTTTTACACTGTTGCTGGGAATGCAGACTGGTGCAGCCACTGTGGAAAGCAGTATGGAGATACCTCAAAAAATTAAAAATGGATCTGCCTTTTGACCCAGTGATCTCACTTCCGGGAATATATCTGAAGGAATCCAAAACACTAATTAGAAAGAATATAAGCGCCCCTTTGTTCACTGCAGTGTTATTTACAATGACCAAGATATGGAAGCAACCCAAGTGTCCATCAGTAGATGAGTAGATAAAACAACTATGGGACATTTACACAGTGGAATACCATGGCCATTAAAAATGAAGAAATTTTTTTCCTTTGTGACAGTATGGGTGGACCTGAAGGACATTATGCTAAGTGAAATAAGCCAGTCAAAGAGAGATAAATACCATATGATTTCACTTGTATGCGGAATCTAATAAACAAACTGAATTAACAAGGAAAATAGAAACAGACTCACAGATAGAGAGCAGAATGACAGGTAAGGAGGGGGTAGGTTTGGGGGTAGAAGGATTGATCTAAAAGGAAAAAGGACTCATGGAAATGGGCAACAGTGTGGTAATTACAAGGATAGGGATATATAAAGGGACTAAATGGTAATGAAAAAATACAATAAAACTTTTTTTTTTTAAAGGCTGGAGGTTGTTCTTAACTTCAATGTCTCTGGTTATATTTTGTTTGCTTTTTTCTTTTGTTGATTATGTTCCAGTTAAAGGTGAGAGAACAATCTAACAATAGCCAGAGGGGAGTGGGGAGGGGATAGTGGGGAGAGGGATTTTCAGGAACTCCTATAAAGGACACAAGGACAAAACCAAGGGGGAGGGTGGAAGCAAGAGAGGCAGGTGGGACTGGCTGGGGTGGGATGGAGGGGTGGGGAGAAAATGCAGACAACTGTAATTGAACAACAATAAAAATAAATAAATAAATAAATAAATAAAAATAAATGAAAAGGCCGGAGGATGCAGAGGATTGTGGGAGTTATGGAACTGGTTATCCATACTACACAATAGAGGGGAAGAAGCTTCTGTTGGTTATGAAAGGAGGAGGAAGTTAGATCAGGGTATAGTAGAGGAAAGATGACCACGGCACTCATCCCCTCAGTAGTGGTCAAGGTTAGTGGGGTGTGGCCCATGATGAATATAATGACCACTATATTTGCTTTAGTATCAGTACCTATGAGGCTCCTAAAACTTAGCACAATGTCTGGCACTTAATATATTTATGATAAGAGACTTCTGGGTCAAAAGAAAAGAGATTTGAAAGTTGTCATTACAGATAACAATTCAAACAATAAAAGTGAATACAACCACCCATGGTGAGTTTCACAAAGTCAAAAATCTCCTGGGGAAGGTAGGTAACATAAATGTGTATTTCAATATAGGAGTCAAGTATTAGTGCACATGGTGATGTGAACTTGAATGGAGCACACCTCGTCTTATGATATTTAATATATGAAATAATATGGTTACATACCGATGTTAATGTTGGCAATCACTGATGCAGAAGAATGAAAACATAATAGACATAATGAAGAAAAATGATTAACTTTTTAATTAAATTATTCAGCCCACATTCACTCTAACTTGCCCTTTACACCTGAGAGCAGGGGTCTGAGAGCACCACGTGGAGACCCCTTAGAGATACCAATCTTTTACCCAAACTCAGGCCTGCTGAATGAGACACTGGGAATTGGGACTGGATCCCAGACATTGACTCCTATACATATGAGGAGGGACCCCCCCAAAAGAGAATTTATTTATATAAATTGTATACTTATATTACATGTTTAAACTTCAGTCACCTTCAAAGTACTCTCCATTTGATGCAACACACCTATCAAGATGTTTTTTCCTACTGCTCAAAACAGTTTTTGATCTCGTCCATTTTGATGTCTTTTAGTGCTTCTGCCATTTTTTGTTTCATCTCTTCCATACCAGCAAAACATTTCCCTTTGAGGACTGTTTTTCACCCAGGGAAACAAAAAATTTGCTCGGGGTAAGATCAGGTAAACAGGGCATGGGGCCATGCCATTTTTGGTCAAAAACTGCTGAACACTCAGCGTGGTATGGGCGGGTGCGCTCATAAATTATGCATCATGTAATGAGCATATGCGCTGAGAGTCTTCAAAAAAATTCACTGAAGCTAAATACAGCCTCTCACAAGAACACAGGCTAGTACACTGAAACAGATGGGTTCCTAGAACACTCACCTAGTGGAGAAGGCTGTACTACAAGGGGCCCACCCTCCAGAAGATAATCATGGGGTTTTTTGAGTTCCCCCTCATATAATTAGAATATTGTCTTATGACTTGTCTAATAAGCAATTCTATGCATGCCCCTTAGAGGCATGCTCAATTCCATTTGGAATGCATTTGGTATACTCTAGGACAACTACCTGCTCCTTATTCCCCCACCCTGCTGTGGAAAAAATATTTACACCATTTCTAACAATTGATTTTTGTAATTGTAATTTTACAGATATATAAGTGATACAGAGCTGACTGACTCTCACATTTGCACCTGTTATATTTAAATATTCTTAATTTTAGAAAGTTCTTCTATTTTTTAGACTGATATCTAACTCTTAGGGACTCCTGCTTTTACTTACTTCTAAGTGTAACCTTGAGAAGGTTATTTAATTTCTCAGAGTCACTCAGGATGCTCTAATAAATCAGAGGAGGAACATCTAGTCAACTGTGGGGAATGATTTGTGATTCAAAATTTCTCAGCACAAGATATATTTTTTTAACCCTATGTGGAACTAAACTTTTAAATGCAACATAAACACAAAAGCATATATCAATAAATGGGTCATATATTTGCCACAAACACATCATCTTTAATTCCTTATCTTTTACCTCCCAACTTAGTTCATGGTAACTCTTTAAAAACAATTATGCAAAAGTTGTTTCTGTGTACATAGGCATTTCTAAATATAGATCTATACTAAAACATTAATCTTTCCTAGTAACCTGCATTTAAACATCTGTGTTCCATATTTTCTATTTATAGTCAGTTTACATGAAAACAACAGCTGCCCTAGAAAAATAATTGCTGGGAAAGAACCAGAGTATAACTGGTGAAATAAATACATCCGACTGAAAGTGACTCTGCATGTTGAAATGGGAACAGAAAAACATCTGCAGCACGTTGCTTCTCCTTCCAGAGCAAGCAGATTTCAAATTTAATTAGATAACTATATTTTCCATCTGTATTTTTATTACTTAAAAACGACCAGCCTTCAATGATTCTCAAGGTGCTCATAGAGAAAACTGATATATTAACATGGAAACAAGTGAGACTGAACCTAAAAGTATCTATAAACTAGCTTGATTACTCAACAAGAATATTAAATAATTATTTAATAATTTTAACTTCATGAGATCCTAAATTTTCTTTGTATATTTCACTGACTTTAAATCTGACTTGGTAGGACTGTCATTTGAAAGCCAGTGGAGCATAAAGATATGTGTTCCTATTTTTTTAATGGGATCAAGCCTAATACTGGGACTGCGTGTAGCATGATTTCAATACATGTTTGTATTATTGTAAATTGATCAACAGTAGGATGAGTGTTGATGCTAGAAACTAAAACCTGTCTACATGTTGACTCTTGTTTTAATTTTTTCTTAATACATTTCCTTATAAACTGAATTTTTAAAACTTTATTAAATTATCTTTCAATAGTATATATACGATAAAAAATAAATTTGAAGTGATGTGCAGGGAAAAGTAAGTCTATCTTGCACTTTGGATTCTCTGCTCAAAACTTCTATTAACAGATTTTAGTATCCTTCAAAGTATTTTCTGTCCTTTTCCCCTTGTAGCATCATATAGTAGGCAATTAATATTTGAATATATAAATATATATGTATATATATGTTTATCTATCTCTCTACATGTGATATTACAAATATAAGAGGGATTCTGTTCTGTATTTATTTTGCTTTGGTTTTGTGAGTAGGGATGTATGTCCCCTTTATCTTGGAAATGCTCCTTTTCCTGTATAAGAGCTTCTAGAATTCCATAATTATGATGTTTAATCAGACCCAATGATTTGGTCTTCAGATAGTTTCTGATTATCATTGTCACAAACAATTTTGCCAAAGGCATATTTTTCATGCATTTTGGGGACATTCATGTGTGTATATCTGTAAGACAGAATCCCAAAATTGAAGTTAGTGGTTTCAAAGGTCTATGTATTTTAAATATTGACAGAAACTGGCAACTTATCCTCAAATCAGTGATAGTTTTAAAACACCTGTATTGCAGGTAGTCCAACCCAAAATTCAAACTCTCCGCTACCCATTCTTCTTCACCCAATTTATTTCAAATAAACATAGAATATCTATTAACTTTTTTTTAAAGTTTACTGTTCGAATGGCTACTAGTCAAGGCTCTTTTCTCCAGCATCCCTCATGCCCTCACATAAACACGCATTTTAAATAAATGCCTCGTGGCTGTCAGGCAAGCACAGCTTCAACATATAAGCTCCAGGGCCCGTTCCAATCAGATTGTCACACCTTATCCCCTTGCTCCAAAGGTGTTGAACCAAGTCGCAATCCTGTCAACAATGATTCTTAGAGCTTATTTACCTACGAACTTGTCACCATTGTCTTTTCTCAAATGTGTTAACATTTGCCCAGTGTCAAGAAAAGTAAAGGTGTCTCATTATTATTTTCCTGGTATTAATTTTATTTTAAAAGTGACTTAGTATCCCACTACATTCATTAAAACTCTGGAAAACTATAAACCTATCCATCATTCTTCATCAAAAGCTATGGTAGTTTTCTTGTTATTGATCCAATATTACTATATGATTTCTGAAGTAAGCCCCCTAGGCCAACTGACTTGTAAATAAGTTTTATATTTAAAAGGTCATAGGCATGTTCTTTAGTGGGTGGTAGGAGTGTCCTTGTGTACAGGTGAAAAGGTAGAGAAATCACTAGAGTGGTGGCATGTTGTAGTGAAAAGAACCAAACCCGGGGAATGTTCATTGAACATGTATTTATTTAGCAAATAAGGCATGGTTCAAGCCTTGACAAAGGGAAAAAAATGGACAAATGGCAAAGAAAACAATATTCACTGAACCAATGCAAAGAATTAGACACCACGCTTGCCTAGATATCTCAGCGTAGGAGTCAGTGTGCAGCTTTACAGAGAAGGAAATGCAGGCTTGAAAATTTACTCACCCAGTTAACAGAGGGGGGGGTTTAAACCCAAAGTCTGTCCCTTTCCATACCTGAGAATCTTTTCATAGTTAGCATAGTTGTTTCATATCAACACACAGATTTGATAAGGATGAAAAAAGTTAAAAATAAATGTAACTGTAGAGACTGACAGAACTCCAAAAAAGAATAGAGGAACAGAGAGAAAGCAGGAGAGGGAGGAGAGTAGTCCTTTGTGTTTCGCACAGAGGAAACTGAATAGGCTCCTTCTACACAATGAGTGAAAAAGGTCACTAACTTGGAATTGGACAGCTTGGCTTCAGGAGCTGTGTTCCAGACTTCTTCTTTTTATGCCAGATTTCAACATCTGCATCTCTCATTCAATCGCAACAATTACAATGCATTTGTTCTTCAGATAGCTGTAGCTCAAACAATAGTTTATAAACTCTCTAAATATCAGTTCATTGTAAGTGATTTAATGTGACGAGATAGAAAATTGTATTGGCAGACTATTTCTAAACTTAATTACTCACCAGATCCAACCCCAATCAATTAACCACAGCATTAGGTAACATAAATTCTGGATTATCTTCTATGAGAAAGGTTGCTACTCTTGTTTCTTCTGAATTAAAAATGTCACTCCTTTCATTTACTATGCCCAGCCATGGCCAGTAAATCTGTGTTAATGCATTACAATCATGCTTTATGTTTACACCGCAGTTGCAATTTTCAAAGCACTTTCATATCTACTCACTTAGTTCAGCTTCTTCATTTAATAGCTCATTAATGAAAGCAGGTAATATTATTGCCACCTTTTTTAAATCAGAAAATGAAACTTGGAAAGGTCAATGACTCAGCCACTATGGCATGCTTAGGAAATGTTATTCAACACGTATCAAACATGTCATACAGCCCTTGGAGGACAGCAATCTCAGATATTCTGTTTCTGAAAACTCCTCAGTATAACACATGAGGAACCCAAGACTTAGAAACCTTCAACAATGTGTCCAACTTCACACATCTAGAATGTGGCACAACTGGAAATGAACAGAGTTCTTGTTTCCGGGCCCAGTGCAATACTCAAATTACACTGAAATTCCTAACAAGTTTAAATGACACAAAAATCGAAGGCATATTGGGAAAACTGTGTGTTAACATTGCCTACCAGTCTATTACAACTTGTCTTGCCTTTTGGAAATCTCAAATTTGTACGTTATACCTACAAAATGACAAGACTAAGATACAATTAAAATTTGAACTGTTTCATCATCATAACAAAATACATTTTAGTTTGTTTTTCCATGAACATGTTCCTTAAATTCTTAATTCTAAGCCACTTCCTTCTGTACTCTAACCTCCACACCACCACTGTGACTTCACATTCTCTCACTCCCCCTACCTACCTACCACTGCCAGGACCTGGGCTCCTGCGCATCTCTCTGCCTCCACTTGGCTGGACAGCATTGCACATGTTCAATTCAACCTCATATCCTTTTACTCCAACATGGTTCCTTCTGCTTCTTTCAGGTTCTGCACTAGACTTGTTCTTGCTCTGTAAGCTTTGCCCATCGTCATTTATCCCGCATCTGTCTAAATGTGGAAACCTATGTTTATCTCTCTTATCCCAATACTTCTGCTCAGACTGCTCAGTTCATTTTGATACTTCCTAATTCAAAACACCTAAAACACACCCATTGGAGAAAATGAAAAGTGCGATCAATAAATCAGCACCCACCATCTTCCAGGCACCATTCAGAGACCTCTGTGTGCATGTCACTGTCCCTAATCATTTTAAAAGCCCACATCAGTAGATTCAGAAAAACTAAATGAGTTGGCTAGGTTCATTAAGTTAGAGAGCTAGTTTTAGAAATGATATTAAAATAACACTTCTAATAATAGTAATAATGATAATGATATTAACAAAACTTTTGCTGAATTCTTGTACATAAGACTGTTAAGTGATTTACACATATTATGGAGTTTTGTAATCACAATAACAATAGTAATAAGTACTGCTAACCTCACTTTACAGATAAGGAAAATAAGACCCAAAGTAGTCAACCATGCTATTCCAAGTTTTATTAGTGTATGCAGTGGAGCTTGGACTTGAACCAACCAGGTGATTTTATAGCTCCTGAACCTTTAGTGGTGTGTCTCCAGTGTCTCCAGATGGTGCCCCAGGATTTGCTATCAAAGTACTGCCTGCTTGACTCCCAGACTCTGTGTCACACCTCCCTGACGATGAAATAGTCTTGACTCTTGGAAGTCAGTGTGCTCCTAAAACAATAATTTATGAAACATTTACAAATGCTAAGCTTTCCTTATACATATTATCTCAAATCTCCAACTCTATGGTATAAATTATGAATATCTAAATTTTGTAGCTATAGAAACCAAGGTCTATAATTATACAACAATAAGTGGTCAAACCAGAAGTGAAATCTCACTCTATTGCTTTCCAAGTCCCCATTTTCTACTATTTTCCACTACCTCTCTTGCATTAATAACATGGTTATAACGTTGTAGGCAGTTGATACATATTTGATAGTAGAACTTTGCTTTGTTCTGACTTTGCTGAAACTGAAGGGTCCTTTTTGTTTAATTACATTTTCCTACATAAACCAGAGAAGATTGTGGAAAAATCCTTTTCTGTACCCATGATTTCTAATTTATGTTAATGAGAAATCCTACTGAGTATAAAATGCAAATCACATTTAATTATATATTTAGAGATTTACTTATTTTGAAAATACATTGTACAACATTAAGACTCTCTAATCTGTGTTTGTACGTATGGCCATCATATATATGCTCAGCCTCCTAAGTCTTATAGTATAGAAATGATTAATGAATACTTTATAGGCTTAAAGAAAATAGAAAGCAAGCACTTACTAAGTACTTGTTAAGGACTTAAAAAATCTCATGCAGTCAGTTATGCGTTCACCATTAAAGCTAATTTACATTTCTGCCATTATCTTAGCATCTTAAAAAATCAGATTCTACAAGCATCTCAAATTCGTTTTCAAGGTGATTTTTCTCTCCTTCCTTTAGATTATTGCCAGAAAAACAACCAGGTAAAACTAACTTTTTGTGTATCTCTCAGTATTAGGGAGTCACCACATTATAAAGAGAAACAGATGGAAATCATGCCATATACACATTGTATGTATTATATTATTTAATATTTATAACAATCCCACAAAGTAGTTACTATTACAATAACTTAACATTCAATTACATTAAGCCTTAAAACGGAGTAACTTGTCATATAACAAAGTAACGGCAAAGTGGGATAGGAACCCAGGAGTACCTGATTTTGGAGACAGTGCTTTACTCTCCATTTTAAACTCTTTATGCTCTCACTGGTTGTTATGTGCCTTCCCCTTTTGATATGAAAAGTAAGTGTGTCAGTTACCCAGGTCCACAAAAAGGTGTATAACAAGTCAATCCAAAATCCAGTGGCTTCAAACAATTGTTTATCCTTAGAGATCTGCAAAGCACCTGTACTCATCTGCGCAGACCTGAACTTTTCTGTGGTGACCATTCTCCCCAAGTCTCCTTCCTCCTCCTGGAACCAGCAGGCTAGCACAGGCACATCTGGTGATGGCAGGCACAATGTGTGAGCAAACTCAATAATGCAAAGCCTTAACTGTACCATCCAAGGTCTGTCCGAAAAAAGGCCAACCGTTGTTAATATAAAGAGAATGGCTTGGGCAACCACAATGTAACCTAGCAGCCAAGGACAGCGGACTGGAATGTGCATGTGTGAACAATGGCGATTTCACTGTACTAGTCAGTGGGGGTGGTAGATGCATTGAGTGAACATGTGTACTGTGTGGCCTTCGCATTCGAAATGATCAAGTAGAGCAATGAATCTACATCAAATTTTGCATTAAGCTTGAACATTCCTCCATAGAAACTGTTTGGATGATTCAAAAGGCTGCAATTATGGGCAACTGGTGATTGGTAGCTCCATCATGACTACACACCCACTATGCATCACATCTCCTGCAGAGGTTTTTGGTGAAACATCAAATCACCCAGGTGACTCAGCTTCCGTATAGCCCAGATTTGGCACCTTGCAACTTCTGACTTTTTACAAAATTAAAATCACCTTTGAAAGGGAGAAGACTTCAGACCATGAAAGAGATTCAGGAAAATAGGAAGGAGCAACTGATGACGATTCCAACAAAGGATTTTGCAGAGTGTTTTGAACAGTGGAAGAGATGCTGAGAGAACTGTGTGAGGTCCCAAAGTGCCTACTTGGAAGGGGACTGAGGTGTCATTGTCCTATATGCAATATTTCTTGTATCTTGTATCTTCTTCAATAAATGTCTCCATTTTTCATATTGTGTGGGTGGATAATTTCTGGACAGACCTCATTTCTAGCATCCCATTAGCTACAGCAAACCGTATTTGTGCAGTGTGAGATATAGCACTGCACACTCAATTGAGAACACTGCGGAATTAACGCAATGGCATAGATATGGAAAGGGGTTGAGGATCAGGGGCAGGAGTGCAATTTACCACTGAAGAGGATGAGCATTGGGAAGCTTGGTAAAAAACACAAAGTTTGGGCTACTTCCAGAGTTTACCTTCCTTTCATCTGGGTTTAGGAAATAAAATATGTATTTTAACACATACTCTAGTGATTTTAAAGTAGGGATATTTATATTTTGAAAAATGCTCTTTTCTGTAGCATATATTCTTTGTAACATATATCCCCTTGTCAGTTCTCACAGAAATACTTTATTTAATGTGCCAACCCAAGAACCTATTCTGCTGAAAATGTCACATCTGTGACTCAGCAATCAGAAACTCAGTTTTCTGCTCCAGCTCCTAAGATATCCCATCGTGAAAATATTTTAATAGATTTGTTGTTCATACTTCAATGATATTTGGGCACTATACTGAATGGGACAATTTGCTGTATGATATAGGGTAATTGCTAACACCAAAAGAATTATTTTTAAAATATATTTTATTGATTATGCTATTACAGTTGTCCCATTTTTTCTCCCGTTTATTCCCCTCCCTCTGCACCCCACCTCCCACCAGCATTCCCAATAACACCAAAAGAATTATTAAGTGCAACCCTATAAGGCAAGATGAAGAGAAGAGACACATATATGAAGTGATACATTGACAAGTTGTGACAAATATATTGATACATATATGAAGTAATAGACTGACAAATTTCTTTTTTTGTTCTAAAGCTTTATTTGTATAAAAATCCACGTGTACTGGAAAATAATGAAAATAATAATTAAACAAAGAAGAATTTTATAATATAAAACAATCAGTGCTCAAATTTCTTCAAAATCATTTCTGAAATTCTCACTTTCAGCATGATCTTTTAATTTTATAATTTTATAGGGAGGGGTACTCTATAAGGTGTTAATCTCTAGTGCTTTGCATGTGTTATAAATTCTTTAAAAGTCTGATATTTCATTTCTAAGTAGGAGCATAAGTCACTGGGGTGATGATGGGATGGTGATGAACACTAAGGCTGATGAAGATCCAGAAAATATGAAATACAGGAAACTATGATAAATTGGAAGTTTCTTCTACAAATAGTGAAAACCAAATATCTTGATTTGACCTGAACTGTAAATGCCAAACAAATTTTACTTTTAGGATGTTTTGTATATTTTGCTTTAAATCCTGCATTTTCCATTTTCTGAAAGTTGTTACTATGGTATATAGAAATTTGTAACTATTATATCCTCATTGCCAATTGTGACATGCCCTTTAGAATTATAAAACATCCTTGTGTTTCTCATTAAATGCTTTTTTATTTCTGATCTAACTTGTCTAATATTAAGATTGCAACCCTGCTTTCTTTTTCCTTTTGTTTGCATTTGTCTACTATGTAACATTGTACTCTTTGTATGGAAAAATAGGCCAAAAATGTTACTGGATGCACTCTTCAGTATATTCATTCCTGTTGTTCATGCCTTTCGTTTCCTTTGAGCTATTTTATACTTCTGTAATTAAAAATAATAAAAATGTTCACAACGCAAACACTTTTTGTGCATAGAAATGAAAATTACTCATGTTCATGGAGATGCACTTGATTGTTTCTAGATGCCGACCGGTTTCTTGCCTACACACACATTTCCTTCCATATTCCTGAGGCCTCAGTGCCTGTGTATTTTTGAAATATACTTTGTAAGAATTATAATATCTTACTGGTTCCCTCAGTTAATGAGTCAAAAATTTTATATCTGTTTACTCTACATGGATATAAGTACAAATTATAAAAACAATTTTATTAATTGCTTTCATTTCTAACCTTTCTGAATCATGTTGTCTCAGAGTGCCTCTTTGATACAGATTTATTTGAGTTTTGCTTTTTGATATAGTCCATTTTTTCTTTTGCATTTACATTTTATTTTTTAATTAAACTTTTTTTTATCATTTTCCAATTACAGTTGTCTGCATTTTCTCCCCACCTTTCCACCCCATCCCAGCCAAACCCACCTCCCTCCCCCACTTCCACCCTCCCCCTTGGTTTTGTCCATGTGTCCTTTATAGTAGTTCCTAAAAACCCCTCTCCCCACTGTCGCTTCTCCCCACTCCCCCCTGGCTATTGTTAGATTGTTCTTAACTTCAATGTCTCTGGTTATATTTTGTTTGCTTTTTTCTTTTGTTGATTAGGTTCCAGTTAAAGGTGAGATCATATGGTATTTGTGTTACATTTAAAATTGTTAATATTTTAAATAAATAATAATTTTTACCTTTGTTCAGTCATATGTATTACTTATTATTTTTAACAAGTACTTACTAATATTTTATAATATACTTCAATATATTGTATTTTTCTAAAGATTTCATATTTTCTTTTTGTTTAGGGAAAGTTATCTTTGAGTAATTTCCTATAGTTGCTCATATGAATAACAGACCTCAAGGACATGAAGAAATACAACAGCCCTTAAGCATAAAAAAAAAATTCTCAACTTCACCTATTTTTGAGAGCAAAACAAAGTACAGTTACACTGAGAAAACATTTTTCATCTATCATATTGTCAAAAATCTGAGTCTCACAACAAATTCCAAAAACTAGAAAACCTGGCTCTCTGTGTATCATTGATGTGAGTTTAAAATAATTAACCTTATAAAAGGCAATTTGTAAATATCTATTACAATTGCAAATGTCTTTTACATTTGACCCACTGACCCCACTTCTTGAAATTTATCTTAAAAAACACACGTTTGCCATAGGTACAAATTGTATTGCAGCATTGCTTTCAATAACAAAATACTAGGCACAAAAGAAATGTCCATCAATAGAAGACTAGTTAAGTAAACCAAGGGGCATTCACACAATATAATACTGGGTGCATCTGAAAAAAAGGAAGAATCTCTCTATGTACTTATATTGAAAAAATATCTAAAACTCTAGGATAGATTCTCAAGTGAAGAAAAAATAGTATAGGGCATATAATGTGCTAGCTTTTAGGAAAAAGGAGTAGACTATACTAATACACTAATATCTATTTGCCTCTATTTAAAGAAACATTGGAAAGTTGTACAAGAAAAAAACAAAAGTGGCTAATTATAGGAGCTGGGAGAAGCACTAGTGGGCAGGACAGAGTTGATACAGCACATGGCAATTAATAACTAATTGTTTAACTTTAATCAGAAGTGATATTGAAGCATATACATATATATATATATGGCAATATCCAGATGGGAACATTAACCAATCTATTGGTTTATGGACCAAGCAGATTGGATTCTGACCCATAAACAATCTATATGACTTTCTCTATGTTGGAGACTATAAAGAAAATAACAACTCTAGTTTTGAATAATGAACCTTGTAAATATATTATCTTCCAGAATAAGACAAACATTTTTAGTTGAAATACAAGTAAGGCAAAATAAAATACTAAATCAAGTATACTAAATTCTCATTGCTAGACTATAAACAATACAATAAATGGTTTTATACTTTCAGGAATAACATAGGCTTAGGTATAAAAATATAGTAACTTGTTATATTCTTCATAAATTCTCTCAGTTTAAAAATTACTCTAGATTTTTCTAAGGCATAATTTCTAAAAACGTACACCAACTTCCACTCCTCTTATAAAACTGCTTCCCAAAAACTTCTATAATGAAAAACATTTTCAAATAGTACAATATATTATGTTCCTAGAGAAAATAAGAGCTATTGGTATCTTGAAGGCTCTAAGAATTACTTTACTAAAGAAACCAAACAAGATTGTTTGTCATGTCTCCTTAATAAATTACATAACCACAGCATTCTTTATCCTTATACAGTATTTCATTGAAAAGTATGTCATTGGCTACGTTTCATACCTTCCATATCTAGTCAGGGATGTGCAATCGAGTTGGCACTTACTATGAATGACTCAGTAGCAAGACTGCCCATCATTGTTCCCAGTAACTGTTCTCCTGGATGTTTGTGTGTTTATCAAATTAAAATAATTCAGTCATCTTAAATTTAAATTTTAGGGAAGAACTTGCTCGATAAAAATTGCCTAAATTATGTGGTCTTTAAAAATCCATTTTATAGCTGCTCTGTTGCCTAACTTTATTTTCAAAACAGGTTATGAATAAACAAATAAACAATTGACAAATAAGCAAAAAGCTCCAGAATTAAAGACAGCAATATGTAGTAGAAAGTGCTTGGGGTTTGGTTTTAGACACTGTTGGCTTTCAATCTTGCATTTGCTATTTATAAACTGTATGAAAATGAACAATTAGCTCTTTCGCTGGTTTCATTTTTTTCATCCATAAATATGTGGATATGAACCTTGCGTGGCTGTTGTCAAAAGTACATAAAGCATGTGTTAATTGCCTAGCACACTGACTGTTATATCAAGAGAATTAAATCTGTTTTCTTCCTCCCTATTCAGAAATATAAGCAAGAATGAGTTATTTCTATTAATTTATGATTAATTCATAGACCATATACCCAGTTGTGAGGAGAGTGCACTAATGAAAGGAGAAATCAGCTAGAATATAAAAGAAAAAAGATCAAAAAAAAAAGAAGACTCCAGGCCTACATGTTCCTATGGACAGAGAAGTGGATAAAAAATTCAAGTTTCTCAGCTACAAAGAGGAGTCATTTGTTATAGAAAAGAATGCATAATTCATAGGGCTGAGCTAAGAGCCCCAGAGAACCAACTATAGAAGTGGGTAAACTGGGTTCCTAATAAATACATGTTACCTGCTCTGGAAACAGAAGGATTTAGGACAAGTGTTTTTGCTATCTCTTCCTGAATGAGAGTGTCTATTGGAGTTATTCTATCACTATCTTCCAATTGAATTATGTTTGCTGGAGCAGATAACTTGCCTTTTTATTTTCATTAAAAAATGTTTTTTACCCTTATTCGAGTACACTTTTTTCATTGCTTTTAGAGAGAGAGGAAGGGCGAGAGAGGAACACTGATGTGAGAGAAGCAATGATTGATTGACTGCCATAGGCATCCGGACCAGGGATCATATGTGCCTGGAATGGGGATCAAACCCGCAGCCTAGGAATGTGTCCCAACCAGGAATTGAACAAACAACCTTTTCGTTATAGCACAATACTCCAACCAAAATGAGCCACACTGGCCAGGGTGATAACTTGTCTTTTTAGCCCACAACTCTGCATCAAAACCAAACAAAAAACAACTGTAAAGCCGACCCTGAGGAGCCTCATCTATACATGGATATAATGTAAATATTGATATTTTATAGACAATGATATAATGGGATAAGACTTTTGGTTATCTTGAGAGGGCATTATTATACTTTACATTTCTTGACAAATATAAATATTTTACGACCAAATATAGCCCAAATTTGTTGCCATTCCTTTTCTTTCATCTGGGCTGGTCTGTGACTTGCTATGATTAATAAGGCTAAAGTGACTCTATATAACTTCTTAGAATAAATTTTAAATAGTTTTTAATAAATTAGCAGCTTCAAAATAATATTAAATGCAAACTGTATTTGAAAAATAAAATTAAAAAAGAAATCTGCAGCATCCATTTCCTTATTCTCTCTTGTGAAACCCAGATTCCATGATCTAAGAAGCTTAGACTATGTAGGGAGGTCATGTGGAGGACATCTGAGGTACTCCAGCTAATTGCCCCACCAGCCAACCAGCACACACAGCCAGCCTGAGTGAGCTGTCCTGGAGGTTCCAGTCACTCAAGTCTCCCAGATGCCTGCAGCTCCAGACAACAGCAAGTAAAACAAAACTTCCCAACTGCGCTCAGCCAACTTTAGCTGTGACAGGTAGTAAGTGGCTGCTACTGTTTTAAGCTGAGTTTGGGGGTATATTTTTATATACAGAGACATAGATATATAATCATAATATTTGTTAAGTGAATTCTAAAGGTAGGGAAAATATTTTTATACCCTAATATACCTATGAATTTCCAATAGCTAAAGATATGTTTTATCTCCCAATTCCCCTCCTACACCTTATGAACTCTCTCTCCTCTTGGGACTGTCTCTTGAAAAGCAGCAAAACTAGTTTTCAAGGTAACATGCTTTGGTTAAGAGAAATTTATTTAAAATAAAGAAACAAATATCTGAGCTTAACAATCTATTAGCTATGAAACCTGATGAAGCTATTTCACAGTTTGGAGCCTCAGCTGTCACTTTTAAAAATGGCTATATTACCCACTTGATAGGCTCTGTGCATTACATGAAATAAGACATAAAATAATCCATCAAGAATTCCATAAGGACAGAGACTTTGTTTCATTCAATAAAATTAACTGCTACTATTATTATCTGACAAAAGAACATGGCTTGTTGAGTTGGGTCCATAAAATAACTCTTTGTCTTTGAGAACAGAAAGAGAAGGTTGATGTCCATTTGTAATACAAATTGATACAGTAATTTAGTGACAGAATGGGTAGGGTTATTTTTCCGGAAAGGGGCTTTACTTTTTCCAACTAGCAAACACTCTGGGAAATCTTATCAAATGTTTTATTGGTAGCTGGGATTGGAAAAGTCATTTTGTAGAGGGTGCAATGCCACACATACACATTCCCCTCATCACAGCATGGGGTGTGTTGGCGGGTAGATGATGGTGGAAAGGGGGCGTCTGGATCCCCTGAGCCTAGGAAGATGAGCTTCTTGTCTTAGTAGCCACATGCCTATTCAATCAATAGTAATCCGGACTTCCTGTCACCTGTGTACAGTCTGAGGAAGAGGCCATGCTGATTAGCAATCAAAGTGGTAAGCAATACATAGCTTTTCATTGCTTTTTCTCCTAAACTAAATAGAATTGCAATTTGAAACATGCCAGAGGAGGGAAATATCAAGAACTAGAAACCTAAAGCATGTGTATTTGGTTATATATTTTGTGAATGCTAAGTCTACTTATTTCTTCAAGTAGAAATGTTAATAAAAATGACAGGAGTCATTTTTTTGCAACTCAGTCCCCTTGTGTATGAACAGCAAGTCTCACTTAATGTGGTAGATAGGTTCTTGGAACTGCAGTGAAACAATGTATCTAACAAAGCCAGTTTTTCCAGGGGCTAATTGACATCAATAAGCGCTGAGTTCCCACAGTGACTCATCAGTGTTATAATGAAATGAAATGGAACAACATTATTCTAGGATCTACCACGTTCTATGCCACTTTCCATATCCCTCTCTGACCACCTTATGGCTGTGTGAAGGTCGGATTCAGATCCACTGCTGTGTAGTGCTTTTATTTTACACCACCTTGGAATCTATTTCAGAGTGGGTAAAAAACATCTAAGGACGTAAGAGTTAGAAAAGTTTCTTTTTCTGCAATGGTTCTCAAAGTGTTGTCCTCAAGCCAGCAGCATCAGCATATCCTGACACTTATTAGAAATGAAAATTATCAGGATTTACCACAGACCTGCATACTCAGAATCTCTGGAGATGGGGCCTAGTATTCAGTGTTTTAATAAGTCTTCCAGGTTATTCTGAATGATTAAAGTTTGAGAACTGCCAGTGCAGTGGATTGAGCTAAGAAAAAAAGTTTAAAAAACAAAACAAATAAGCAAACAAACAAAAAAGAGCCCTGATCTCTCAGAAATATGGATGTCAGGATGGATTCCATCAAACAACAAGGAAAGGGAGCAGGTGTCAATATTGGATGGTTGAAAGAACTCTACTTCTAGAATCAGAAAGCATTGCACTTAAAAGATTCTCTAATCCTATCTAATTTTACGCAGCCTTCCTGAGTTTGTCTCACTGTTGGCAACATAGAGTTAATGTCTCCCTCAGTGTGTGTTAAATCAAATAACATATCGATAAGACCTAGTTGAGAGCTGGGTGGGTACTCAGTACTCACTCCGTTCATTCTAGCGTATGCCAACGACACGGGCCATAACTTCCACTCGAGAGCGGGCTAGACTGCTTGCTTTGGGGACGGACAGAAGGTCGGGAGGAATCCAGATGGTGAAATGAGAGTGGCAAAGGGATAGGCATTGATGAGTTTCCTGATTCCTTATTACTCAGGCTGCTTCTTCACAGACTGTAGTGCAGAAAACAGTGACAGGTCTATCTATGGCAATGAAGACTGAATTCATTTGCCTGAATTTAGGGCTTTATTCATTTTCAATTACTGAATGCCTGACTATAAAGGGGCAGGGACAGTGACAGTCAATGAAGGTGAAATAGGCTGTTCAAAGACAGGTAGTATAGGACAATAATTGGGAACTTGGGCTTGGGGCCAACCTTCCTGGTTTTGAATCCTATATATATAATTACTGTGTGACCTTAAGGAAATCGCTTAACCTTCAGGGTCTCAGGTTTTTCGTCTTTACTATTAAGAGGTTTCAGAGTTTTCATCTTTACTATCAATTTATTATAATCAAGTACCTTGTAGAATTGTGGCCAGAAGAAAATGAAGTTACATACATAAAAAACTGAGGTGAATATCCAAGCAGCCTAGGCCCTTAAAAAATGCGGGTTATGGGCATCTCCTGCCATGCAGGCAGATTTCACTCCTTTAATGCCTTTTCCTGACATCCCACTGTCTGTGTACCTGGGTCCAGGATGTTATCCTTGCAGTCCTCTAGAATGGTGCGTCTCAGCCTTTAATGCAAACTGGATCACTTGGGGGTTCTTGTAAAGATGCATATTCTCATTCAGTAAGCCTAGGGTCGGAGTTTTTGTTTTCTAACAAGCTCCCAGGTGATGCCAGTGCTGCTCGTCCATGAACCACAATTTCAATTCAAAACCACAAAGATTCCAACTTTGGAATGTAGCCCATTACAAGGTTGGAACATCCTTTAGAGGTCTCTAAAATATGCCATGGAAAAGAAAGGCTAATATTGCCCACCTGGAGATCAGGCCGACTTCTAAATAGGTGTGGGTTATAAAGGAAGACAAGCTATAAGACAACAGAGAGATGTCAGAGCGTTCCGTGTTACGACTTTGATGTCAAAGGCGCAGGGTTTAAATGTGATCTAGAGAGGGGTGGGAGACCTGAGCAATGACTGAGAAGCAGAACTGCCGGAGTTTCAGGGCAGGAAGGAGGCTTTTCTTAACTGCTGTGCTGAGAGCTCCACCTCAGAGACGGCAGCAACACAATTCACGGGCTTGGACTGACAGCAGTAGGGAGGCATTTTTGCAGATTCCTACCCATCTCCAACTGAATTGTGGGGGAACATTACTGCAAAACATGTGTTTGGGCAGAATTCAATTTATCTCATTATCACATTTTATTTTACTTCTAGGAATAGTATTTACCTCATAGAGTTATAATAAAGATGAAATGAATTAATAGATATAGAGGACATAAAGTTTTAGAATAGAATTGTACCTGACATGCAGTAAATGTTAGTTAATATTAGCTATTATTATTATTGAAAATATTGTCTTAGAAGAAATAATGTTTATGTAAGAAATAAAGAGAATTTCTATGTGTCATTTTAATACTTATGGAGAATTTAAGAAATTAACATAGAAATGTAAACCATATTGTTCAAAGCCACATAATTCATATGAAACATAGCTGGACTAGAACTCAGTCTGTCCAGATCTCAAAGTCTACATTCTTCCATAACTGTATGCTATGTGGTTTAAGCCAAATAGTTAATCTTTAGGTTCTAGTCTCTTTATCTATAAAATAAAGACATTATCTTTTAGTAACCCGGTGATCATTTATGTGCAAGTTGTAAATGTATATTGAAAACTATACAGATATAAATTATGATTGAGGTAATAAATCATTCACACTTGTGCTCAGCTACATACCCATTCTCAACAACTGCAATAGTTTTTAAAAATAAGATATATGTTTATAAATTAATTTTACTATCAAGTATTATATTAACATCAAAAGGCTAAAAAGAGAAAAAAACATATTTATTCAGCTTCTAAAGTCTTCAACTCATACAATTATTCCAAGAATAAAGCCACTACAGACAATGAACTCCAGCTACATTAGCCATCTTTCAGTTTCTCCAAGATGTCCTATGGTTTCACAGCTTGGGGTCTTCTTGATGTTCTCTTAGCTGAAATGTACTTTCCCTGGGTCAAGACGTGGCTAACTTTTTTTTTTTTTTAAATCATTTAGGTCCCAGGTAAAATGCCATCTCTTCAGGGAAAACTTTCTGACTAATAATCTCTCCATCCCCACCTCTACATGCCCAGTACTTCTGTATCATACATACCACATTAACCTTCTGGAATACTCATCACTACGTGAAATCTCATCTACATATCTCTTTGCTTATTGAACATGTTCTTCCAAGGAGTATGCCAGAGTACAAGCATCTTGAGAGCAAAGCCTTCACTGCCCTGCTGAGTTTTGGGCTGCAGCCCCTGCACCCGGATCTGGCACACAGTAGACATTGAACAACTACCTTTTTAATTCATAAATAAAGATAAAAAAGACATGGTCCCCGCCATCATGAATCTCAAAACACTAAAACATTTACTACTTCTAGATATATTTAGCGTAGTTTAAAATGCTATTCTTTGTAAGGATAGATAATTTCCTTGATCCAAAATTAGCAGCAGTTATGCATTTATTTCATAGTACTTTTAGATTTGCAGTGATATTCCTGCTATATAGCTCTTGGTATTGTGAAACTAAAGGAAAACTCATTTAAAACCAGAGTCAGGAAGCCCTGAAGGTGGAGCTCTCCTACACCACTACTCACCTCCCCTTGCAGACTGAAACAGGAAGAAGGGTACTATTACATATCTGGACAGGAAGAAGCCTGTTTTACTACTTCTGCTGGAGGAAGGAAGATTTTCTCCTTGCCCAGCAATTGACCCAGCTGATGAGAAACTGCCATCACTCAGCCAATGTGAAGCTAGTACACTTCAAACTCTCACTTCCTCCAATGGACATTTAGTTTATAATAGTCCCTCCCAACTACTCCTTTTTCTTTTCCTTTGTTCTAAAGATTTGTCTATACTTCAGACTCGAATAACATTTCTTTACTCTTCTTGAATAAACTAGTTTTGCTGGTAAAATAACTGTTTTTCCTTTTAAAGTCAACAGTTTGTAAGGATAAGGTGAGACAAGGACCTACAATTAAGGGCTATGAACAAACCAACTTGTATAGGTTTTGTCGAGTGTAAATCCATAATTCTGAACATGAAAGTTCTGTATTTAATTTTATATACCCCTCTTAGCTATGAGTGAACTTGGGATTTTTGTTAGGTCAGTTTTTTTAATCACTTAAATAGTGAGTGAAATAGAATCAATCTTAAATACAATGAATATACATCTTTATGCATTCTTAGTATATATTAAGCAATAGCACTGTATGTTAACTTTAGTTAACAATAGGATTTCTAAATGTTGTAATCAAACTATTTGATTTGTCATATATATAGAGTTAATGCTTTCTCTAAGATATCAGAAGAAGAAAGGTGTTTGTTAAAAGTGGAGAAAGGGATTTACTGAAGAAAAATTAGTCACAGCCTGGTATTGCTATGATCCCATATATTGTGGTTACAGTAATTCAACTTTATACTGAAGATAAAGTCAAAGGGTATATTGCATTTATTTTCAGTTTTGTATGTGAAAGGGAAAAGGAAATACTTATCAGAAGTTTAATTCTTAGAGCTGCCTTTTCCACACTAAAGTATAGCTATTTTTAATACCAATGTTCAATTGTATCCCATATATATTTAATAATAAACTGTGAAAACTGAATTTGCAGAGGTGAGTATATAAAAATGGTTTTCCTACAAAGTTTCTGTGATTGAAAATAAAGATGTTAAAGCAGGCTTAATTTCAATATCCATAGCCTATTACTGAGCAATTAATAATTGTATATTGAATTAATTGATTGCATTTTTACTGTTTTAGTATTCTTTTTAATTTTCATATTTATTTTTGATATTGAAATCTAAATCATCCCTCTTCTTGCTCCTTCAAAATGTTTCTTTGGATTGATGATTCTATCTTTCCTTTGGGGTTCCTTAGCTTACGTTCTTGTTTTCTTTGTTAGTTATCAGCAAAGAAACAAGGTACTGTATGTGTTATTCACCTCAGTTTCCAAATGTCTGCTGATTACCAATTTTGTTCAGATAAACATTTTGTATAAGGTTTTAGGAAAGGTACTGAAATGAACAAAATATGCTCCTATGCTATGAAAGATATACACAATGCTATGGGAATGATGTAAAGAGATGAAAAAATAATTTGCCCAAGAATTAACATTTAGGGTATGTTTCATGAAGAGGTGGGGGCATTTTGAAAGGTGGAAGAGACTTTGTAGATTCTGGCAGAATAATAAATCAGCTAGATCATGGAGTACAGCCAGAAAAATTCATAGTAAAATCAGGAATTTTTGAGAAAGTAATATGGGGATGTGATGTGGAATGCATGACTGAATGTTGATTTGTGGGAAATACAATAAATAAGAACTAACTTTTTTCTTTAAAGAGTGACCATTATATATTTTGAGCTAGGGAATGACAGGATTATATATTTTCTTGATATTATATTTGTTTCCTTTTCTTGTAAATCAGTTTTTTCTAAATGTCCTTATCTTAATATTCCTTTCTTCTTATCCTTAATATATTTTGAATCCTTCCACTTTCCTTTTTTGCACACAAGTTTCCTAATGTCTTAACTGGGTGATTTACAAAAAATGCCTCCTATAGCCATTCTTTCTTACTTCCAATCCTTTCTCTATACCATAGTCAGTAATTTTTGTAAAACGGAAAATTTTCATGCCACTTTCCTACCTTCAAAATCTTCATTAGTTTCTCAATTCCCTCAAGACTCCTCAGCATGATTTATGAGCCCTCGAGTCTAACTCTTTGTCCTCTCCAACATCTCCTCCTTATATATCTCTCTGTCACTCATTCCTAAGCTTTTGCCTATGCTCTTACATCTGACATTAATTTCCCTTTCTCCACTGATCTTTAGACCGTAATCCTCCAGGAAGCATCTCTCATTGTCTGTTAAGCACCACCCTGTCTGTGTCCCCAGTACCCTCTGTTTATTATATTGAATTATAACAGTATATTTATGTGATTATATCACCCGCACAAAACTGTACACTCTGTGAGTTTGGACCATGATTATCTTGCCCATTTTTATATACCCAGAACTCAGTAGATTGGAACATAGTAGGTAATAAACATGTATGCATGAGCAGAATGCATAGAAAAGGAAGAAATGTCTGAACTGAATGAATGAGAAATGAACAAAAGATAAGAAAGATAAGCTTTTCTAACTAATTAGTATGTTACTCAAGGGCATTAATACTCAAGGGAAGTAAAGGCAAAAATAAATAAATGGAACCATATCAAACTAAAAAGCTTCTGCACAGCAAATGAAACTGTCAACAAAACAAAAAGGCAACCAACCAAATGGGAGAAGACATTTGCAAATAGCAGCTAGACAAGGGGTTAATATCCAAAATATATAAAGAACTCATGCAACTCAACAACAAACTAACAATCCAATTTAAAAATGGGCAAAGGACAAACCTGAACAGACACTTCTCCCGAGTAGACATACAAATGGCCAACTGCATAGAAAAAGATGCTCAACTTCACTAGCTACTAGGGAAATGCAAATCAAAACCACCATGACCTACCATCTCACATGTTGGAATGGCTGCTATCAACAAGATACATAATAACAAGTGTTGGAGAGGTTGTGGAGAAAAAGGAACCCCCCTTCACTGCTGGTGGGAATATAAATTGGTGTAGCCACTATCAAAAACGGTATGGGGATTCCTCAAAAATTAAGAATAGAGCTACTATATGACCCAGCAACCCTTCTTCTGGATATCTACCTGAAAGATTTGAAAACATTTATTCACAAAGATATATGCATCCCCATGTGCATTGCATTATCCAAGGTGGAAAAGACATGGAAACAACCAAAGTGTTCTTCAACAGATGAGTGGATAAAGAAGACATGGTACATATATACAATGGAATACTACTCACCATAAGAAAATATGAAATACTGCCATTTGCAACAACATGGATGAACCTTGAGAATATCATGCTAAGCAAAATAAGTCAGCAAAAGTTAAGAATCATATATTTCACCCACATGTGGGATATAAAATTGAAAGTAACAAATAAACCAACAAGGCAAACAAACAAAGAAAACCCATAGACAAAGATAGCGGTATGGTGGTTCAGAGGGAAGGGTATTAGGGGAGGCTGCAAAGGTAAAGGCGGCCAAATATATGGTGACCAAAGATGATATCACTCTGGGTGATGGAAACAAAATGCATGTACAGGTCCTATACCCTAGAAACATTAACAAATGCCCCCCTAAATTTAATAAAACCATAAAATAAAAATTAAAAAAGTTTTATATCTTATAAATTAATGGACAAATTACGTGAATAATAATCATAATAATTATTATTTACTGAGCCACAAACATATGCCAAATCAATATGTGTACTATTTTAGTCAGCACTTAGCACACTGCTTGGCCCTAGCCTATTCTACATATGTATAGTTCTCCTCATAACACCCCAGAAATGCAGTTACTATTACGTTTTCCCATTTTATACATAAATAAACTGGCACTTAATGAAGATTAGTAATTTCCTTAAGATCATGCAATAGTGCTGCTTGATTCTAAACACTGCTTTTAATTATGTCAAAGTTTTCTGAAAATTTTAAATATTAGAACACTTATTTTTTTCCCACAATAAAACTTATATATAACAATAATACATGAGGCTTCTAAAAATGAATTAAATCTGGGATGAAACAATTACTTCCCTCACCCCCTTGCATGCACACATGGGTCCCTGAGTAATCTCTAGGGTTGCCTACAAGTTTATAGAGGACATTTCGTACCTCACTGGCCCCCTCCTTGCTACGTGCCATCACACAAACAACTTCTCACAACAGCAATGTTAAACATCTCAGCTATTGGGTGAGCCAAAAAGTTCATTGGTTTTGTTTTTCCCATAGAATGGCTCTAGTAGTGCTTAGTTGTCTTTAACTTCATTCAAAACAATTTTGTTAGATTGTATTGTGACGGCTGACATATCAGCATGCATTTAAAAAAATCATCAAAACTGGTGAATTTTTGTGCAGTTATTTTCATATTGAAGGTGGAAGAAAATATGCAACATTTTCAGCATATTATGTTTTATTATTTCAGAAAGGTAAAAAGGCAACCAAAACACAAAATAAGATTTGTTCAGTGCATGGAGAAGGTGCTGTGACTGATTGAATATGTCAAAAGTGTCTGCATGAAACATGCTGGAGATTTCTCACTGGTTGCTCCATGGTCTGGTCTGGGAGACCCATTGAAGTGATAGTGATCAAATCAAAATATTAATTGAGACCAATCAACATTCCCTGTGGAAGATAGCCAACATACTCAAAATATCCAAATCAATAACGTTATTGGTAAAAATGAAAAATGTGTCTTATTTTATGGGAAAAAAAACATAAAGACTTTTTGGCTGACCCGGTATAATTTATTTTTACTCCCTGCCATTAAATTTGCAAAATAATGCAATATATTTGCCTTGGTCTAATAGGGGACCAAGTTACTAAATCAAATGGCAGATAGAAGGAGACTACTGGCTAAAAGTTCTAACCAGCACTTCTGAAGTTTGACGTTTAATACTCTCCAGGCATGGAAAAGTTAGAATTTAGAAGAATAGGTTAGAGCCAGGTTTGTGGGTGGGTTTCTGGAAGTTAGTGATATGGTAAATTTGGGGCTCTGCATCCAGATGCTAAATTAGGACTATGCAGAAGTAGATTACTCGGTTTCTAAAGACAAAGATAGAGATAGATGATAGGTAGATAGATAGATAGATAGATAGATAGATAGATAGATAGATAGATAGATGATAGATAGATGATAGATAGATAGATAGATAGACAGACAGATGATAGATAGATAGATAGAAAGTAGATACATAGAATCTCAGATGAAATACCTGGGGATTTCAATTCTATTTTTGCAGAACTTTACAGTTTACCTGAACTCAGTAATTTAATAAGAATTAAATCCAGTGAAAATGAAATAGCAAAAGTAGACCTAATTCTGGCATTTGGCCATAACGGGATACTGTAAATAATCATTCCCACTCACAGAATGATTCGTGCCTACAAGTTTCATTATTGCATGTGGGAATCACTTCCATTTTTCTTGACTAGAGGAAGCTACCTATGAAAAAGAATGGGAGGCTGAGGCTGGGGAAATTATCTTTTGCCTGTTTCTCCACCCAGCAAAAATGCAGGAAGTACCAATTCTGTGTAATATATCGTAAGCAGTTAAGGCTGCCTTTTGGAAAATCATTCTTCAAATGAGCATTTGACAATATCTGTTAAAACCAAAAGGATGAGTTATATCTTTCACTGTAAATAATAAACCAAGCAGTTTATTGTGAGGATTTAGAATAATCTTCCAGTGAATATAATGTTTGGGCCACTTTGAGACATTTAAAATCACCAGGCATATCTTTGGATATTTTAATTGAATGAAGAATTATATGAGGGTTGTACACATCTTACAATCCTTCTCCTTAAAGGACAAACTAAGATAATAAGGAACAAATTCTGGACTGAGATCCTGGCCCTGCCTTGGCCTGTTCTTGGATAAACTCAGATCCCTTCTCTCTGAGCCATGGGGTGTATGTCCTCATCACGGGACATTGGGATACTTAGCACTCGAAGGCTCCTTAGAGGCTATCAGATCCAGGGACTCCAAATGAGAATGTATTTACATACAATAAAAGAATAAAGAAATTAAACACAAGACCATTAGGGATGCTGGTATCTGTAGGTCAAATTTTCTTTCTGGACTGGTAGTATGAGTTCAACAATTCTAACACTTTCCTGTAATAATAAACGTATAAGGTTTGAGATATATATGGTTTAAGAGTGAATCTTATTTGAATTCTAATACAGTTAAACTATCTATGAGCTGTGGAACCTAGATCAAGTTGCTTAATAGTTCTGTCATATTTTATTTCTCTGTAAAATAGAAAAAGAGATACCGAAACTACAGTTATTTAATACATACCTCCAGCATCTGGCAAGTGACAGAACTGAGCTTAGAGACCAAATCCATGCTAATTTCAGGACAAAGACTGTTTTTAGTTGTGTCACAATAATCATAGGCTAGGAGATAATGTAACTGAAGCCAATTTGTGACAAATTCAGGCTGTGAACTCAGGAGTGTTGGGTTTCTAGACTATTTCTGCCTCTTCCTATCTGTGATGCTGTTTAATGTTTATAAGCTCCAGTTTCTAATTTTATAAATTTGAGATCTAATTCACTACCATTAAGGTGCCAAATCAATCCTTAGTCTTCAATTTATTTCACTTCTCATGAACACTTGAGACAGCCGATCCCCTCCTTCTTATCGAAGCACTCTCTTCACTCACGTTCCAGGAAAATGTTCTCCTGATTTCTTATATCTTGTGAGGGTCAAATGAAGCAATGTATAAAAAGCACAGAGCACAGTCCATGAAATTTAATTAATTATTAGCAAACAGAGGTTCTATCATTATCATCGTGAATCTCCAGATTCCTTCTCTAGGCAGAATTACATCCTTCTTTCTCTGTACTGTTGTTTAGGAGCTGAAGATACAACAGTAGGAAACAAACAACAACAACCAAAACAAGACAAAAATCCTTGCCCTTATAGAACCCACATTCTGGTGGAAGAGATAGGGTGCTGAGCAATAAGTAAGTAAATAACAAGTGAATCACTAAATACATAAAGTATATAGAAGATAAGGTTGAATGAAATTTTAAATATGGATTTCTCAGAAACAGGGAGGAAGCTCATTCTAGCACAACAGCGGTAGGCAGTAATTGATGTATGCAAAGAAACTAGTAGTTTGCTACTAAAGTAATACATAGGAAATAAAGATTGGCTTGGACCACAGTAGTGGCTATGAAAGTAGATTAGGTTACATTTTGTAAGTATTTTGAATATAGAATTGACAGAATTTACTGAAGTAATGTGAAACTTAAGAAAAATATAATATTCAGGATAGCTTCAAGACTTTTGATGTGAGCAACTGGTAGAATGCTGATTCTATGAAGATATATATATTATCTCCATATCAATAGTTCATTGATAATAGCTCATTGATTATATAATATATATATATATTCATTTCTCACCCTTGGATATTTTTTCATTGCTTCTAGAGAGAGAGGAAGGGAGAGAGAAAGGGGGAAAAAGAAGCATCGATTAGTTTCTCCCCTATGTGCCCAGACCTGGGACCAAACCTACAACATTTCAGTCACGGGATGATGCTCCAACCAACTTAGCCACACTGGACAGGGCACAATAGAGATTTCTGAGGGGTATTAGTGTCTATTTGGGAGCTTATTAAAGATCCAGGTGGAAAAGTCAACTAGGCAGCTGGATGTGTGTGTGTGTGTGTGTGTGTGTGTGGAGAAAAACAAGAAGGTTCGTGATGAAAATGCTTATTTGGAGTTATCATTGAATAGTTGGTATATAAATTAATAGGGCCAGATTAGATCACAGACAATAAAGGGAGACAGAAAAGAAGTCGAGGGACTACATTCTAGGCCATTCTCACATCTTAAGGACAAGAATATGAGGAACAACCAGTAAAAGAGATTGTCATAGAGCAGCCAACAGTACATAAAGATAAAGAGGTGCTATGTTCTTTCAAGTTAGGGTTTTGGGTTTCTTCAAATAAATTCCCAGAAGTGGGATCACTGGGTCAAAAGGCAGATCCAATTTTTTAATATTTGAGATATCTCCATACTGCTTCCTTCAGCAGCTGTACCAATCTGCATTCCACCAACAATGCAAAAGAGTTCCCCTTTCTCCACATCCTCTCCAGCACTTGTTTGTTGATTTATTGATGACAGCCACTCTGACAGGTGTGAGGTGATA